>NC_137461.1:135788074-136125773 GCF_964235325.1 Thermobia domestica
GCCCTGTGATTGGCTGCAACTCTCCCCTGAATTCCAGCAGATATGAGGGATGTTCTGGAAATAGGGCGTTAAATTTAAGGCTGTCGGAGCTAAATCACTTACCAAACTTCACTGGAGAATATGGTTTGGCCAGGTCTTTTCTTGAAAGTTTAGAACAGGCGTTTAAGATAATCTCTGCGTCGGAATACGAACGCATGGTTTTGGTACCGTGTTGTTTGTCGGCTGGGGCCAAGACTTGGTACCAAACGGTCTGCAAAGACATCAGCAGTTATGCGGACTTTGTGCGTCTATTTAAGGAACACTACTTCTCGGCCAGGATGGAACGCCTGCAGAAGAAATTCATACAAGGAATGAAATTTGACCGGTCCAAGTATAACCGGCTAACTGACTTTGCCTGGAAGGTCATAGCCGAATACTATGCGGTGGCACAACATCCAGATGAGACAGAACTCATTGAAATAGTCCTAGATTGTCTGCCAGCTGGAGATGCTAGATTGTTGCGAGCCGTGGAGCCCAAGAATATCCAGCATCTGATTGTTAAGATAGCCGAAATAGAAGGTCATCCGGAACCTATGGAACCAGTAACAGATAAGAAATTTAAGCGTCTGCACATTCGGCAGGCCAAGATTGGGAAAAAGACTGAAAAGAACGGAAAGGCGCAACAGACTAAAGACACTTCGTCGCAGACGGAGGAGGACGAAGTAAAGAAGAATGGTGATGCCAAGAAAAATGGAAATGGCAATCAATTCTTGGGGAACCGAGGTCGAAGAAGAAATTTTCAGGCTAGAAGACCCTGGCACAACAACAACCGAAGGCAAAACTGGGGGAACGGAAACCAGAATGTTCCATATGTTTCCAATCCTAACTACCAATCGGGAGCAATGAACTTTGGATGTCATCGAGGTGCATCCCAACAGTGCGCGCCGAGTTCGAACCACATACCGGGAGCACAAGCCTATCCGGGATACATGCCGAATTTGCCTCCTGGAGGAGGAGTGGCAACTCCCACATCCACTCCTTCCCCAGCGGTGAACATGGCTATGTCCACTGGTTGGCCTTCACCGTATACGACGTTCATGCCGCCGATGGCGCAGTCATCTGAAGCGAATGGGAATAGTTCGGGAAATGCATGTCGCAGCCCTCATTAGGGGAGAGTGTGGACTGCGATATGAATTCCTCAACTCCCCAAAAAGAAGAAAGTCCGATAACGGAACATCAAAATTTTTGTTTGGCATCAACCTGTCCAGTAGTCAATTTCGAACCTCAAAATTCAAAATTAGATGTTTTGGTAACTTCCGGAATTCGGGGAAACAAATCGGGCACGCCTCTGTTCTCGGTTCGTTTCGTGATAGACGAGAGGGAGTGTGACTCCAGTGCGGAAAGGAGTGTTCTCTTATCCTATCCCTCACCCACTCTAACTTGTTCGGTAGGAGAGTTATCTTTGGTCTGTATCCTAGATTCTGGAGCGGATACGAATTTGCTCTCGGGAGATGCTTGGAGGCGAATAAAAGAGATCTATCCCTCTGCCAAACTTCGACCGAAAACTAATATCTCTTTAAAAGGTTTTGCAGGAGACGAATCATTCCAAGTTAAAGGTTTCCAGATCTTAAACTTCACTATCCAAGGTTGTGTGTTTGAAGTCCCAGTCTATGTTGTCCAGAAATTAAAAGCACACTGTATTTTAGGATTTCCGTTTTTCGTTCGGTATAACCTTTCTTTAAATTGTAAGTCTAAAGAAATTTTGCTTCAGTCAGACTCGGGACAGACCATCTCTATTGACATGGAACAGCAGCATTGTTGCCAGGTTACTGTCGCCGAATTAACTTCAGATAAAGAGGACGACTCTTTGTTTCAGCCATCGGTCACGAAGGAGGAACTTCGGAACTTTGTTTCTCAGAGAACCGATCTCGATTCGGATTCTCAGGAGAGGTTATTTTCTTTATTAGTTCGATTCAGGTGTCTCTTCACAGAGAATCCCCGTATCATAAAGGTCGAGCCGTATAGAATACAGCTTTCCGACGACCTCCCGGTGGTAGGAAAGTTGTATCCTGTACCCATTCATCTTCAAAAAGAGTTTGAGGAGGTCTTAGATAAGTGGGTAAAACTTGGGATTATCGTGGAAGGTCCTTCACCATACAGATGCCCTGTACATATTGTGCGTAAGGCGTCTGGAGAGCTAAGGCCCGTGATTGATTTGCGTGGTATCAATGAGCGTGTGATTGCACCAAAGATTCAGGTCGAGCCGATCTCCGATCTAATCGCGCGAGTCAGTGGTGCAACCATTTTCACCTCGTTGGACTGTACGCAATCATATCATAGTGTCCCGATCCATCCAGACTCTTACAAATATGTTAGTTTTGTTTACAAAGGACGTCAGTATCAAATGACTCGTTTAACAATGGGTTTGAAATCATCACCAGCGGTTTTCCAGTCTGTCATGCACACCTTTTTTGGATTAGAAACCTTCAAAAATTTTCTTATAGTTTACCTGGACGACGTACTTTGTTTTTCATCTTCCATAGACGAACATTTCCAGCATTTAGAAAAGGTCTTCAACACTCTTCGTTCGGCTAACCTTTCTCTCAATTTTCGAAAATGCAACTTCTTCAAATTCGAAATTCCTTTTCTTGGTCATCTTGTTTCAGGATCTTCTGTAAAAATAAATCCTAAAAGTAATGAGGCCATCCGTCACTTTCCCCTTCCACGAACTAAGAAGGCTCTACGGAGATTTCTTGGTCTCGTGGGATGGCGAAAGCGACATTTTCAAAACTTCGCAGGTTTAACTGCTCCATTTTACGATCTTCTTAAGAAGGACCGGAAGATAGAATACTCTTCGGAGTTGTTAGAAAAGTTCAATCACCTAAAAGAACTTCTAAGTAGTCCTCCTGCTCTTGCTCAACCGGATTTCAATTTGGATTTTCATCTGTTCAGTGATGCCTCTGCGGAGTCATTGGCTGGCTACGTGGCTCAATTTCCCCCGGGACAGGATGACCCGGAGGTTATTGCGTACGCGAGTCGGCGAATAAAACCGCATGAGGCCTCCTTGTCAGTTTTCCAGTTAGAATTGGCAGCTGTTCTTTTCCTCTGCGAGAAGTTCTCCTACTTCATTTTGGGTCGACGGACTACGGTCCACTGTGACAATGCTGCAGTCACATATGCTTTTAGTTTGAGAAATCTCGATGCTCGAACTACTCGTCTTCTGCTCAAACTGCAACGTTTCGATCTGCAGTTTGTTCACATCAAAGGCTCTGACAATGAAATCGCTGATCTATTGAGCCGTTATCCTCCAGAAATTCCTGAGGCAGAAGAGGATCATTTTATAAATTTTTTGACCGCGGAGGACGCTGACCTCTTGGATGTCGCGGAACTGAGACGCGAACAGCGGAAAGATCCGTATTGTAGAAAGCTACACGCCATTTGGAAGGATTCTCGAGACAATGACAGGATACGTGTGGAGAATCATTTAGTTTATATTAGAAATTCTCAAAATTCTGTTTGGCTGCTGGTCATTCCTGCCAGCTTGGTGGAAAATATTGTTTCGGCGATTCACAACAAAGGCCATTTTGGTGTGAAGCGATGTTTGTCGTTCGCTAAGGCCATGTTTCACTGGAAAAGTATGCGTGCGACTTTTACTAAGTATATTCAAGAATGCCTTCCTTGTGCACGAACTAAGTACTCGTACAGGGTGATCAGAAAGGAACCCTGCCATGTTGAGGCCTCTGCTTCCTTCGAGAAACAATGCCTCGACCTGGTCGGGCCCCTTCCTAGGAGTCAGGGTTATAAGTATATCTTGTCTATCCTGGACGTCTACAGTCGCTTCGTGTGTTTCTTCCCCCTTAGGACGGCTCACACGAGGGAGATTGTGGCTGTCCTCGAGAAGAGATATTACTATCAACTACCTTATCCTAAGTATTTGGTGAGTGACCAAGGTCCGCAATTCTTGTCGCGCGTCTGGCGAGAATTTTGTCAAAAACATCGAATCAAGCACATACTTACCACGCCATACCATCCTTCCTCCCATGGCATTATCGAACGCAGACATCGTGACCTCCACCGCATTCTCCGCCTCTATTGTAGCGAGAATCAATCCAAATGGAGTACCTTTCTAAAAGCCGCCCAAGATTTGTGTAACCATTCCTGGTGTGATGCACTTGGATGCACACCGGCAGAGCGTTTCCTATGCTACTCTGCGTCCAAGAGCTTCAAGGAGAATTTTATCTGGCCAAAAGAGTCACTTCCTGTCAGTGAAGACAAGAAACTCGTCATATCTAGTCCAGCGACGGTGCCCAAGAAAGAACGTAAACAGCAGAAACATCAGGATACCATTACTGAAGGCTCATTGGTAATGGTTAAAACACATCACGTGTCATCGATACCAAAGAAAATATTTGCCAAGTTTATGGATACCTATGTGGGACCATACATTGTTTCCGCTATAACTAGAAATTCAGCGAGATTACAAAGTTTAAAAGGAGAAAATATTGGCACGCAGAGTTTCGATAATCTCAAATTATTTCGATGCTCTGAAGAAAAGAAGAGAGAGCTGTTGGGAGGTTGAACAGAAACAAAACATAGTCGAGAAAAAAAAGGAAAGAGAATCGTAGGTTAAATTTTGATTAAGGTAATTTTTGTTTGTTTTGAGTCTATTTTTGTGTCCAATTTTCTTTTCGTTCGTTTAGTGTAGTTATAAATTCTTTGTTAGGATTAAGGTCTCTGAAAAATTTTCCAAACATTTCCTATATTGATTGCATTGCATTAGTGTATTTTATGAATAAAATGTTAGGTTAGAGAAAAAAAAAGGAGCTTAACTTAGGACTTCTAAGTTAGTTTTTTTTTTTCCGAAGCTCCCGGAGGATGTTACCTTATACATCGTATAATGTAACATGGCCCGGAAGTTTTGGGCAACCAGTGTATATATGAATTTAATATTTATTAAAATTTTATTTTTAATATATAATTAATCAATGACTTGATTTGAAGTAGACCGCAAAAATTTGCGTTAAGTTCCTTGAACTAATGATTTTAGTATATTTAGAGGGAAATATATAGTAATATCTTTACATTGAATAATTATTCGTATATTTAGCTAAAATATAATATTATTTTAGGAAATAAGGTAATTTCTGGTCGTATTTAGTCCTTTCCAGTCAATTTTCTTTCATATTTTTGGCTTTGGGGATCTTCGAAAGAATTCAAAATTTTTATTTCAAAAATCTTCTTTAAAATTTTTCATTTGTAAAGTCAGCCATAGTAGCTTCTTGGAGCATCCCTTTGTTTAATCTAAATTATCTGTGATTGGATCTTCCGCAATCACAGGTGTGGTTGAGATTTTTCGGCTTCTTTGATCTTGATAGATACACCTATCATCGTATAGTTACGTCACAATGAACCTCCAATTAGGGATCTTCTTCCCATTGTCATTGTCTTTACCGGAAGCAGTGTTAAGTTATGGACGTACGATAATCTCCGTCCATAGGAAAAACGTGAAAGAGAATTAGTTAAAGGTTTCGACACAAAATAATTGATACCTTTGATATCTGTGGACATAATATGGAAGGCAGTGAGTAGGTTGCTGTGCTCAACGGACATAGGATTTTCTGCAGTGAGAGCAAATCTTTCACGTCAGAACCGAAAGTGGTTTGGGGGAAAAGCCATCTTCACTGTCGACTCATGGATGTCAGATCCGATGATTTGATTTTTTGTGCACCGAGGTAGGCTCTCCATCCTCGAGAGCTGGTGTAAAATAACAACAACCTTCAGACGTGGGAGAGAAGTATTCTATATTTTTCCCATGGAATCCAAGTAAGTTATAGAAGATAGCATCAAAATTTTCTGTTGTTTTGGCCACGTGAGAACATGCTAAATTTCTAACCTTTTTCGGATTGGAGTAAGTGTTATGTTATTGGCGTGGTGATGTCCACCAATATGATGTGCTAAACGCTGCGTAGTTTTCCCTAAGTTATACAATGTACAAAATCTACGATGTGACATAAAATACTCGTTCAATGGAGGGGGGGTAAATTTTTTTTTTTTTTTTTGGAGTTTCCGTGTGGATGTTTGTTACCAACAGTCCAAGAAATGTGTGTACTCTCGAGAACATACATTTCACCCCCAAAATTATATTTTGAATATGTAATCTCATATATTCTTTTTTTTTTAATTTATTATTTTTCCGTACTGCTATATTACCTAATTAAATCCATTCTCTGGTTTGTGCTCACCTTCACTGTAGTTTGAATATGATGAGACAAAATGTATACAAAGTTTCGGCTCACATTGATAATAAGGGTGCTTGCAACTATCGGCAATGGGAGATGCTCGTCAGCAATAACACGTTCGTTGTGTATTTTGAATTCCTTTTACCAGAAACCAGAAATTCGAATTTTTAAGCACATAGTTTAAGACTTTTTTTTTTAATTTTAACAATATACTAAAGTAGAGCTGAATGGTCGACGTCCCATACGTCCTCGGTAAGAGGCAGGGTGTGTGCTATATTATTAATCTGTTGAATAAAGTGATTTTATATGTTTAGTTTAAGTTAGTTAGATAGTTAGGCTAGGGACTACGTTAAGTGTACTTTCTTTTCAGGTAGATGTATCTAGTGTATGTATTATCTCAAAGGAAAATGTTTTGTTGTGGGAATCAAAGTGGATGAGGTCTGAGCTCATACAAGGGAGGTCACCTTGTCGGTATAAATCCTCCGCGCTGACCCCACCTCCACAACGGTATCTGAAGAGAGAATACTAAGAAAAGAAAGTAAAGCATGTAGCACACAGCCGTAATAAGTGATACCTGTGTAGTACAAGGCTCATGTGGTGATGGTAGTAAATGTCCTTATTTTCAAAATGTTTTTTTTTTTGACTAAACCAAACGTATGTAGAATTGTTCATGATATGTGAAGAGAGTATGTAATGCAATGATGGACTTACCCATTCAGCTATGTCAAGAATTTTCCTCAATTTCCAACCTTTGCGATTTTTTTTTTTTTTAAATGTATTCTCCTGTTATTTCTTATCATACAGAAAGTTAGTGTAATAAAGTGTGCGAGTCGAAACAAAATCTTTCATTGTCCAGTGCAAAGCTAATTATTTTAAAACTATGTCGTAAAGTAACTTCAATAGTATTGTTGGTACTCAGAAAGTAAAGTTTTGAAAAGCAGTACGTAACGAAAGTAAATCATAGCGTCTTGAAAGTGTACAGAATCGATTTCACTTAGTGTGACCGGGGTTGGAATCACAGACCTGCCAGGAAATTTCACTTCGTTAATAAGATCAACTAAATTCACTTTGGCATTCAATTTTCTTAACGAAATTCCATTCCGTTGCGCGATTTAGATTTGATTCGAGAATTTTTTTTTTTTTATCTGGGTTAGTAAACACAAACATTTAGATTTTCGAAGCATTCACCGTCAGTTTCACTCTTGGGTCAGTGTCTTGTTCTGTCGGGTTGTGGTTTGTAACCTTATCTCTTGATGGGATGCAGGCTATGACCTGCGGATCGGGATGCTGGACTGCGAGTGAGAATGAGGGAGGCTTAGAAATCTTCACATTTTGGGACGATTTGAGTTCTACTTTCCGGAGATGATTGGTGTAGTGGATGGGTCAGTGAGTGTTGACAGCTTGCCCGTCTGGGCCCGGTGGGTTCGCGTTCAGCAATCAGTGACACATTCACGCAATCATAGTCTTAAGGAAAGTGAACGTCATACAGAAACACAATATCAGTATCATCATCATTATTTTATTTTTTTTATTTTTACATTTTTATTTTATTTATTTATTTTATATGACTTTTTTTTTTTTTTGTAAAACATGGAGCAATAGAAATACCACTTAACAATACCTTAATGTCACCTCAACATAATATTACTATTAAGGATTATCAGAAGACAAATTGGGAAGGATACAAGGAAGATATCACTCGACTATTATCTGATATTGAAATTCAGAACAACGAGGATTCAATATCACAAGCCTATGACAGAATCACTCACATCATAAAAGAGGCCCTGGAAAAACATGTTCCTATTAAAACTATCAACCCATATGAAGAACGAATTCCTCGACACCTTCTTGACAAAATCAACCATAAAAAATTTTTATATAGACTATCAGAAAAAATCCAAACCAAGATACTAAACGGATCATTAACAAACTCAATCATGAAATCAGACAAGATATTACTCGTTTCAGAGAACAGAAATTAATCAACAAGTGTGAGAATCTAAAAAATCTATATATGCAAAAATCTCCAAAATTTTGGAAAGAATTAAGACCCAAATACAAACAAACTAACAGTAAGGATATACCAACAAATATTGATGGACAAAATTTGCTCACCATAGAACAAAAATTAGCATTTTTTCAACAGAAATTACAACATCACTTCAATCAACCACCCACTACAAATCGGAAACAAAAAGCCATCCAAAATCTCGCTAACAAAATGAAAACATTTCTCCAGCACAAGCAAGATATTCGAACTCAAGATATAGCTGATGAACACCTTGGAAATGTACAACTACTTCTCCAAGACATATTGCCAATAGAAATTAAAGAAGCTGCCAAAAAGAAGAAGAATACAGCACCCGGACCGGATGAACTTCCCAACATATGTATTAAAAACGCTCCTGATTCTCTACTAAAAGCCTTAGCACAAATATTCACCTACAGCATTAGTACAGGCTTTATACCTGAATCTTGGAAACAATCTTACACCATTCTACTTCCTAAACATGGAAAAAATCATTCTCTATCTACAAATTACCGTCCTATAACTCTCACTTCCATTATGTCTAAACTATTAGAAAAAATATTGGTTGATCGACTACATAGATATTTCCAAACTACTCAACAAATTACTTCTAATCAAGCTGGATTTCGTCCACAGCATAGTTGTACAGACCAAATATTACGCCTTCATAGTCATTTGGAGAAAGCTATTAAGAAGAGACTTAAGGCAGGAGCAATATTCCTCGATCTTAGTTCAGCATTCGATTGTGTCTGGCACGACGGCCTACTAACAAAATTACTGCAACTCAACCTCCCTACAACAATAATTCGTTGGATATGGAATTTCCTTCAACAGCGTCAGACGCGAATCAAGATGAAAGGTCAACTATCAGAAATAATCAATCTAAATCGAGGTGTCCCACAAGGCACAACTATTGCACCTTTATTATATATATTATATGTGAATGATACACCACTTTTAAACAACAACACGTGCAATCTAGCACTTTTCGCTGATGATACGGCATATTGGACATATGCTAACAATACCACCCTCATATTAAATCGATTGAAGCGTCAAACCAAACAATTTCAAACCTGGTGCAACCGATGGTTCTTAAAACTAAACCCACAAAAAACTCAGATACTGTTATGTTATCCAAATGGAAAAGGCATCAGGAAGGACCGCCAAAAATCGATTATCATAGACAATACTCATGTTTTTCCAGCAAAAAATGCAAAATATTTGGGGGTCACTTTGGATAATCGATTGAACCTCAGAAATCACATAGCCATAGCCAAAAAAAGAGCACTTCTAATCATGTTTAAACTAAAACATACAATTAACCAAACAGCTTTAACACCAAAAGCCAAAAGCCACATATACAAATTACTAATCAGAACAATATTACTCTATGGACACCCTATTTATAATAGGGACAATATAGCTGAGGTGGCAAAAACGGAACGTTTTTGGCTCAGACGAATATTGCAAATAGAAGGAAATATAGACAATATTTATGAACAAGCAGAATTACTACCAATAGAAATCACAATAAACAACTTAAATTTCAAATACATTGAAAAACTAAGACAAAAGGATTTCTATCAAAAACATTACATGGCTGAAGATCAACAATATCACCCAAACCCAACAACAATACTTCAAGCATTAACTAATCATTATTTTGATCGCATAAATGAATAAAAACACAACATAATCAACATCTCAACAAGTTTTTGACTCAGCGTTGGATCTCGGATTGGTGCGGACTCCATGGATGCGGCGAGACAACACCTTCACGATCTACACAGAAGAGCAGAAGAATCGGTATATTGCCTCCTTCCCAATTAAACCTACCCAAACACACCTAATCCCTATACACCAAAAAAAAAAAAAAAAAAAAAAAAACATTGTGCCACTACAAGCAGACTTGTTAAACCACACACATAAAAATAAACACTACCTTGGATAAAGTAGCTTAAAGCTAGATATCCTTCCTTCTCAATAGAAAAGGAAAATGACAGCACTTGACTTGACTTGACTTGACATGTATCTCATAGTGTCTGATGAAGCCAAAATGTTAGTTGGCGAAACTGTAACACGCATGTAGTTTTTTTTTTTTTATGTGAATATATTGTTTTGCTCAGCAAATAGTTTGTTTGTGTTTAAGTAAATGCATGGAAATTAAACTACAATTTGACAATGAGATTAGTTATGATACTGATATAAAATACTACATGTAGAAAGTTTAGAGATTGTAGGAGTCTGGGGGAGCAGTCTAGGTGGCAGTCAGGGGGGCAGAAGTAGCTACTAGGGGGGCGCTCGCCCCCCTTGCCCCCCTCTGGCGTCGTCACTGATACATACAGATTACGTTGAAATACTAGGCTACATCTACGGTCAAAGAGAAAAAACACACAAAATAGAAATTTTTAATACTATTACTTATTTAATTCATTTACACATCTAGGTACTCATTCAGGGAATAAAGCAGTCTTGTAACAGATAGGTTTTCCACTAATCTCTTGAATTCCCCTCTTTGTTCTGTCATTCGAATATGCTGAGGAACTTTATTATGTAATATGGTACCCATAAATGTTGGATTCGTTTCATATAACTTTGTGCGATGCTGTTTGATGGGAATTTTATCTTTACGCCTGGTACCATATTTATGGGTTGATGGTGTGTTAAGTATTGCAGTTAGTTTTAACAAAGAAAACTAACTTTGAAATACTTAACACACCATCAACCCTCACTATGCGAAATATGTATAGTGAGGGTAAAGGCAATATTTTGAGTTCTTTAAATATTGGCCTACACCAATCATTCATTTTGGCCCCTGTTATAGATAGTTCCTAAAACCCTTTTTTGAATCACGAACAATATATTATTTGTTTGGGAACTTCCCCAGAAGATTATCCATATGTTAGTAAAGACTGAAAGAGTCCGAAATATAAGTTACGAAGCGCATCTAGCGTACGCTATAAGTTACGAAGCGATTTAAAACATGTTTGATAGATTTTATTGCATAGAGCATTTTATTGATCTTTAGGCCCAATGAAGATATATGTGTTTCCCAAGAAAGATTGTAATTTAGCCAAAGTCCCAGAAATTTGGTTGAGTTTGAATAAATTATTATTTGATTATTTAACATTATGAGTGGTATTTCGGGTTCGTTGTCAGGTTATTTAAATAGACTGGGTTTTTTCTCTGAATACCCACCGTCGCTGACGGGATAGCCCGGTACGATAACAACTGAACTTCAAGTTTCAACAACAAATCGTCCCAAATAGCATTGGTTCGGGTAATACACATGTCTCATGTAGCCTAAAGGGGGAAAACCTACCAAAAATAATAAAAATAACCTGAATAGACAGTGGTTGTCTAAGAGATATGCGTGGTGTTGTATCGTATTCCCTTATCATCATAGCCTGCAAATCAACATGTAATCGTCACAAGCACTTCAAATCCTTACCTGTATTGTTTTCATTCATAGCGTATTACGAGTACATTCCAATAATAAATAAACAACAGAACACTTACGACACTTATTAATGGGACTATGCATGTAAATTAGAGAATTGATTTTACACTGCTCTTGATTTAAAAAATATTTTAAGATGATATGAAAGATATCGATTTATTGTTAATATTTCACATTCATAGACATCACTTAGATTTTACACAATAACCATGTACAGTATTATGTGGGTGTTTCATTCGCTGGCCCATATACGAACGAGATACGGTTGCGTTATTCGTGTCGCGTAAGTAAAAACGAAATGAAATCAATGATGCGAGAATGCAGAAATAATCCATCTATCGTTCCACGGTGAAAAGTCCCAAATTTCTTCTCCGTGCTGCTGTTTTCACACTTTGGATAGTTTATTACTTGCCCATAGTTTGAGAGTACACACATATATATATAAAACATATGTTAATTTGTGGCTTGTTATGATATTTGTTCCGGAACGAATTTTAAATACACCAGTGAAAATAAATATATCACTGCTGTTTTACTAATCACTGCATAATTTATAAAACGAATTATCCTGCCAAATATTGAGTATAGTCGTCTTTTTGCGTATTTTCTGGCAGTGAGTGCGGATGACTTGTTGATCGATTTGAGTTCTTAAAATGCACTGCCCGCTTCTTTTGCATCAACGCTTTTCTGCAGACAAAGAGAGCGGAGTGATACGAATGTTACTAGGATAATAGTTCCTATGAAACTACACATTATTATTAAATATTTTAGCCAGTGAAACACCATTAGGCAAATTATATGTCTATTAATTGAATGACTGACACGTAGACATTGGATAATTCACTAACTATCAATCAATTACTGATAATTGAACATATTAATACTTTGGACAGGAGTCTGCGTAGGTGTGAGTGAGGGAACGAGCAAATACCTTCCGAAATACGGTTCGACGAGATGTGCTGAAATGTCTTGAGAAGAGAGGCACCTTCTGGGTAGAAAAATTTCATGGTTTCGCTCTTCTGCGAATTTCGACTGGTTAAGCGCTAATTCCAAGAATTCCTCTTGTGAATATGAGGGTTGGTTAAAGAATACACAACTTTAGCGTCACAACATTATATCAATATCTACGCAATGGTTATTTTGAATCTGATGGAAATTTAGGGCTGTAGATTTGTCTGTGTTTAATTTTAGCTTGTTTTGGGCAAACCAGTTTTCTAAACTTGTCTCGTCAATTTTATCGCGGATATCATAGCTGTGTCTGTTATTAGTTAGACTTGTGTCATCAGCATACATAGTTGTGTTTGCTAATGTTACGTCATTTGGCAAATCATTTACATATAACAGAAATAATATGGGTTCTAATATTGATCTTTGAGAACACTAATAGAAATACTTTTAAATTTAGATTTATGAGTAGCTGAATTAGTTGAGTCTGACAGAAATGGTATTTCAACAGCTTGGGCACGATTTTACAAATACGATTTAATCTATGAGTTGACAACTCCTCTTAAACCGTAACCGTTATATTTATGGATTATTATTGTAGGCATAGAGTTTGCTGGTTTCTTGAAACATATTTTTCCATTTTTTCTTTCTAAAGGTTAAGATCAATTTTAAGAATTCTAATACCTGAAACAACTGCCTTTGCACAAAAAATGTCTTTTGTGTTATGTTTTATAGTTTAAAGTTTCTTACGGATGAACAATTTTCTGAGTTTTCTTTGCTGCACTTTTGAAATAAATTGTCTAAGTTGGAGTTAAAATTTACTGTATTTCCTATTTAAAATAGCTGGGACAACCGACCCTGTTCAGTGAGACAACCAACCCAGAGACTGGGCAGGTTGTCACATATGGAAGATATTTTTCAAACTTCAAAAATGCCTCTCTCTTAATAACATTTATCAGTGAAAACCATGGTATTGTGTGAAAGAGATACCAAAGTTAAGACAGAACAATTGATACTTTCGTAACTTTCTTTCGTGCAAAGTTACATTCCATAAACCAAAAACTGACAACCAGTCCCGGTCTCCCCTACTTCATTTATGTAATAATGTCTCTTTTTCAGATTGAGCAGCATGATGTCTGACAGTTGTTTAGAGTAATCAAAAAAATGTCTGGTGGAAAACTCTCCTGAATACTGAAATGGTAGATAATACAAAGTCATAAATTCATGTATCCAGGAGGCGTCATTAAGCGGGAAAGTGACGTAAAATCTGAACCCACGTATACAGGAATGTTGACAACTGTGCAAATTATATAACATTATTACCTTTTTTGGCTGAAGTCATTATTAGATATCGTTAGTGGATTAAAATTATCTAAATTGTTTTAATATTTTAAATGTAATTGGAAATAGGTGTCAATATTCCGTGGTGCAGGCCTAGCGATTAGTAATTTATAACGCCCCTAGTAGCCTGCACTTTACACACCCTACTCCTCATCACAAGTTTCTTAATTCCCTCTGGTCCATTGGGAATGATTTTCTTGTTCCTACTCGCAATGGCTTGGTTACTGCTCCGTACCTACATCCATTTGTTATTAGTAGAAGGTTTATCTAAGGAATAGCATCACGAAAATTGTTTACAATGCTTTTAGGCTATAAAACAGTTTCACAGCATTTATATTTTCATGTAATTATATTAAATGCATGAGCTTTACGTAGTTCATTCAAAATGCCTTCTCTATTGTCTTACGTGACTTTTATACCTACCATAGATGTTCACAGAACAGCGTATATTCTGTGAAAATTTTAGGACTACAGCACTGATTATACAATGCAGAGGTAGCGACACATAAAATAAAGCCCGGAATTAATGGCGAAATAAAAACCCGAAAATGGCTGGCAAAATTGCAAAATAAACATCCAAAAATGGCAGGGAAAATGGCAAAATAAAATAAACAAGCAATCACGAACTTTTGGGGAAAAATAGATACACTAGACTTTCGCTAATCCGGCCCTCAGTAATCTGGCGCACATCCAACCAAAAACACATGCACAATGAATTATCGTGCGCATGCGCAACAATGCTTAGTTAACCAATGCTTTGTATACTGTACGTATTCGAAATTGTAGCATTCGTTACAGCTCGGTTGCGTGATAAAACATGGCACAGTCGCGTATCACCATTGCGACAGTTAAAAATTAGGGACATTGTGTTACTACACAAGGACTAAGTTTTCTTTGAAAATTAATGTATATTTGGATTTAATAAAGTATATCCTCTATGTTTTAAAATTATATCCTTCGATTTAATAAAGTACAGTACACCTTATTCCCCATGTTTTCAAAATAAATAATAATAAAAAAAAAACAAGATAAATAAATCACTCAATAATCCGGCACTTCAGCTAATCCGACATCCATATGTGCCAGGAATGGCCGAATTAGCGAGAGTCTAGTGTACTAAAATATGTAAAAGCTATAATAGGCTATAATTCGTTTACTAATCGAATAAAATATTTCATGATGCACTTTGTGCTTATCATTTAAAGTTCTGGAAACTTGCGCAACCCGTGAATGGACGACATCTAACAATTCATTCGCCATTCTTCAGTAGTAACAATGAAACATTAACTTAAAAACACTATCACATTTTATTCACACGCAGTTACATTAGCACAAACATTTAAAGCACAAGAAATCCTAAAGTGAAATCATTTTACACTACACTAGCAGTTTATGTTCACTTACGAAAGGTTTTTCATATTTTTGTTCTCTGAAATTATTAACATCTTTTTAAGATTCTCAGAGGAAAGACTTTGTCTCCTGTCAGAAAGAATTCCCTTTAGATGTGAAACTGATCTTTCCACTTCTACAGATGTCACTGGAGCATACTTGAAACATGTAATTTGGGAAGGATCCATGTCACTGTCAAGAGTTGTATCAGCATCACCTTCCATAACACTAGGGATGTCCTTCAATTTTCTCAAATCTGGATTAGTACTTACAACACGATCACACTTACGCCGAATGTACTCGCCCTTGTCACCTGGTACAACACTGAGATCGTTGAGAGTATCATTGAAGATTTTCAAAAAACTAACGAGAGTCTGGTTTTTCTCAAGCTTGGCAATAGCATCTGGTGGCAATAGCACTGCAAACTGTGTTGCAGTGAAGTAAGTCTTTTTTCAAGAAATTAATTCTTCAATCTTAATTGAAGACGCATCATCCTCATCAAAAGTATCGATGATTCTTTTGATGGGTTCAAAGTTGTTAGCATAATAGTAGAGATGCAAGGGCTCGAAAAAAAAACGGCTTTTTTAAAAAAAAAAAAAAAAAAACTCGGTTTTTTCTGCTTCGCTTATTTGCTTGGGAAATTTTGGGCTTTTTTCAAAATTTTGCTTTAAATTGATAAAGCAGACTTTGTTTCGCTTCTCTACAGCACAAGAACTCATTTGATTAGTGGTTGATGTAGATAATAATATAGAACCTCTAAAATAAACCATGAATTTCGAAAAGATTTCGGAAAAAACATATTTACATTATGAATTCCAAAGGATTAACCAATATATATATAACAATTTTTTTAACTTCTTATACACAAAAATAAGTACCTTTTTTAAAAAAACATACACAAATAACTAGCAAAATTGTATGTAGTATTTTTACTTCAAAATATCACACACTCTCTTTTTGAAACAAAAAATAAAACATGAGAGAAATACATTTATATGATAATCTTAATAGCTGCACATCAAGAGCTTGGTTTCGGGTGGTTCTGTACATTCTTGAAATTTTTAAGTTTTAACTTTCATATACATTGTATGAATATTTCGAACAAATTTTTCATTCATTGATCACATACCTAATAATATTACCACCTATCAGGTGCTTGGAATCTGCAAAATTGGTAAAATTCCGAATTCTATAATGCACTGACTGTTCCTTAAGCTTGTTCAGAATCGGGAAAGAGCAAAATTTTCTGTTAATGGATCATATGCGTAATAGACTGCTAATCTAATTGTGCGGTTTCCTAGACTTATAACCACCATCACGGTTTACAAAGTTATGAAGGTTTCTGAATTTTTAACGACAGGAATTCAACAAAAAAGAGAAAAACAATGGAATACATTTAAGAAGAGTGGAAAGAATCAATCACTGTTCCAATTCACAAGAAAGGCGACAAAATTGAATGTAATAATTATCGAGGCATTTCTTTTAACATTCTATTAACAAGATTGATTCCATACTCAGATGAAAGAGATTATCAGTGTGGATTTAGGGAAATCGATCAACTATCGACCAGATATTTACTATTCGATAAATACTTGAAAAGAAATGGGAATATATTACCCAGTACATCAGCTGTTTATTGCTTTTAAAAAGGCTTACGACTCGGATAGGAGGGAAACATTGCACAACATTCTTACAGAATTCGGAATACCGTAAAGTTAGTTAGATTAATTAAAATGTGTTTAAATAAATTCCAGAGTAAAGTCCGAGCAGAAAAATTCTTGTCCATGAGCTTCCACGTCGAGAATGGCCTGAAACAAGGAGAGGCGTTATCGCCATTATTGTTCAGCTTTGTTCCGGAGTACACTATAAGGAAAATTAAAGATTGCAACCAGGCCCTAGAGCTGAATTCACCAGGTTACGGCGTATGCTGATTATGTAAATTTAATAGGGGAAGATAGGAGAACAATAGAAAGAAATGCAGAGAAAACTAAATACATGGAAGTTCACCGAGATCGTAATATGGCAAATTATGGATGCGTTAAAATATCAAATAATAATTTCAAGGGCGCCCATCAGAGGGGGCAATGTGGGGCGCTTGCCCCCGCCCTAAGAGAAAATCGTATTTGGGAATATCGAAAGCCCAATAGAATTTTTACATTAGTTATAGCAAAATTTGAAACTATATTTGAAACCTCGCTTATATTTGCCCCCCTTGGAAACCACAACATGGGCGCCCTTGCGCTTGAAGTATTTTTTAAAAAATCCTGAGACGAATATTCGGACCCAAGAGGAACGGGAATGAGGGAAACTTCATACCGAAGAACTGCATAATTTATACGGTTTACCAAACATCGTTACGATCATCAAGTCTAGGAGGCTCATGTTGGCAGGTCATGCAGCCAGAATGGAAGAAGGCAGGAACGCTTTCAAAGTTTTAACTGGAAATCCAATCGGATAACGTCCATTAAAAAAACTTAGGTGCAGATGGGAGGACAATATTAAAATGGATCTCGCAGAAATAGAAATACAAAGTAAAAACTGGATCCAGTTAGCTAAGGATTGAAGTCAGTGAAGAGCTTTTGTGAACGTGGCATTGAACCTTCGGATTCCATAGAATGAGTGAGTGGTTAGCTTTTGCGCTTCTATCGGGAAGTCCGGGATTAACCCCGCATTCGACGATTTTGACAAAAAGTTTTTCTTAATTGTATCTGTAAATGTAGAAATAATGCGTGTACTGAGAGTTGTGGCCGACTTATCGTTTTTAAATCATCACTATTACTAATTACCAGCAGTGACGGATTTGCGAAGGGGGTTAGGGTGGGGATGTTTTACAAATGAAGCTTGTACCCCGAAATTACAGAATTTCTAAAACAAACGAAATATTTGTTATGCCTTTACTCATAAACTTCAAGCTCTTCTCAAATAAAAATTAGGTATTTTTTTTAGAAAAACTAAACATTAATAAGAGAAACCCCTCCCAAAATAATTTTCTAAACCCGCCACTGATTATCAGTATAAAATGGTCTTCAAGGTTGTATCCGGAAGATTATTGTTGAATATATAAACAAAACGAAATATTAGTTATGCTTGTACTCATAAACTTCAAGCTGCTCCCAAATAAAAATTAGGAACTTTTGAAAAAGCAAACATTAAGCAGAGAAACACCTCTCAAAATACTTTTCTGAATCCGCTACTGATTATTTGTATAAAATGGTATTCAAGTTTGTATCCGGAAGATTATTGCTAAATCATTGCACAGCTACACCTAGATAGATTTTAAATTTCGGCATCGACAAAAATTAATGGAAATTAGTTGGCATGCTATTAGTAATTAGTTCATGCGTTCTTGTTTCACTAAATAAATAAATGTTACAATTGCTGAAATACAATAAAAGAAATACTTGAAATATATCACAATACATGCTAACATAGTCTTAAAATACATGAGACAAAATATCAATACACGAATATTTCACAAAATCAAAATATCAGTTATACAGAAATACTTCAGATTCTTCGTGGAAATCTGTTGAAATATGCAAATGGCATTAATACATATCATAAATTCACAAATGTTGAAATATTCATCAAGCATAAAATACATTATAATAGTAATACAATGAAACATCATTACATCTTAATATTCGATATACACAGAAGCATATGTCTAAAATACAGGATATGAATACTCAGGTTACAACGAAATCTCAATGTGTGCATAAAGAAGGGGAAAATTTCCAATAATTACCGAATGATGGATTAATTACTGGGGTGTCCAAGTATTTCATGGTTCACCACGCCATGTCTACCTAGAATGTAGCTTGGAAAATAAATTTAATCATCTCTTATTAATATACCCTAAAATTCCTTCCCGAAGAATCGGTCGCATCAAGATGCTAAAGAAGCAAAAAGAAATGTTAATAAGAAACCCAAATAGTTTGGATAGATTGCGAAAGAAATGTTTAGCTACGGTGACTACCGCAACCGAAGGATACGACCGTATGTCTTCAATACATATCTTCTTGTGTTTCCTATGACAAGGAAAAAACTACATAAAATCTTAATGTAAAACATCTTAAAACTTAACAGTCTACACTGTTTGACAGATCTCAATATAAAATATCAATATACCATATCAGACACATTTGTACCATATTCTGCAAACACACTTAATCATATTAAAAGTCAAAAACTTCAATAAAAAGTCTGCTGAATCTGGCTTTTGCCTCAAAATATACCTGTGGGCAAGATAAGTATTAATATAAAGTTTAAAAATTCTACGAATACACTAAATTATACCTAAGTAATTGGAAAGCGAAAATTGAACATTAAATTTAATTTTCCTGATAGTCAGAGTCTCGTTCGTGACGATAATTTGATATTTCATAATCTCGTTCGTTGTTCCGGTGATTTTTGTCATTATCACGATCACAAAATTGTCTACTGTTTTTATTTTTTCGGTGATCATTCCTTTTATCCTTAGAGTTACCATTATATTGTTTCCGACGTTTGTCATGATTGTGAGGTTTACGATTCCGATTTTGCTCGTGGTTAGTGTTCTGATTACTAGAACGTGGTCGTCGATCGTTGTTGTCACGATCATTTGCGTGTCTCCTGTTCCAATTACCGTTTCTTTGAGCCTTGGTATTATTAACTTTCTGATTGTAATACCTATTCTGATTATTATTACCATAACCGAAAGATCACTGATAGTTTTGTGAAGTTTGATTCTGCCTATTGTTCGAATTGTTACCCTGCGTATGTTTTTCCTCTCTAGTTTGTTGAAAATACAATGTTTCTAATTTCTGAATAGACGCCAAAAATTCTCTAATATTAGTGCAAGAATGTAAATAAAGTTCCGTACGAAATCTCTGAGGTAACATGTGTATAATGTCTGTTAATATCAAATTCTCGGGTAACTGCGGTGTCAATTCTCTAAGTTTATTAAACTGATCTAAAGCAAAAGCATGTACTGAGTCATGGGTCTTGGGATTAAATCGAGTTGCTTTACAAGCTGACAGCCTGTGCTGTATTGTCGCGTCTCCAGCGAAAGATTCGACTAACGCTTTTTTAACCTCTTCTAAAGTTTTAAATTCCTCATTACGTGTGTAATACTAGCTTAAGGCTACACCCTCCAGTACATGAGGTATGGCTTGTACTAAAGCTTTTTTTCTGACAATTTAGCAACTTCCGCGGCTAATGCTAACTTGCGCAGATATGTATGTACTGATTCAGTAACAGGATCACCTTTAAACTTGGGTAAATACGTGATAATTTTCGGTGTAAGGTGGTCTTTCAATTAAGCTGTTCCTACGTTTCTATGTCTAGTTTCACGATTATTATGTCTGAAATTTCTATTGGTAATGACCTTAACGTGAGTTTTGTCGCTACTGCTAACTTCACTATGTTCGGTGTAAGCTGAATCACTGGTTAGGTTGGTATCCAGTTCTAACATGAATGTCACTATCAGTATTAGGTTCCGATTCCCGTGATTTGTTTTCGATTCTTTCTACCTTTTGGTATACTAACGCCAGATCGTGCCTAATTTCTCCTATTTCACGCTGTGCTACTTTAATTTCGGCGTTGTTCTCGAAAGCCTGTTCATTTTTAACTTTAACGTGATAATCTATTAAACTCTTTCAATATTTTGATCTACTTTGTTCTCTAACGCTTGTATTCTCTCAGCTATTTTTGTAGTTCCCTCATCGCATTTAATTTTAACTGCTTCTATTTGTACCTGTAACTTAGCAAGATTTTCCTTGTTCTCATTCAGTGCTTGTTCCTGCCTATCTATTTTTTCTCTTACTTCTGCAAAATTTTCCTTGTTCTCATTCTGTGCCTGTTCTTGTCTATCTAATTTTTCTTCTTGCCTATCTAATTTTTCTTCGGTTCTCTGAAAAATGTTCTCTATTTTCTGTTTGCATTTGTTCAAGTATCTTAAGCAAGTCAACTTCTTGGTGAGCCATAATGAAAATACAATTACTAGTCGCAAATAATACATGTAAATGAAATTAAAATAAAATACATATATTACAGAACACTATATGAGTACAAAAATACTAAATTTTACTATTATTATTTGTATTGGGACAACCTGTAAAAAGAAAATATGATTAATAAAATTTTCTATTCCAATATTATTAGTACTTATTCATATATAACTACTGTCTCCATGCACAAATTACTGACGGTCTTGGCTCGTGTCGCTAGTTCGGGCGTCATTGAAATTGCTACATACCGTTTCCCTTGGGTGCTGGCTTCCGAAGATCTCCCTAAGAAAACAACTGATAACAATTCTGGTCCAGGCTCATACTCTGTTTGGGCGCAGATTGATAATATTAAAAGATGACAAGTGATTTGACATGAGCCACTTTGGTGCTTTTGAGACTTAGGTTGTATTATACTTACTTTTGCGTATGCACACGCATACATATACGTAACTGGCAAGCCGTCTGCCCGCAGGAATTCACACACACATGAATGAAGACGATAATATTTACTTAGATGAATCCTTATTTATTGCACACGCATATATGCGGAGTGGAATACGAAATATATGTTAACAACACACAAAATTTCCATTTTACAGAGCTAGATGCTTAAACAGAAGAAATTGCACTGATGCAATCGAATAAACGAAATTTAAAATAAAACACTCAATACTGCATGATAAATGTAGATATGCGCACACTATATACGAACACTAGAAACATAGCCATTGTTTAGATATCACTTGCACTATAAATTCACTATTCGCACTGAGATGAGACTTTCACTGCGTAATAATGACAAGGGGAATGGGGAAATACAATTGATGAAGTTTCTTAACTCCAAAAGGGTGCTACGTGCCCATAAGGTATTCCTTCACTGTTTTAGCTTCACACCCTATATATTAATGTAGCGACACAATGTTCTTCCTACTATGACTTCCTACGATGACTCCTTGCGACAAACTCCTTTTGCTAACTCCCTCTTCTACTGACGCTTGGGAACAATCCGTTTTTTACACTTAGGGTTGACAATGCATTATATCAAATAATAAAGAAAATGTTAAAGTTTTCTGCATTCATACACAATGCCAATAGGTCGATGTTACAGTAGAGAACACTGGCAACATTTGATTTGGTCCCGTGAGAGTGAAGCTTGGAAATAATAGTTAAAAAAGGTGTGGCAGTCTAAACTAATAAATTCTTTCCATGGTTATTGGATTCTTATGCACTACTGTTATACGTAAAACAGTTCAGTGGAAAGAAGCGAACGATGGTAATAGTGTGTATGAGTCATTTCACCTACGACTCCTGCAGGACATGAACGCTGTTCTCACGGTAGGAAGGATGGGGCGCAGACAAAATCCAAGCGGATAAAATCCAAGAGGACAAAATCCAAGCGGACAAAATCCAAGAGGACAAAATCCAAGCTAAATTCTGACAAGACGGACAAAATCCAAGCGGATAAAATCCAAGGAACAGTATCATGTGCGTAGCTGTGATACGTGCCTGTGAACACCCTAATTAAATTGTATTTTTGTTTCTTTCTTCAATTGTCATGAATTCTAAAGTTTTATCTGTAATTCTTCAATTTATTGAAATAGCATTTCATTTACTTTTAAAGAACTGAAAATCCAATAAAACATGTAAGATTGTCACAGTAAGAGTGCAGATAAGCTGGATTATGGATTTGCCAAAAATTAAAAAAAAAAAATAAATAAATAAACTAAATTTTGGATCGGTGATGTCAATTGCCAAATCTCACCGATAGCTGCCCTACGCAGGAATGCCAGATCCTGAAGGTGTCTATTAATTTCTATAACTATTTAGTTTTAAAACTAAGAAGAGAAATGACAATATTCTAGGGGGCGAGGGGTTCGACACTTGGGTACAGGAATACGAAAGTGTACTGTAACCAGTTGCTTTAATTATATAGCCCTGTCTGACCTGTCGCCTCCATGAACACCGTATGCCAGCCCGAGTAGGTAACGTGAAAAAAAAAGTCTTAGTCGCAGAATATTATGTTTAAAACCGACCGAAACATAATTCCCGCCAGCCCCAAGTTCTACAGCTACTATTGTCTTTTGCATAATTGATTATTCAATATGTCTAGTCAGCGATTATATGATGCTACCCATGCTATCAGATGATACTACTATGGTTGATCATTACTATAACACATTAAACTACAGAGTATTACCATATTCCAACTATATATCGCCCTCCTGTCCGCGTGATATTCCGGTGCAGGGGTCAGAACCTGAGATGTTTGTAGCTACACGTATCTATGCAATATATATATATATATATATATATATATATATATATATATATATATATATATATATATAGGGGAGAGGGGGTACATTTGAACAGGGGGTACCTTTGAACATTTAAGATAACAGGCTAGAAATAATAGCATATCTGGTGGTTTCAAAATTTTTAGTTTGGCAAAACTGCGTTGCATGACGGTCAACTGTTATCTGCAATTTTAATGTAACTGTTGATGAACAGCAGTACTTTGTTACATTTGTGGGGTGAAAAGTTGGAATTTTTGTGAAGTTTTGTAAGATTTTTGACAGAAGCCTGTGTTTTGATATTATCTGCCACTCATTGCAGAAGCAAGTACATTAATTTACTTATCCAATGTTGCCCTTTGTATTTCACAATAGTTTGTACTATCTGGGTATTATCAAATTCTGCTTGATCATGCCGGTTGGGGCAGCTTTGAACAAAAATTAGGGGGCACATTTGAACATTGTTCTACCTATACTTTTCTGAAAGTTATAAGTACCAGCAACATGTTTGTGTTCTCAGACAATGAAGACAAATATTCAGTGCCAACTGCTGATATTGTGTGTGGACTTTCTAATTCTTGTCTGTCGTTTTCGATTACTTTTAAACTTTCGCCCGCCTCACTTGGGAGTTGAGTATAACCTTGAACTTGAATTGGATTATAACTGTCACTATTCATCTCAGTGACCCCAAAAACTATGAATTCAACTCAATTCAGATGTGTTTCCGAAGGGGAAGCAAATTATTTAGAGCACAGAGGCGCACAATATACAAATACGGGCCTCCATATATGTTTCAGCAATTATTACTATTATTATTATTATTTCCTTGCCATACGCGATTGGATAATTCTTGTGCCTTAAACTGTTAATACTGCTTTGTTACATTAGCCTTGTTGTTCGTAAACGAATTAATCCTGAAAATAACGATTATTGTAGTAAAATAATGGTTTGTTCAAAACTGCCCCACGTATGTTCAAATCTACCCCATGCTTGTTTCAATCTACCCCCCAAGGGGGTACATTTGAACGACACCCCCTGCGCCCTTGCACAGAATGACAAGATCAAACAAAGTACTCGATTTTATGGCAAATATAATGTATATTATATTTAGCTTTTGCTACAGTTCTATAAGGAAATTTACTGGGTGTTTGGAAGCAAAAACGAATATTCGAAAACAGATGTTCAAATCTACCCCCCTCTCCCCTATATATATATATATATATATATATATATATATATATATATATATATATATATATGCCAACACGTAGCGAAGTATGCACTAGGCTACTATATATATAACTATATGGGTGTCCTATCATCTATATTCATCTACTACAATATTCATATAATTCATATTCATATTCATATAAATATTCATATAATATTCATATCATCATCTTTTTCCATTTACTACGACGCTATATTTTACAAACACCCTGTTTCCTCTATCTACGCCCAGCCTACATACATACTTTATCATAATACTTTATAATCTATAGTCACTACAAACATTTCCCATTCCGATCACTGCACGACAACCTCACTCGAACTCAAGACTCTTTCACCACACACACAATACTATGTAATACCTGGTAGCTTTATTAAGAAAAAAACATACGTATGTTCACTGAAAAATAGAATTATCCGCGATAATATTTAATTTTACGAGAATTCTGCAGCAACAATGAAATTCTGCCGCCACGAAGAAAAATGAAAAAAAGAGAACATTTTAATAGTGTAATTTCAGAACGACAACTGGCCTCATATCAGCTGACTTCTGTTTAGAAATTATGTAATGTCTTTTTACTCGAATATTTCAATTTCTAGATCGAATATAATGTCGTACTCTTCAGGACATCTTTATTCGGGATTATTCTACGTAACTACACGTTTACGTGGTCTGGGAATTATATTCACTCGGTTTTAATCGAAAAATAAAGGTCAATTCTATGAAAAGTAAATCACTAAGCGCTTGAGTTATCGACATAAGAATGACGGATAGTACTGAATTTTGACACTAGGGGAATAGCAACGATATAAACAACCCTTGAACCATGGAATGTGACCTTGTACACTAAATTTCGGTATTATATTACTCTTATCGGCTGATATGGATTATAATGGGTTTTAACTGCTAACCGCATACGAAAATTAAATGGTAAACGATACACTGTCCACTCTTAGTTAATTCACGTACTATTCCATCACTCACAACTACAATTACTACTAATAATACTACATTACAAACACACACATGCCATAAACTATAACTACAGAATGCATTAATACATGTTATAACGTACACTAATAAACACTACTAAATAACCTGAACCCAAATTTTACCATATTAAATCGGCTCCACGCAAGACTAAAGGAAAGGAAGGAACAGGGCCAATTTGCCCTTGTATTCGCCAAATTTACATTATTGATTCGAACTATTTATTGAGTGACCAAACTGTTTATTGAAAAGAAAATTGGCCCTTCCCTGAAGGGAAAGGAACAAAACAAAAAAAAAACTATATTCAACCCATCCCCGCTGGAAGCCGTAACCCAATTCGGGAGTAAATAGGAGCCCTTCTGCTTAATTTACACGTACATGCTGATGGTTACTAACAGTACAAACAGATCTAAAAATACCGCCATATATATATTACAAAAAAATCACGTACTAACTACACAGACAGATTACTGAACGGACAGGTCTGACCGAACCTACACTGATTCAGCAGGGGCAAGAGGGAAATTTAACTATTCGATTCACTGAACAGCAAACTGGGTTTGGGAAAGGAGATTAAATGCACACACTATCCTGAATTCTATCCATCACGATTCCTGTTGTCAAATATGGCGTCACAGAAATTGATGTTCGTATATCAACTAACTTCTATGGGTTTTATAACTGATAAATTCTCTGTTCTCAACTATTGACAGCTTCCAGCCATGTTCTTTTTCACTTGTATTATGTATTTATCTGAAAATCTGCAGTTTTTTTGGGGGGGGGGGAGAATCTGCTTAAATCGTCACCATCAGAAACTATAGACCTTGCTCAGCCGGTTTCAACAAAAGAAGACAAGATGTTGGCGCTTTGATATATCGCGTCAATAATTGCACCAATCAAAACAGAGCTTTTTTGGCGATGGGGCTTTGAAGCAAATAAAAAATAGTAAAATCTGGATTAAACTAGATTTTAGATGACATGGTTATCTAGAAGGGGGGTGAGGAGAGGTCCAGAAAATTCTGCCAAAATTTTAGATTGGTTACTGATTACAAAATTTCCGTCCAATGGTGGGCCTACATTTCCGAATAGCACTGACACCATAAGATCTTGTAATCAGCCATTAAAACATCCATACACAAGATTTATAACTAATTTAATATATGAATAAAGATATTAATCCCCAAAGATATGATTCCTAATGAACTTTTACAGTCTTTCACATTAATTTGGAATAGGATAACAAACAAAATTATGAGTTATATGAACAGCCAGAAATTTTTTTGCTGAACGTCAAGCACAGTAGGTGCAAACATTTTCGGGCACCCTCCCATCAAAAATATCATTACATGTGATTGTAATGGTACATTACACAGTTACTCACATGTCTGGCCACTGTTAACCTCAATCGCTGTCTGATCTTCATTTTGTATATGTGTAGGTCTTCCGGCACGTGGTGCTTCTTCAAATGTCTCGTCACCGTCCTTAAACTTGTTAAACCACGCTGCACTGCCCGCGTAGTCACAACACCCTCTCCAAAGGCCTGGTATATCTTTGGCCCCGCTGCAGCGTCGTTTGACCCCAGTTTGAACTCGTACAGCATACACGCCCTTATGACACTCTGTGGATTTCCTATGTTCACTGTATTCATACGCAAGTTCACGGTGTAACTGAACTGCCACAACCAGGTAGTATGTTGAACATACCAACATCAACTATTAACTTTCACCTTATCTCCATTCGCATTCAACGTACGGCGTGAGGGCCAATTGAACACAGACCTCCACAAAAAGCGTCAGACCTTCCTTGGTTACCTTTATACTATATGCGAAAAAATTCTCAGACACAATAAGAAATTAAAATTTCAGGACATTTAATAAAACCTATTTACTGGACTTACTTATGTTACTAGATTTACTTTAAAGAAAGTTAACACCTACTTTGGACTGGGTTGTTGTCACTTTTTATTAAAATGGGTATCTTATTGAAGGATAGGGGGTTAAAAATGTACGCCAAAAATAGAACGTCACGTTAGAGAAATGAAACTTTGTATATAAAATTCTTATTAAAAGAGAGTGGGCACGTGTCCAACCGTTTTCAGAAAGTTAGATTTTAAGTGGAGAAGAGAGGCAATTTCTATTACTTTTGCTCAATGTTAAAATGATGACACCGAGGTATGTCTTGTCATTACAGTGAAATGGAAGAACTGCTTGAAATGTTTTTTAATTAACTAATGTTTTTCCACTAACATATGTTTCCTGCTGTAGTCAGGCCTTTAGTATAGCGCTAATCATACGTCTAAACGACTCTGGATAAGGCCTATTGTGTTTAGCATTTGGCTTCATTTGAGTTTTTATCAAGTTACATTCTTTAACACGTTTTAAGAGGAAGAGATATTTCAAAGTTAAGCCGACAGTAGGGTATCTCTTCAGCCCCTTATTATGTTAGGGAAGTGAAACTAGGTAGGCTAGTAAACACCTTATTTTAAAATACACGAGCATATCCTTCATCATCTTCAAAAAATAGGCTTTCAAAGGGAAAAGGGGGCAGTTTCCAAATACTTGATCAAAAGTCACATCGTGGTTGTATGTCTGATAATACAAGAAACAAACGAACGAACCGTTTGAAACGAATTTTTGAACATATTTGGTAGTTATAGGAAATGGTTAGCTGGTTCTCACTAGGAATTTGATAAAACTTGGACACAATTTAGAGAATGGTCAACAATGTCTAAATACGAGTATAAAATTGTAGGTGGAACTGAACACGAGGAAAGAAGTAATAAGGGTTTGAGATTTACCATTGGAAGTTATTGAGAAACAAAACTTAATGTGCGCGAACGAAGAAAACGTAACTACTTACAGGATTTGAACACATTAACATCTGATTAACAGATTTTTTTTTTTTTTTTAACCACAACCGCTCGGCTATTTCTTATGCGTATTTAAATTGTTTAACTGCGCTTTAATTGATGTTGACCGATTACAGTTACATTAAAATCTGTTTCTTATTGAGTTTCAAAGCTAAACTTCACTTTTCTCCTGTAAGTTTCCCTATGTGCACTTCCACTTGAAATTTTCTGTTTGGGCATAGCTGACCGTTTTCTAAATCAGTGGTCGCCGAACTTATGAGGTTTCTGAACGACCGTACCATTTTTATGTGCATTGCAAGAGGGTTATCGAAATTATTACTTCTAATGCACACAAAACATTTTGATTTGCGCAAAATAATTACATTGAAGGTTGACGCTAGTAGGGTTACGTCTCTATCTCTATACATTAGAGGGAAGCAAGAAAGTTCGTGCGTTTTTATACTATGAAAGAAAACTGTCAATTACAGGGTTTTAAAGGTTTATTTATTCGGCAAAATAGCCTCCATTTGCTTCTACAACCTTCTCCCAGCGCTCAACAAGTTTGTAAATGCCAGTTTTATAGAATATTTGTTCCCGACACTCGAAAAACTCAGACTGCATTTTTGACATCTTGTTCAGTCTTGAACTGCCTGTCACGCATAAAGTTGAAATGAAATGAAATGAAATTTTGAGTTTTACGTCCCACGGTTATGCCGGTTAGGCTAAAGGAGACGGTGATAATGAGTAATGAATGAAATGGTGGAATGAAGAAAGTGGAAGGAAACGGGAGAACCCCGAGAAAACCCACGCACACGGTGTTTGTCCACCACAAAGTTCACTTGACGGGAGCAGGGTTTGAACCCGAGACCCCTAGCACCAGAGGTGAACGCTCTACCACTGAGCCACCGCGGCCCCACGCATAAAGTTGTCCATGACCAAGAATAAATGGTAATCCGAAGGGCCGACATCTGGGGAGTAGGGAGGATGAGGTAGAAGCTCTCAACCAAGTTCTGAGATTACCTCCAGCGTCTGTTTTGCGGTGTGAGGGCGCGCGTTGTCCTGGTGATAGAGCACACCTCTTCTGTTCAGTAGTGCTGGCTGTTCCTGGGTCAGTTTGGTGGCTACCATTCTCAGTTGTGATGAGTACACATCTTTGGTAATTGTCTTACCACGTTCCAAGAATTCGTAGTGCACGATACCGTTTGTAGTCCACCAAACACAGAGCAAGACCTTGCCTTGATGGATGTTCGGTTTTGCAGTCAAAGGCTTCGGCTCATTCAGTGATAGCTTTTGGTGTGACCTTTTTTATTGTCATACATGACCCACTTCTCGTCACAAGTTAATATACGGTCCAAAATTGGACAGATTTTGTTTCTCGTCAACAAAGATGAACAGATATTCAGTCTTAGAACTTGTCTCGTAGCGGTCAGCTGGTGAGAGACCCACTGACCCAGTTTCCAGGTCAAGATTAAAAAAAAAAGAAATTACACCACTAAATTCCTGAGCTCAAGCTAGTGTCATTTGATGTGTCATACACCCCCTTCCCATTTTAAAAAATGACTTGAATCCGAAATGGCGGATTTCAAGATGGCGGCCATGAATGACATACACTTCAATAGTTCCGGCCTCTCATCAAACCTCTGTTCCCATCATCACTTTTTACTTTTCCCGTCGATTTTCAAACTTATGCAGGTGTCCAAGGACTTTTGACTCACCTTGGATTTAGTAGATCTGGATACGAAATAGTTTATGAATGGCAGGTGCAGAGTAAATTGACTTCTGACATGAAACAGAATATTTGCAAACAGATGAGTTCTTGGACGATATTATCGCAGATGATGAAACTTGCGTAGACCATATTCACCCCAGAGACAAGAGAGTCTCCATGAGTATTGCCACAAAGGATCGCTTGCACTGAAAAAATTTAAGACTGTATCATAAGCAGCAAGGTCATGCTTACAGTCTTTTAGAATTTTAATGGTGTAGTGCATATGGAATACCTATCCAAGGGTACTCAATTCTACTCAGTAGATACTCAACTCTAGTACAGTACCTACTCAAGGGTACTGTAATACTTTTACAAAACTGGAAGCATGAAATCGACAAGTTTGTTGACAACTGAAATCTTCTCATTTAGCATGGTAATGATCTCCCTCATACTAGTACAAAGACAACTGAGAAGATTCAACGTGTTGGTTTCACTGTCATATCTCATCCTACATACAGTTCAGATCTAGCTCCATCAGATTTCTATTATTTTCCGAAAGTTAAGAAACATCTGAAAGGACTCCATTTTGATTCTAATGATGCGGTGAAGCATGAAGTCAGGGTGTGGTTTTGTTGTCAAGATGATACTTTTATAACGACGCGATTATGAAACTGATCACACGTTGGCAAAAAGATGTTGATTGCTATAGCAAATTTGTTCTGTATATTAAACTTCTACTAGTGTACATGCGTTTGTTTTACATCTAAACTTCAGTCATTTACATATAAAAGAAAAACAATAGGGTTCATCACTTTCAGTATTTTCTGGAATTGATATAAATTTATATAAAAAAAATCATACCGATCGTAAGTAGGGTAAACTTAAAAAGCCACCATGAACATGACACTTAGAGGTGATATAGAGTATGGTATATTGTGATTATAATGTTTTAATTGCCCCATTTGTTAATTTCAGTTGGAGGAGGAGAATAATGGCTGTAGTTGTGCATAAGCTAGGTAAGAGTGCAAGTGAGATATTCAACTTCCTGCAGACATTTGGAATTACCAATGTATTCGTCATCTTTACCGACAGGCTTCCACTGTCAGAGTTCATTCACATCAGAGTAGCTCACGTGCTGTAAGGATTGCATTGACCAACATAAATATGGGCCCTTGGTTCCAACATAAATCGTTGCAGAAGCAAAGTGTCATGGCGAAAGAAAAAAATTGCATCGACGATGCACGTACCAGATACTGCAGGAGAATCTGGCGACCTGGACCTACAAATGTCCAAGTTGTCTAAATCCTGCCTCCATGGCCTGTTCCAAACCTGTGCTGAGAAAGGGGAAGGGTTGTCTCTGAGCACATGCATTATGTACATGTAGTATGTATGGTACTGACGGGGGGATAGGACTCGTGAAGTCCGTTACTCTCGTATTTCCGGCTGGTAATACTTTCTATCTATGGAGTGCACGTTAAAACTAGAGAACAACCTATTGGGGAATAAAGGCTTCGACCGAATATCCAAACAGCGACTAATCAGTAACATTGGAGCTGAGAGGATACATGCGACCTCGTCACAGTCTCATCGAGGTAGATAATGTCAACTGCTGTCTCTAATGGTGGAGGTGAAGGCTCACATTGTATCTCCGAAATGTGCATCTAGGTCATGTCCTTGGGTTCGGGAGATAAAACTACGTAGTACTCCAACACGTATGAAAGAGGGATAGTTGGTGTACCCGGGCTCGAATCAAATACCCTACAGGGAGGATAAAGTGGTAAGTCCTCAATTAGAGATTTGTGCTTGTTCTTGGGTTCGGAATGGGATAACAGTATCCTAACGCATTCTCGTACTTCAGTAGTACTACGAGGGAGGATCAAATAAAAACCTCAAAAATGCAATCAAATGCCGTAAAGTTGGATGATTGCTTGGATATGTAGCAGTAATTATGTCTTTGCTCATAATGACCGACAGGTGGCAGAGTGTTGGTAAGAGAACGACGAAAGCGACGGCGTCAGTATCAAGATGGCTGTCCCACCATCCATCTGCACCGCGCTAGAACAGCGTTCGGCAATCCGGTTTTTTGAGCAGTGAAGGTGTGAAACCAGTTGAAATTCATCGCAGGATGACAGCAAAGTTGGTGATTCGTGTTTGTTTCTGTAGCAAGTATACGAGTGGTATCGGAAGTTTAAAAGTGGCATAGTATCTATGGAGGATGCTCCTCGACCGAGACAGGCTAACCGCGTAGTGACCGGTAAAAACAATGTGTTAGCGGAACAGCTTGTAAAGGAAAACATACGTATTACGCTGAAAAAATGGCTTCAATCATGAATCTTAGTTTGATTCAACTCAACATTTTGTGCATAATGTTCTGCATTTCAATATGGCGTCTGCAAGATGGGTCCCTCTTCAGTTGACTGCTGAATTGAAAGATGCCTGTGAAGAACTCTTACGTCGTTTCAACGCCAAGGGTGATGCATTTCTGGACAGGAATGTTACAGGCGATGAGACCTGGGTTCACTCTCATCAACCAGAAACCAAAAAAAGCGAGCAAGGAATGGGCGCATAGCTCTTCACCGAAACATAATAATAATAATAATAATAATAATAATAATAATAATAATAATAATAATAATAATAATAATAATAATAATAATAGGTAATTGCGCACTCAACCTCAACAAGAAAGGTCATGCTCACTCTCTTCTGGGATACAAAAGGAGTAATTTTAGAACAGTACATGGAGAAAGGAGTGACAATGACCAGTGCCTCGTATTCAAACTGCTGTGAAATCAACTTCGCCCTGCAATCAGACTTTTGTCCTCAGCTGTCCTCCTACTGCATGACAATGCTCGACCGCATACTGCCTGTTTGACCATTCAGACTATAGATAACATCAAATTTGAGTGTCTCATTCATTTGCCCTATTCATCAGACCTTGCCCTCAGTGACTTCAAGTGTTTGGACCACTCAAAGAAATGATGGGAGGCAAGCATTTCAATAGTGATGAAGAGGTGAAAAATGCGGTACACGAGTGGCTACAACCTCGGCCAAAATAATTCTTCCAACATGGTATCCATGTACTTCCGAAGCGATTGAATACTTGCATTCAACGTCAAAGGTACTACGTTGAAAAATAAGAAGTAAGATTTCCTTTTCATTGTTACATTCTAAAATGTATTGCTCTTTAAGGTTTTAATTTGACCATCCCTCGTAGTAAGTAAGAGAGGAAATGGAATCAATACTTCGTCCCCCGCTTCCAAATGATCATTGTCTTTAAAGGAAGACAGCCTACATCATCCATTGGATCTGGTAATGTACAGCGTACCTCTACAGTAATTAGAAGAAATTACGAATTACTTGAACGAATCTGAGAGGGTGTGATGGCCCGTCCCAAATGGTGACCTATACATACCATTGGGTTCGGAAGTACCTTAGTCACTACGTATTGCCATTCAACGATAGAGGTAGGCAGAGCCAGGAGTGAACAAAAACCCCTCCCTAGGCATGCCTAGAGATTCCGGATTGGATTGGACTCTGCTGGGCTGTGGTCAAATCGTGGGATGCAGTAATTGGTGCGTTCACTGGTGGAAGGTGAGCTTACCTTATAACGCTCGAGTGTTATACTTACAGAGCTGGAAAAGACTTGACTTGCTAGCATGACTGCCTCGACAAGTAGGATAATTGGTAAGCACTCAGGGCTTCGGTCTGATCTCACACTGGGCGTATTCCAATCCCTGGAAATTCTGGTGTTACAGATCTTGAAGATGCACATCGTGCATGAGGACAATTGAGTCCAAATACAGAGAAACTACGGACTGGATTTATGATAGTTCCAGTCTATAAAATACGCCGCCCGTCTGCACTATGACACGTCATGCGAAATACATAGTAGTAAATCACTCTTCTCTAATTTCCTGACTCCATAGATACGTCTGAAGAGAGTCATAAAAGCATATCTTGGTTCACAGGTAATCACGGACAAATAGATCTTTACCATTAAGGAGTTCTTTATTATTCAAAATGACTCCGTATATATGCAACGTTTTCCTAGGAAGGCACTGTGATCATTCTCATAGTGCATCCCGCTACGGAGAGATGTGGTAAGAGGTCACATATCACGGAATCAGAAAGCTCCACTTCTTCGAAACTACGTGTTGTGACCTACCAGTCTGATATTTTGACACCTGTTGTTGAACCTCTCACTCCTACCCTCTTTGTCAATATCGACTGTCTTCTGCATTAATTACTGGCCTACGAGTCTGTGTAACTGCAAGCTTCGGATGTTTCGAATAACCTGTCGCTTATGCACCTGTCAATGAACAATAAATCTCTGTGCAGAACACAGCTATACTCGTGCATACCACCTACCGATATGTACAGATAGTCACCGCGTTACATCAGTTCAACAAACGTAAATTCTTACTTAAGTAACAAGATTCTGATGTGAATAAAATTTACGTCTGAAGTTAGTAGAAGTATGAAACTTCTAAAGTCTACTTTGAGTGCCATCTGGTGACCGAGGCATGAACTATGAGCTAATATTTTTCATACTTGGTTTCGACAAATCTTAGGTTATAAAATTTCGACTTATTTAAATTTCTGCTTGTGCAAGGAGTCATGAAGCTTATTGATATAAGGACTGTTAGTGTATCAAAACTTTTGTCTATCTTTTCCACTGACACTTTTAAGTAAATTCTAATGCTTATACATTGTTAATGCTATAAACAGAGGTTGGGAATTGTTGTTATACTATGACCATGTAAGGTACATGCCCCTTGTCAACCCTTTCAAAAGCATTATAAATAATAAGTCGGATTTCAGCAACGGTTTTATTTAATATTTTTTTACACCAAAAAGTTATGACAAATTTATCGCAGAACTTTCATTTACTAGAATATGAGATATGCTGTAACAATTGATTTTCTTTCTTTCTTCATTTTTGAGTTGAATAATATTCTAAATATTTCTAAAAGAGGAATTCCCTTCAATACCCTCGCTGAGAAATTCTAAAAGAGTAATTCCCTCAAAATATTATTACAAGATATAATGCAGGAAACTTTCTATCCATTTATCCATACAGTATCAGTTTCTTCTTGTCTTTTTTTTTTTTTTTTTGTCCTCTTCTGTACATCCTAGTAGGCTATTACTTCGAAATAGATATTCTTTTCCAAAAATATAGCTCCCTTCCTTCACTACTACGTATATGGGCAGTCACATGCGTTTACAGGTGAATCACAAAACATACCATCCAATACATTAAATCTCTCTTAACACATTGAATCATTAGAAACAGCGTTTCTTTACAAGTAGTGTACAACAAAACAGAACACAGTGAAAACATATAATATGGGATATCTCCACATGTGGTAGACCATATATTCACGAAGAAAGTTCGAACCAATTAATTGTAAACATATTTGACTGTTTTTATATATATATATATATAATTTCAATGTGAAGAAACTGATAATTCCCACTTCTTCGCAGTTAGACACTTCTGTCGTGTATCATCCTCTAATGGTTTCTGTTCCTTTTGCGTTTAAATATTTTTCAGTATATTCCAAATTCAATATATATATCCAATTATTGTCCAAAGTGTATCTTTAGAATGGGATGATAAGTCACGTTTCAACTGTACGTATTGTCATTAGCAAAATGTTTTTAATATTTTTTTCTTCATTTTTCTAAAAGAAAATTGGTACAAAGGCACGGCAACTACAAGAAAATTTTTTTTCTTTTCCTTTCCAAAACGGTGAAGTGCGTTTTAAAGTATCTAGAGACCATCAGGGTTTATTGAAAACAGTGACAGCAAAAGATGTAAGCAGCTGAATAGTCAACCCTGTTGCAAGGGCTTCAATAGTTCTTTTTTGAGTCTCTTGAAGTTCATTGATTTCCTAGTCTGCCGTCGAACCTGCGAAGCAACAGAATAGTCGCCGCCACCAAGATTTTTTCTTCCGTTTATGTGTTGTAGTTTCAGACGAATCAAATATGATTCCATCGAATTCCGACTTTGGGATGCCAGTTAACGGATCATCCTCTGAGATATTGCTTTGATAATCATCCGAAGCTACTGTAGTGAGTTGGTACTATGTATCAGATGATCAGGCATGCTGTTTACGAAATTGAGTTCTTCATCGGTACAGTGTAACATGGCCGGGTCATTGTCATCATCTTCATTGGATTCGCAGGAAGCATCTGCTGGAAAATATCCAATAGAAGGCTCCTTGTTCAACATCACAAAGTTACGTACATCAGTGCGAATGCTGACATACGGCAGCATGCATTTTACACACATGTCTTGAACTGAAAACCAGGTGACAGAGTAAGCTCTCAACGTATAGATAAAAAGTCGTGTAACCACTTGTTCATCGTACTTATATGTGTAAATTATATTACCATTGGAGTCCCGACTCTGGTACTGTGTGCAACGCCTATCGCAGCTGATGGTATTTCTAGGATTATCAATAAACGGAAATTGATTTGTTTCGAAAATAGCACAAGAAAAGAATTCTTGAAGTCATCAACCATTTTTACTATTGGACCTTCTCTATTTCACGTCTGTCTCGTATACTCTATAGCGCCGCACTGAATTTTCAAGCTCTTAGTAACGACAACAGTGAACACAAGAATCGAAAATCTTGTTTTATCAACAATAACTTACGATATTTCGTATTAGGTATAATATAAACAAGAACAGGAAAAAAGTAAAAATGAAACATTTTTGATAATTTTTGGTATAGATATCGAGAACAGTTATGTGCAAAATTCTTGATTTTTTTGCAGATAGTATATCTTTGTATGTGAATGCTCTTTCCAAATGGTATATAAATAACTAATATATTCCAAGACAATAACTAACTTTTTCTATGGGCTATGGAATCCGAGATTAAACGCCGCATTCACAAAAGCTCTCCATTGTCTTCTGTCCGTAGCCAACTGAATCCGCTAGCTTTGTATTCCTCTTTCTGCGAGATTCATCTTCATATTGTCCTCCTATCTGCACCTATGTCTTTATGTTAGTATGTTTCTGATTGGATTCCAAGTTATAATTTTGAAAGCATTTGTTCTTTATTGCATTTTGATTACATGACCTGCCCACCTGAGCCTCCTTGACTTAATGTCCATTCAATATTAGGCAATGAAGTTTCCGTATTTGTGTCACTCTTAAGTTTGAATATTCATCTCAATATTTTATTTTCGTTTCTTTCAGTTTGTGTTCTTTCCTCAAAGTAAGCGACCATGTTTCGTAACCATACAGTACATCAAACATAATTATACTTAGTTTGATATATTTTAAACTTTAAATTATTCGACAGAATTCGTGAAAACAAAGAGTTTGAACTGAATAATAACCGTTATTCCTTACTTTCTTTGATATTTAATTTCCTCGTGGATGTAGTTTTGGTCTCAATGCTGGTCCTAAATATTTGAAAGTATCCACTTTGTTGAAAGTATTGTTTGATATTTTAAAGTATTCATAATTTTATCGGTATTAAGTATTAAGTATTTACGGTCACATCGAATTTCCATGTAACTCCTCTGGATGTTGAAATAAAAACTGAAGTAGGCGAGGATGATAAAGATTCAGTATTCTACGGGATGGGTCAGAAAAGGCTATATCCGAGATTAGGAATGGAAAGGCAACCAGGAAAGGTAATATACCAATCGAATTCATTAAAAATATAAGAGACAAGGGAAAGAAAGAATTGTTCGACTATGCAATGAAATACATTAAACAGGAGAGTGGCCAAAAGACTTCCTAAAGATGATCACGATACCGATGGGTAAGAAATCGAACCCAAAGAGATGTGATTATATAGAATTATTAGTTTCATATCTCAGGCAGATAATATTCTGCTTCGAATTCTGAACAGAAGGTTGTATGGAAGAACAAATGAAAAAGTGAAGGAGCAGCAGTTCGGGTTCAGGAGAGGTAAGGGAGGTCGCTGGAAAGTTTATATAAAAAGGAGAAAGATGTGTACATTGTATTTATTGATCTAGACAAGGCTCTTCACCGCGTGAATTGGGAATGGGATTTCTAAAGAAGATTGGGTTGGAATGGAAAGATCAAAGATTCATAAGAAACTTATATATGAATCAACAAGTAAATGTTAGAATAGGGGAGGAACTGACAGAGGAGATTGCGATTGTAAGGAAAGTTCGACAAGAATGCTGTCTCTCGCGCTCGCCAACATTATTTAATATATATCTAGAAGAGATAGTGAAAAATCTACATGATACATGAGGCAGCATATATGACGTAGCATCTCTAGCACACATGATGAAGATGGCATTTCGGTAGGAGGTAGAATGATTAGATTAATAAGCTTTGCAGGTGATATGACACTTGTTCCAGAATCTGAAATCAATAGGATGTTAGAAAACATGATGAAGGGCTGACATGAATATGGAATGAAAATAAATGTTAGAAATACAAAAGACATGATGATTGGAACGAAGCAGTCAGTGTCAAATATAAAAGTGGGAGGGAAGAAAATAGAACAAATGAATAGTTTTCGATGCCTGGGCAGTGTTCTTAATAATGCCATAAGGAGTAAACGTGAAATAGAGCAAGGATAGGAATGGCGAAAGAAGTCTTTAGGAGGAAGAAAAGACTGTTTTGTAGGACCTGAGTTGAGAGAAAAACTCATAAAATGCTTCTTGTGGAGTGTTGTACTGTATGGGACAGAAATATGGACATTACGCAAAAGTGATGAAAAACGACTGGAAGTGATGAAAAACAGAAACATCATATGTAAAGATGAAGAGGTTAGCGGAGGACCGTGGAGCACGGAAGCTTCTCAGCTGGGGTAAGTGACCTGCCAATAAGGGCAGAATATCTATGGTGATGATGACGATGATTTTCCTCTGCATTTACTTCTAAACCGATATCATTGTAGATTCTGCATTTTCTATTCTCCTCATATTGTACCCAATCATACCGACATCATCAACATAAACCATAACCTGACGATTGCCATTCAACTCTAGGCAGAAGTTACTGTCTTTGATTTCCTTATAACGTATTCAATTTTACACTCAGTCTTTAATTTGAGCTTCAGTGGTGATGTGCGGTAAGGAAGAAAAGAAAAAACTGCATAAAGTACACAGAATTTCCATTGTGATAAGTATGAGCGTCCATTTCCCTTTGGTAGGAATGCGGATGGTATGAATATTAAATTTTATTAAGTTGGAGAGGTATTACTCAAAATGAGGTGAATTCAATATTGGCGGCTGTAATCTAAAATGATGTCACACATGTAATTTTCATTTCAATTCTTACCTGTAAAAGATCTTATAGTACAATTTATACCATACGGGTATTTTGTGGAACTTTGCATTATAACTCTCCTATTTCAGCTTTTTCGTCCGTTTTTTTTTTTTTTTTTAAGTGTAGAGTCATTGTAGAACAAGTTACGTATGGTTTCACGTCTTCTTGCGTCGAGACATGGGAGGTGATGATGTCATTAAACATTAAAAACTATATATTTTTTGTAAGGCCTATTTTCATTATTTTTTTGGCGAACTTACTTTTGCACGTAGAAGATTGAAATTTTGCACATACATTCAGTCCACCGACTAGTATTTATCAGATTTTTCAGATCTCTGAGTTAAAAACAGGGGGTCCAGAGGGGCAACTTTCTTTTTTTTCTTTTTTTTCTTTTTTTAAAGGATAATTTAACCAAAAATACCTTTCCTCGCCATTTTCCCGCCTCAGATACATGATGGAGACATGCGAATGGTATCATTTAAAAGGCAGTTCTACTCTGAAGACAGTGATAGGCAAATCATTATCCTAGGATGAATATGGATTTCTTAGGAAATTTTGTACAGTACCTGAGATCAGGGTCTTTTGCAGTAATCTGAGGCATTGTGGGGATTAGTGATAAATATTTTCCCGCCCTTACTATTCAAGATAAAAGCTTGAAATGTAGTACATCCATTAATATTTTTCAGTTGATTTTCAGATCTCTGCGTTAATACAAGGGGTTCCAGGGGGGGGTCAAATTATGAAAAAAATATTTTAAGAGGAAATTCTCGATTTCCATGGAAATTCCCCACCTGAGGGACATGATAGGGAAATGTGAATGGTATCATTTTAAAGGTTGCTATATTGCGTAAAAAACAAGGTATGAACCATGATCCTACAATAAATAGAAAGGATGCTGTAGCCGCTTGACTGAAAAGCTATAATTTACCTTAAAAAAAAGGAAGATCTTAAAAGGGGTTATGCTCAATTTGGTGGTGCCAATGATGGTGAAGTTCTTACTAACAGTTTAAAATCCTCATCAACGTTTTAGAGAAATAATGATCATTACATCCACACTTTTCATACTTACATATGCATCGATAATTGAGAATTTTGGCTCACAAAAATTGATTTGATTTGGGTATATATACAAGCACCAAGCATTAAAGATGAAACCAGACAGAGAAGGACGTGAAGTAACCGGGCGGTAAGTACTATCGTATGTTAAACTTTGTAAAAATTGGCAAGGTTTGTTAAGAAGGCAAACCATAAAATTCATACCTTGTAACCACTGCTGCTGTAACTTTCTTAATTGAACTAAATTATCCTGGTCATGAAAAAGCTTATTTAAAAATAACACTACAGCTCGGAGAACATGGTAGAAAACAGTTTGAAAAATATTGTTATACGCTCTGTAGATACTGAACTATTAGTTTTAGCAATTGCATACTTCGTCACTGTGTTAGATAATAGTCTGGAAATTTGGATTTCGTTGGAAATTTGGAAAAACAAACAAACAAACAAAAAGTTCGTCTTATAGGTGCTGCAATTGGAAGAGAAGCCATGGTAAGTTGTTTATAGCCTTCTTCGACGCTATACAAATTCCGGGTAGAAAAGTGTCGCTTCAATGTCCATAATTTTATTAAAGATAGGAAAGTTAAGATTGCAGACGCGGGATGCCGACATACAGAGTCAACGATGCTTATGATGGTGCTGTCCGAATTGACTATTGCTAAATTCCATTTTATTCAAGGATGTTAACAAACAGAGGATCTGTCCATATGTATCTTCATCTTATGAACTAAATAAAGCAAAAAAAAAAAAAAAATCGGCACGTCTGGTTGGCTACTCTTGTATCCGACATGAATGTGGCTCAAAATATTACGATCATAGTGTGGGAAGCAGGCGGAGTGGACGCGGCGAAACTGTGACGTATGACTTCACGATTTTGTTGTATAGATATATAGGCAGATCCTATACTTTATAATATCCTTGATTTCATTATTAAAGAAAGAAAATCCAGATAAACAATTGATTCTTTTATGCATTTTAACATCTGGTAGCTATAGGCCTAATCATACAATACCAATATACAGTGCATAATGGATACCCGATGTAGTAGACAGAGCATGCAGATGCATATCAGATAATCTACTTCAATTTTCAATGCATCAGCATACCTCATACAAAGAACAGCAATGTAGAGACCTTCAGCCTTTTTTTTTTTTTTTTTTTTTTTTGTAATGTATTAAAAGTGCGCTATATGTCTCTCCCTCGCGATTCTGCAGATATTAAGTCGATAATCAAGTTCTTCCTACACTCGTGCAACTTATCCCTATCAATCCTATGGAAAGCACTGTCGATGTGAGTCTCAGTTCTGTTGGTTTGTTGGTAACAGGGCGGATTTAAGACGGACTTCTGGGAAGGGCTATAATACTGCTACTTAGAGCTACTTTTAAGAGCTCCAAACTCTTGGATAGGTTTTTATTTATATATAAAATAAGAAAGTTTCCTCTTCTGGGGGGTATCGCCCGGTCGCCTCCCCTGGATCCGCCCCTGGTTGGTAGAGGAGGTATAAACACTTTATCTTTCGCATAACCACATACAAAAAAAAATCACATGGGGTTAGATCCGGATAGCGGGATGACAGGAATTGCTGGTTATCATTCCTACCATGGCCTATCCATCTGTTTTTAAATCTTCTGTTTAGTCTCTGTAGGCAGACCAGTTGATTTTCCCTTACAGAGGCATCCTGTAGTTGTAAATTGTGCACACCATCGCCGACCCAACTTGACAGTTTGTGGATCTTTGTTGAACTTCGTTCGGAAATGCCATTGCACTGTTAGGACAGACTAATGTGAATTGTGAATGAAACTCGAGCACAATATAAGCTTTCTCTATAGTGTTGCCACGAGACGAGACATTTCTCGTGTCCCGTCTCGTCTCGTCTCGTAAACGAGACGAGACACGAGACGAGACGGAACCCTTTTAGACGAGACACGAGACGAGACAGACTACTTGTCCCGTCTCGAAAACGAGACGAGACACGAGACGAGACGGGACGTCTCGTGAAATGTCTCGTCCCGTCTCGTGTCTCGAAAATGCAAACGCTGGCGGGAATGGCCAAGATTGAAATTGCCAGTGGTCATATAGATTGCAAAAGGAAAATCCCCTTTGTGAGAAAACATGTTGAAAAGCCTTCATAGAAAAGTGTCCTCTGTCTATTCAATAAATCAATCGTGATACATGAGCTTCCAGGAATATCATTCTTAATGTCTTGTCCCCAATTCCCCTTGCTGTAAACTGAGGAATTCTCATTTTTTTTTCATTTCTGGCTGGAATGATGACAAACAACATCAAAGAAGGGAAGATTTTTACAAGGTCAAGAAACCGAACTACCACCCCATCTATTCAATTTGAAAACTGGATAAGGCCTACACTCATTACAGACTGTAGTTGAAAGTTCTGGTTGAGAAGGTGGATTCTCTGGTGGCGGTATTCTTTTTGCTATATGAACCGAAATTAACCGAAAACGGCAATTGAAGTATGTCATCTTGCAACTAATATTTTGTCTTCTCTCTCGTTCTCTCTCTCTCTCTCTCTCTCTCTCTCTCTCTCACACACACACACATACACATAAAAATACACTTTTACCATTTTACCAATCGCTCGCTTATTATACAGCAGTCATGTTGTAAAATTCACCTCTTCGTTTGGAAGGCGGGCGCAGGAGAAAAAAAGCAGATATTATCGACGAACCCTTCAAATTGTTTGCTTTCAGCAAATTTATGATACTAACAATAACACTTTAAATGAAGAGGTTTTACAGGGGGGCCTTCGTTTTGTTACGCGGAAATGTTTGATCTGACCAGTGTGCGAAATTGCCCTCTGCTTCCAAAGTTCGCAAACCCTACTGTTCCTTTCCTCTTTTAAGGTCGCGTCATAACTACCCTTCTTTGAAAACCGAAGATGCAGTAAAATTGTGACGTCACGGCGGGAGCAGAAACAGCTTTCGCCCAAGGTCCTTGTCATTCACCCTTGTTTGTTTCTTTGATTTTTGCAAGAAAGTGAGTGATTCTTGCTTTCCTGTATTAAGAAAACATTAATTACTGTAGTGCTCGTGTTAGCCTATAAGCATGTCGAATTCTACAGTACTTGATAGTATACGATAGTATACGATAGTGTCATGGATGGTGACACCTTTACATCGAACTTTGCTTGTCGTGTAAACATTATTTGACATTAGTGTCTTCATCTTCAACGTACCTATGAGCAATTTACTGTATATTCGTGTATTGAAACTGGTGAAACAAATTTCAATGTTTCAGAATGTAAAAAAAAAAAAAAAAAAAAAAAGCCGGGGTCGAGAAGCCTCAGACAACTAACAGCAGAGATATATTATCTTGTAAACTATTTGTCCTTGCCTTGTGAGCTTATTTGAATTTATTTTTAAGACCTTTAGGCAACTTTGGCCCACCTGAATGGATGATGATGGGAAAATTAGTGGAATGAAGAAAGTGGTAGGATACTAGACAACTTCGAGAAAACACACACATTCGAAAAATGAAATGAAATGAAATGAAATATTTGAGTTTAGGTCCTACGGATATGCCGGTTAGGCTAAAGGAGACGGTGATGATGAGTAATGAATGAAATGTTGGAATGAAGAAAGTGGGATGAAACGGGAGAACCCCGAGAAAACCCACGCACACGGGCTCTACTTGTCTCAATTATAGTAGAAATACTACGGGTTGCAAAGTTATTTATCATGTATTTCCCTCGATTCCTTTGCGGAAAGTTTGGCAAAAGAAATGCTGTCGGAAAGACATCTTTAAAGTTGAAAACGCCAGCGTCTATTCCGATCATTTTATTCCCGAAGCTTATGGACACAATTTAAAATGTGAGCTTCTAAATATTCTACCCAAGAAAAAGTTTTAAAAAGACGTGGTTTCACTAAACTTACCTTTAATATACGGAACCGTGTTGATGTAAATAATGAAAGAATTAAATGTACGGAAGTTAGGTGTTTAAAGAAAAAAACAAATCAGACATTGGGGTGCAGCCAGATCAAATAACTATTGTGAGTGAAATAAAAAATAACTCTTTGTTTATGTTATTTTTCGTTTGTTTTGTGGAGAGTGAGGGGCATAAACCAAAGGAAGAGCTCTCCTTTTTGCGTAAAGAGAACGAAAAACTGAAGTCTAACAGTATGTACAAAGCCAAAATAATATGTTTACAAACGAAGTTAAAAGAATTTTAAAGCAAATATAATAAAGAATTAATTTCAAAGGCCAGTTCTAAAATATAATATTGTGATCGTTTCAATAAAGTGGTTAATAACCGGTGGTGGATATATTACGAAAAAGTTTTATACAGGGCCAAGTAAATATGCTAATGAATGGCAAGAAAAAACTAAGATGGATTGATTAAGATATCATTCGTGCATTAACACAACATGCCTCATTGATAAATTATACAATCATCTGCGGTTACAAGTTCGAATCCCCGTACCCAATGTGTCAACATTTCGACGTTGTATGATTGCGAATAGATCACGACACTATAAGAAACTTTAATCCAAAATGGCCACCCAAAAATCAACTTTTTTTAGACCACTAGCTAATCTGGGTGTACTGTCATGAGTTTGTTACACAAACGGGGCAACCACCATATAGTGGCACACACCCTGCGGTTATGGGAACAGATTTGTACTATGGAGGTGAAGACTGGCCCCAAGCATTCTTTGGTCCGATGTGTCGTTCAGCTCCCATTACTATGGCACTTTAAGTAGAGCTTACTGTGCAGTAACATATAAAATTTCAATCAAATACTTTCCATTACTCAATAAAATTATTTGGTTCCGAGCTTTTTAAAAAAAAAAATAATTGCAACAAATCTAAACATGCTAAAATTGAAAGTAGTTTTTGGATTGGTATGGAAACCTAAAGGCTGAAATATATGAAATCAAATTGTACACACATATCTATCTCTCTACTTATCTATATATCTTTCCATCTCTCTGTCTCTCTCTCTCTCTCTCTCTCTCTCTCTCTCTCTCTCTCTCTCTCTATATATATATATATATATATATATATATATATATATATATATATATATATATATATATATATATATATACAGACACTATAAAGCAAGTGGGCTGATAGTATACGATAGTGTCGTGGATGGGGACACCTTTACATCGAACTTTGCTTGTCGTGTAAACATTATTTGACATTAGTGTCTTCATCTTCAACGTACCTATGAGCAATTTACTGTATATTCGTGTATTGAAACTGGTGAAACAAATTTCAATGTTTCAGAATGTTAAAAAAAAAAAAAAAAAGCCAGGGTCGAGAAGCCTCAGACAGCTAACAGCAGAGATATATTATCTTGTAAACTATTTGTCCTTGCCTTGTGAGCTTATTTGAATTTATTTTTAAGACCTTTAGGCAACTTTGGCCCACCTGAATGGATGATGATGGGAAAATTAGTGGAATGAAGAAAGTGGTAGGATACTAGACAACTTCGAGAAAACACACACATTCGAAAAATGAAATGAAATGAAATGAAATATTTGAGTTTTAGGTCCCACGGTTATGCCGGTTAGGCTAAAGGAGACGGTGATGATGAGTAATGAATGAAATGTTGGAATGAAGAAAGTGGGATGAAACGGGAGAACCCCGAGAAAACCCGCGCACACGGTGTTTGTCCACCACAAAGTTCACTTGGCAGGGGCTGGGATCGAACCCGAGACTCCAAGCGCCAGAGATGAACGCTCTACCACTGAGCTACCGCGGCCCCCACACACATTCGATGTTTGTCCACCACAAAGCTCACATGGCACTAACCGAGATCGAACCGACTACCACATACACCAGAGGTGAAGGCTTCACGGTGTAGTTACCGTGACATTTCTTGTCTTGTGTTCTGGTTAATACTTATAACTTAGTTGTATCTTGATTAGCATGGTGCAGCCTGCTACATTTAACTTTCGTTCCCATGGTATGCTGCTATATTTTTTACGAGACAAGACGAGACAAAACGAGACAAACGAGACGAGACGAGACGAGACGGGACAGAACCTCTCGAGACGAGGCACGAGACGGGACGAGCACATTTTTTCGAGACGAGACACGAGACGAGACCTGTTTTGCATGAGACGAGACGAGACAGCCTGAAGTCTCGTCTCGTCTCGTCTCGTGGCAACACTATTTCTCTAGACCTCTGGCCTTCTTCAATAAATGCTCACTGCTGCTCTCTCGTGGCAGAAATCACAAGCAAACCTGCAAAAAAAACTTAGTTTTTCAATACGCCTGCAAAGTTTTGTTAAAATATGTCCAATAATAAACCTACAGTGAATTTATGAAATCGCAACAATTTTTGTAATATCCCGGTAAACATTGTAAGAAAGAACGGGAGATTGTGGCACCAGGCATATAATTGTCCTAAATAACTTAGATTGTATTAAACTACACATTGTTCGGCGTAAGCTCTAAACTGCGATAAACAAAGCCACGTGAAACTAAATCTCGCTGATTTGCTGTTGTCCTACCAACGCTTGTGCTCCTCCGCAAAATAGTTCATATGATTTGATTATTACGTTTACTATGAAGCTTCATATAAAACTGCTATATTATTATAAATGACAAAAATATAATACGAATTATCTAATAACACTGCAATCGAGTGTGGCTAATGAAACAATAGAAATAAAAACTAAGCATGCGGAGTAATTATGGCGCCAATTCAACTGTGAAGGCGCGTTCTGCTTTTAAAGTCTGAAAGATGACTGGCATGAATCCCGGTTCCGCGAGTGTTGTGGTGAAACACCAACAAGGCAAACCTTTACTCACTAAGCAACAATTGTTTACGAGCGAAATTCAAATACTTTTTAAAAAATCTTTCGAGTGTTTTTCTTTCTTTTCTGCTGCTGCTGTAAGTATCTGGACAACACGAGACAGTAGGCTATTGTCAAAATGCACGTGTATAATTTGCTCCTCACCGTGGGGAGTGGGAGTGATACATCACTAGCCAATCGTATTTGTGACAAGCGGAAAGACACAAATATTTTGTTTATCGGAGTTTAGAGCTTACGCTGAACAGGGTATAATAACATGTCTAAAAGTAAAATTGTTTAAAATGAAGAAAATCATAAAAATTGAGAGTATAACACTCATGTACTTCTAATAATAATTTTCTTTTTCTTTTTTCAATTTAATATTAGTAGTAGTAGAAAGAGAGATAATGGAGGTGATTTTTGTGAAGATTGATTCACTAATACAGGCAAGAAAAACTGGATCGAGTGATCAAGACTTATTCAACCAATATAACAAATATGTATTCAACATATACATTTACATATTCCAGCTCTCAATGCTAAATTAATTCACCATTTTGTGAATGTCCGCCATTTTGTAATCATTATGCTTAACATACTTGACATGATATAACGTACAAAGGGTGAACATCAGCTGACAAAAAGTATGACCACTATTGGACTAATGGGTTATAAGTTGCTTGCGAGATAACATCGAAATGATGTAGGTCTATTGTCGTGTAACCAAAATTAAAAGCAGCCTCTAACATAATTTATAACATAATGAGAATCTGAAAATTCAAAACATCTTATTAAACGCAATACAACACTTTTAAACCTTTGAAAACAAATGTGAAACTAATTTAGGTTGTCCAGAATTTCAGTGTCGTTAGAATGTTTTCGCACGATGCGATCATGGTCGTGGGCGGTCCTGGTCGATTCTGGATTTACAGAAAGTTCAGGCTATGATGACATTTTGGATTACAACCGTCGTATATCATTAACCTCACTTTGGGCCATCCCTACCTCTCCGAACAAGGTTTATATACTCATACACATTGCTTTCATTAAATTCCGGAACTACTTCGAAATATTAGAACTATTTCGAAGTAAGTTCTGGAGCTATTTCCAAGAGAAAGTATTTTCACATTAATTTTCTACATACACCCGTTTCTAAGCCACATACTTGCAGAACGCCCTAGGAAAGTTGTCGATTGGAATGCTGTTCAGCACCACCATCACATTCCCTTGAAAGGATTCAACATCCTCAAAACAGGGCTTTTTGAAAGCAGATTTGAGCTTAACAAATAGCACGAAGACTACTGGAGTCAAACCATGCGAATATAGGGATTCAAGGACTGTGACATTTCTTTTGGATGAAAATTGACACTAAATAAAACTGGCGAGGACTAGCACAGGTTTTGTGCGTTAGATTTTAACCAAAGAAGGGCCACAATCCTCGAATAATCCTCATATTTGCCTGATTTAGTCCCAACGAAATTCATACTTTTCCATAAGCTCAAATTCCCTCGGGTGGAAACGTTTTGAGTATGTTGCATCTATTCGACGGTGCTAAACACCATTCCAGTCGACGACCTTTCTAGGGCGATCCAGAGCCTCTACAGGAGATATGGGGAAGGGACATATAGAGAATTAATGTGGTAATAAATTTTTCTGACATTTTAAAGTTATTTTGTCTAGGTAGTCCTGGAGCTTATTAAACGGGCTGTAAGCTTCATTCCTACCAAAGGGCACACTCTTGTCATAACTTGCATTTTTCTTAATATTTAAATCGTGTAGCACTTCCATCGTTTAATTTAAGCATATCTTTATTAACCTAACCAGTTTTTCTCGTATGTAAAATTTTGTAAAAAAAAAAAAAAAAAAAAAAAAGTACAGAGTTTACTTCCTAACCGATTGTACGTCTTTCGGAAATAAATGAATAAATAATTGAGGTACCGGGGTGCTGTATTTGAAATAGGATTGTTTTCTCAAGTGACTATTTTATCAACTGCCATTTCCTATACTTATCTTTCTTCTTAATCTGATGATCAAGTACAGCTGGTGCATTTAACTAATACAAGAAAGGAGAGCGGTGGTACTTCGCTACTAACTAATTGAACTGTATCTGATAAGCAGGGTGTAAACGTTATTTTGTTACAGGATTATTATTTGTATTCCCTAAGGGAATTTTCTTATTTAATCTTATAATTTTTAATTTCCGTTTGTTTAAAATTATCGTATTTATATTCAAAATGAATTAAGTTAATTTTCTGTTAAAAGTGTTAATATTAGGATTGCCTCCATAAGACATCTGTACGCAAGTTTTTATGTGAGCGTTCAGAGAAGAATTCTGGAAGCAGAATTCTTCATTGTTATTTTTAAAAAAGAAAAGAATATTAGTTCATCGCAAATTTTCCTTTGTTAACGTAAAAGCAGATTATAAAATATCTGTAATTACATACTGTACTTACATGTATAAAGTGGAAATGGAGAATAACGTTATAATTTTCATAATGAATGTTTTAAAATTGTGTTATTTGTTGTGAAAATGTATAGAAAAATGCAAGAATAAGTAAGAGTCATCCTGCCTTCGATCATCCGGATCGAAATTCCGTCGAAGTGTAAAATGCCTATCAATTTTCTTCACATCTGTTAACTTTTTATAAATCCCGTATCAAGGTATATAAAATAACAGGTAGCACCAGTTCGCGATTAGCGCTTTGATTGGCTCCCTGTCCGTGACGTCATGTGGAGGTACCTGTGAAGATTTTTTTCGCTTGCCTGCTTGTTACACTTCGCGTTTTATTCGTAAAATTGGATTCAAAACATAATAATGATATTCCTTGTCTTTCCAAATACAAATAATGAGTTATTTCTACTCACAGATGAGACAATATAATGTAACAAGTATATAAATGTCGTCAATAATGATTAATTATCTATACAAATAAAAATGAATATAATGTTTACTCGCTAATTCATTCTAGAGCTTTGGATCGATTTTTATAATTTTTAGTACCGTACATGAGTTGACCTGGCCCTTATTACTTTGATTAAAGGGCGAATCCTAAGGGGGTAGAAGGGGTTCAAACTTTGTACCTAAAATACAGTATCTCACGAACCTATCAAGTTAGAAAGATGAAACTCGATATATAAACTCCTCATTAGGCTTAAAGAAAAACATGTCCCATTGTTTTTAAAAATGTCCGTTTTAATGGGAAGAGGGGGCATTTTCTATTCATTGTAACAATGTTTGATTGCCAACTTCTCCTCGACCAACTTTAACGATTTTTGGTACTTTAATGCAGCCAGGACTAACTAACTTAGCCGAAATTGGTGTCCAGTCCATAATTTTCAGGGTCACTGATATGAATAGCAACCATACCGATGCCGTTTAAAACCAAATTCATCCTCTTTGGACGTGGGGAAAGGGTGCCATTATGGATTTTTGTCATTGCACTTTCATTGAAACGTAAATTCTAAGGGTGGAAGGAGTTCAAATACTTTCCATAAACCAATCCTCTCAATAAGAGCATTTCAAGTAGTAAAATACATAAAGCAAACATTATTCAAAATTTCAGAGATTCCGGGTATATAATAAAAAATTAGATTAGGTTGTGCTAGGATAGGTTAGGTTATGTTAGAAATATAATCTACCCTAACCTAATATAACCGAATCTAACCTAACCTAATTTGATTAGGTTAGGTAAAGTTAGGTCAGGTTAGAAATCTAACCTAACCCGTTGTATTTAGTGTGTATTAACCAAATTGTCAGAAATCGTGACTGCAAAATATTTCCTTTACATTACTAATATTTGTTTATTACTCAAAATAACACATTTTACAGGTATGTATTACAGGTTATAAGTTGCACAGATATCTATAGAGTGGTATACATACATAAAAGAACCACCTTCACAGGGGAAAATTTGCAGTTATTTATCCTACACTTTGCCCTTCGATTTATCGGAATTTAGTTTTTGTGGCTTAGCCCCCTCTCTCGGCCAACCCTTCAATTATAAGAATATGGTAAGAGTGCACTTTGATAAGAACAAATGATTTTGTCACACGATGTGGCTGGCATTCGAGAAGGAATAAAATCTATGTGATTTGTACGTAACATGTACGGTTCGGTTAAACAAAATTAGATTAAGTTAGATTAGGTAAAGTTAGGTGAGGTTCGGTTCGTAATAGGTTCCTATGAATGTTCTGCTCAAAGTGCACTTTGAACTCTTTGCTAGAATAATGTTTCAGATACTTAACAAAACTTACAAATATCATTTAAACTAAAGAATATATGAGAGTATACATTTATATTCTCGTTGGCACCCCCTTCCACTTCGCTTTACATACATAAACTCCTTAAGCTTCAGGCCCTCAGAAACAAATGTCATAAAAGTAAAATTAATTATTGTTGTTACACACCTATTTTCAACTTGACTAGTGTCTAGTTTATTTTTCCCCATGCCAGTTTGGTATCAATAATGAAGGAACAGTGTCAGATCTTAAACAGTACTTTTGCAGGAAACTTAGAAGCTCGTTTTTTCAAACTCTTTGATAATCCTCTGGTGAAAGTGAGCAGAACACATTCGTGCATTATCCATTAAAAGTGTTCTTTTGCTTACAGCGGGAAATCAATCTTCTTCGAAGTTCATCATTTTTATTGAATCGATGAAGCATTATTTCGTTTGTATTGCTTCCTATGTTATTAGAAAGAGCTACTACACAAGTAAGATAACTTTTCCCCATCTTGAAACAGTAGTGTTATTGTTTATGCAGAATTTCACTTATTTTGAAAAATACCGCGATACCTCCACGTGACGTCACCGACCGCAAAGTATCCTGGGAAAAATGAGAGCAGAAAAGCTATCCCGAGAGTCCCCTGATCCCGTATATATTAATCAGATGTTGCCAGGTAATCGTATATTTCAAGTTGGTTAGTGAAGGTGTATACATACGTACCGCGGATCCCATTCCGTCAGATATGCATATATTGTACATGATGTGTAGCATGTAAAATTCGCTCACATTTTTTTGAAATTATACTGACGAGGAACTGCCAAAGGAACACGTAGAAAAATTCTGAGGCTACGCTTGTTGTTTATAGAATGAAATGTAATTTTTGTACTGGCTTAATAATGTTATTAGAAAACAGTATGAAAAGAAGATAACAATAAAAGTAGATGAAAGCCAATCAAGCTCTGATTGATAGGTTGCACTTCTTAAACAGGAGAATCTTGATGCTGTTACCTTCCACGAGCTGGCAATCATTGTTGACGAATAAGTATTTGATTCCTGAAATGTCTGTCCCTGTTTGTGTCAAGGATGCATGTTCCAAACAGAAAAATCTCTCACAGGAGAGGAGATTACAAGGATTACATTGTGTTATTCCGTGTTAAATAAAATTATACTTTATTGAATAACATTGTACCTAGGTGAATAATATTGCATGTGTTACATTAATCCAGCTGAAAAAAAATGTGAGCTACAGTATGAAAGTATGGTTTAAAATCAATTAATTCAACTTTTCTTTAGCAATAAATCTCAAGACAGAAGCACTACACTGGTTCATAAAAATACCCGAAAGTGCTGAGTAAATTATTGCGAGGTGTAACCAGTTACACGGCCAATAAGTTACATTGATCAATCGTCGAGTTTCTAGCGATAGCATTGGAACCATGCTTATCAAATTTAGTATATTGAAAAGTTAATTGTATATTATCAGGCGCGGATCCAAGGGGAGGGTTATAGGAGGTTTAGCTCTCCCTTGACTCTCAGGTATACAGTGGATAAAATGGGCTTCAATCCTACATTCTTTCACTCGATAAAGCGGTAAACTATGGTTTAGCCCCTCCCTCGATCATATCTTGGATCCGCGGCTGTATATTATTATTGCTTTTGAATGAAATGTTCCGTTTTAATTCAAAGTTTGACTCATTGGTTGAACTTTCCGTTATTAGCCTATATGAAGGCTTACTAGTAGTTCCTTCATACTTTGCAGTTGTATCTTATCTGAAACTGAAAGCAAATAAGTGTGCTTGAATGCTTAAAAAGAAATACAAAGATTCTATCGAACGTTTGCAGGGACATGGGTTTAGAAGCAAATGCAAAGAAAACTAAATACATGGAAAATCCCCAAGATCGTAATACTGCAAATTATGGATCTTTCCGCCAGTTCTGTTAGTTCAACAGTCTGAAATGCCCGATGGTTCGGTGGATTTTTTAAAATCCAATTTACTGTTGGTCTACAGTAAAACTAAAATTAACTTTTGGTTTACTTGGGTTGAAATGATTACCGGTATCCTATTGTTTCTGGTTAACGATATTTGCTGCCAAACATCATGCATTAGTCTACGAAGGCACTGCCGGATAATGTGCCATATCAGTAATCCGGCATTGGCAAAGTAACGAACGTGACGGATTATCGAAAGTCTACTGCACTATCTATACCTGTGAGAATTATTTCGTCCGTATTCTTTAATATGTAAGCACGAGGTTGATAGTCTTTCTAAAATTTGTTATTAGCTTTAGATGTGTGCCGAATATTTTTGTTTTTATTATTATCTTCAAGTTCAATAATTTTAGATTTCTAAAATTTACGTTTCTTTGTTCTAAAAGTTTCGGAAGTTTCTCGCCTGATTTTTGAGCAGTTTTATCATTTAGATTTTGCTGTCAACGTAGTTTTATTACACTAAACGAGATTGACATCGTCGACATTCACAAAATGTTCAAAACAAACTGTTAACCTGCACCATGAACACCGAATAAAAAAACGCACCACAGTGATCATAAACGTTTGGACCATCAAGATTGAAGGCGAACACCTTGGGAGTTACAAACCGTTTAGGGCATTCAGCTAGGTATCCACTCTTTGGTGTAACGGGTGCCATCACATTCCATTAGAATATCAATATGATTCTATATGCATTCTTTAAGAGTGAATACTTAACTGAACCCCTGAACGGTTTGTAACAACCAAGGAGCTCGCCTTCGACCTTGATGGTGCGAACATTTGTGATCACTGTTGCGCATCATTTTTCATTCGGTGTTCATGGCAAGTTAATGGTTTGTTTTGAACATTTCGTGAGTGTCGACGATGGCCATTTTGTGAAGTGTAATACACATATTCCATAGAAAGTTGATCTCTGCACCTCACAGACACGTATTTTCTGTCGTCCTCTTGATGCACATGGTGAGTCATTAGCAGCTAATATTTTTCTTGTCATCATTGTTCACACTACATTTCCAAATGAGCCTTACTAGAGATTAATTATACTTGCGACCTCGCACTCACGGGATTCCTTGTGAGATGTTTACAGTTTATTATAAGGAGTTCTCATTTTGTCCCTTATATTTCTACAATCAACATCACAAATAAGTTAAGCAAGGCTGTACAACATTCCAGGATAGCGTGACACAGATGGACATGTTCTCCTTTCATAATTAGGATTATAAACACAATCAAGTTATCACTATTAGACATAGAAATGAAACTGAAGATATGGAAAACATATGAATGCGCTAAAATGTGCTTCAAAGTTAATCTCCAGACAGTTATACACGCAATACTACTCTCTATCAAGGGCGCCCATTAGGGGGCAAGGTGGGGCGCTCGCCCCCCTAGAAGAAATTGTACTTCGGAATATCGAAAACTCAGTTGAATTTTTAAAATAGTTACAGCAAAATTTGAAACTATATTTGAAATGTCGCTTATACTTGCCCCCCCTTTGGAAACCACAACATGGGCGCCATTGTTCTCTATCGTCCCTAAAATTATTACATTAACTATAATTTAGAAGTATTAAGCTTACAATTCCTTGAATCCTTAGTTTAGCAAATTTACTATATAAATTTAACTACCCAGTCTGTAAAACATCTTCACAGCTTTGAGCGAGCACGGAAAGTAGCGAAAAATTCTGCTCATGAAAGGAATTTCAAAACGTACATAAACATTAAGAGATAGGATATAATAATGTAAGCAGTAGTCGGAAAGTACAAATAAGTTTCAAATGTTATTATAGAACACGTGTTGCTGTTTGCGATTGTGTTTTGTGGTTCATACTGTGGACCTTGCTCATGTGTTATCAGTATTGTGAGTATTCACTTTACCCATGAATATTATAGTATGACGGTGGCTCGCGCACCTTCAGAATAAAATTGTCGTAACTCTGAAATGTCAATTTGACAAGTAAGCAAAACAAAAACGTTGTATCTAAAGAAACTTGATTATCTTGTCTGTTTTTGACAATTGTAATGTTATTTCAATTTGTGTAGTAATAATTATTGCAAAGAAAACCTTTCTTAAATACATACAAGTTGCAATTATTAGAAGTTAAGAATTGATAACAATTAAAAATATATTTTTAGTTACGACAGTCTTATTCTGGGGGTGATGACAGACAGACCTAACACTTACAATGAGCAAAGCTGGTGTAACGGTTCAGTTTTACCCCCGGTAAAACTGTTCCGGGAAATTTTTACCCCCTGCCATATTATTCATACTAGTGTACTTAGGTAAAAGTTTACTACATATATGATACCTACATCCCTAAAAAAAAAAACTTAACAACAAAATTTCATCTCCCCCAATAATACCAACAATAAGAAACACAAGAGGGGTAAAACTGTCCCGTGATATTTATTACCTTGACATATTTTCCATATTAGCGTTCTTGGGGGTTTCCATTTAGTTGTAGTGCGTCATCTTCAAATTTGAATTTAACTAGCTCAGAATTTTGTAAAATTTGTGTGCATTTCTGTCTACCCAAGAAAGATCTTTGTGAAGTTCAAATTAACAAAAGTGTTCCATTTTAAAAGTTCGGAAACTTCGATCACCTGTACTGCGACAAATTGAAATTTGAATTCTAACTAGCTCAGAATTTTGTCCACTTTTGTCCATCCAATCTGTATTTTTTTTTAGAATTCAAATAAACTAGGAGGACCATTCCAGAATTTGGGCTACTTCGTTCACCTGTTGTGTGACATATTCAAATTCGAAATTTAACTAGCTCAGTTTTGTCTATTTTTGTTTATTTTTCTGCACCCAAGAAAAAATTTTGTACTATTCAAATAAACGATGGAGGGCCACATCAAAATTTGACCACTTCGATCAATAGTAGTGTGACATCACATTCCAGTTTTAATTAGCTCAGAACTTAATCTATTTTTTGTCCATTTTTGTCCAATGAAGAAAAGATTTTGTGCCATTAAAGTAAACCAGGGAGAGCCATTTCAAAATTTGGGCACTTGGATTACCTGTAATGTGACTTCTTGAAATTCTATTTTTAACTTGCTCAAAATCATGACCAACTTTTGTAAATTTTTGTACCACCAAGAAAACATTTATACCATTCAAATTAACAAAGGGGGGCAATCAAATTTGAGCTACTTCGATCACCTGTAGTGATCTACATATTTGAGTTTTAACTACCTAGGTAGCTTAGAACTGCATACATTTTTTTTTACACCAGAAAATACATTTTGTACCTTTCAAGTGAACGGGGGAGGGTTATTTAAAAATTTGGCCTATCGATTACCTGTAGTGCGACATCTTCAAATTCAAATTTTAACAAGCTGAGATTTTTTCCCAATTTTTGTATACTTTTGTTTAATGAAGCTAGCTCAGAACTTCGTACATATTTGTACCAGCAAGAAAAAATTGAACCATGCAAATAAACGAGGGAGGTCTATTTCAAAATTTTGGCCACAACAAACAACAGCTGTGTGACATCTTGAAGTTAGAATTTTAATTAGGTTAGAATTTTCCCCATTTTTGTAGATTTTTTCCCACCAATCTAGTTAAATTCGAATTTGAAGATGTCTCCTACAGGTGATCGAAGTGACCAAATTTAAACATGACCGTCCCTGGTTTAATTGAATGGTACAAAATTTTTACTTGGTGGTACAAAAATGTACAAAAACTGCAACAAATATTTAGCTAACTAAAATTCGAATTTCAAGATGTCACAAGTAATCGAAGTAGCCAAATTTTGAAATGACCCCTTGTTGCTTATTTAAATGACACAAAATATTTTGTTGATGGTACAAAATGTACAAAAATTAGAAAAGATTCTAAGCTTGTTAAAATTCAATATCGCACTAAAAATAATCTGTCTCTAAAATTTCAAATGGCCCTCCCTCGTTTTTTAAACGGTACCAAATTTTTGTTGGTGGTACAAAAAGGTACAAGAATCTGACAAAATTATGAGCTAATTAAAATTGGAAATTGAAGACTTCGCACTACAGGCAGTGATGGAAATTTTCCGATTCATAAAAACATACTCCACTTATTCCTACATCGTTGTACAGCCGTGATGAAGGTGGAAAATTTTCTTCTATACTTTTCCGGAAAATTTTCCGTTCTTAACAAATATGTGATCAAGTAGCAATTCCTCAGTATTCATAAATTGATTAAATTCATGTATAGAAATGTTAAAAAGTGAAAGATTGTTTAAAGAATCTGAAAATTTTCATGGCTCAGACAATTTTCAGTACTATGTAGGAACAAGTGAAACAATTTTTCATGAATCGAAGAATTGTGTCCTGTAAACTGATGAAATTTTCCGGAAAATTTTGAAACGGAAAATTTTCCGATTCATAAAAACATACTCCACTTAGTCCTACATCGTTGTTTAGCCGTGGTGTGAGGTGAAAAATTTTCTTCTATATTTTTCCGGAAAATTTTCCGTTGTTAACAAATATCAGTAATCAAGTAGCAGTTCCTCAGTATTCATAAAATTGATTGAAATCATGTATAGAAATGTTAAAAAGTGAAAGATCGTTTAAAGAATCTGAAAATTTTCATGAATCGAAGAACTGTCTGTTTTGTAGTGATGAAAATTTTCCGGAAAATTTTAAAACGGAAAATTTTCCGATACATAGAAACATACCCCACTTATTCCTACATCGTTGTTCAGCCGCGATGTGAGGTGGAAAATTTTCTTCTATATTTTTCCGGAAGATATTCCGTTCTTAAATATCAGTGATCAAGTAACAATTCCTCAGTATTCATAAAATTGATTGAATTTATGTATAGAAATGTTAAAAATTGAAAGATCGTTTAAAGAATCTGAAAATTTTCATGGCTCAGACAATTTTCAGTACTATGTAGTAACAAGTGAAACAATTTTTCATGAATTGAAGAATTCTCTGTCCTGTACAGCGACAAAAATTTTCCGGAAAATTTTGGAACGGAAAATTTTCCGATTCATAAAAACATACTCCACTTATTCCTATATACCCTATCGTTGTTTAATCGTGATGTGAGGTGGAAAATTTTCTTCTATATTTTCCGGAAAATTTTCCGTTGTTAACAAATATCAGTGATCAAGTAACGGTTCCACAGTATTCATAAAATTGATTGAAATCATGTATAAAAATGTTAAAAGTGAAAGATCGTTCAAAGAATCTGAAAATTTTCATGGCTCAGACAATTTTCAGTACTATGTAGGAACAAGTGAAACAATGCTTCATAAATCGAAATATTTTGTGTCTTGTATAAAAAAATTGAAGAACTTTTTTATTAGTCGGAAAATTTTCATCATTTTGAAGCAAAAAGTAAAACAATATTTTGTGAATCGGAAAGTTTTATTGATCTGTAGAAACAAATGTAAGGAATTTTCATGAATCGGCAAATTTTTATCACGCTGTAGAAACAAGTGAAAACACTTTTCATAATTCGGACAGTTTTGGATATTATGTATATTGATGTTAGGCGGAAAGTTTTCCACTATATTTAACTGCGCATTGAGATATACAATTCCTGTAGAGGAAAATTAGACAGCAACAAATTATAATTTTCCAATTAAATTTCGGGAACCAGAAAATTTTCTAATATTTCAAGTTCTGAAGTAAAAATTTACATAGTGTTTCTCTCTCTCTCTCTCTCTCTCTATTATATCTACTTATTTATAAATGCTGCAGAATGTAAATCTATAAAAGTAGTAAGTAGTATAGATTTAGTATGGTGACCATAAAAGAGATGCGACAGTTGATAAGATAGTTTATCGCTTGTTTAATTAAGGATAAGGGGAGTATCGAAGGAGGTGATGCAATAGGATTAGGAAAGGGGAAAGGTCAATTGATTGATAAAGAACACGTGATGTGTTTCACAATAATAGATGACGAAAGGAAAGGTTGAATGACCACTACGAAGGTCACAGTGGATGACCCCTGGAAATGGCCCCCAGGACCCAAGATTGACCCCTGTATAGGGACCACGTTTTTTTAGGGACACCCTCCCCCTTTTAAATAATTTTTAAAAAATATGAAATTATATTTATGTGCACATAGGAATTGAACTCGGGAAAATAGGAAATAACTTTATTTTATTTTATTGCATTATTCAGCCATATTTGATATCCGTACTAAAGACGGAGTCTTGTTCTTGCACATCCATCACCGAAGAACTTAAGACATGAACTGAGGTTTTGCGCGCTTTGGAAATTCGGATGAATTGACCTTTGTACGATTAGATAAACTTGTTGAACGACGAAACATCATGTGACGATGAGTAATTTTGACCGTTGATACATGACTAAACATCATGTGATAAGTAATTGGAGCTACAATCGTATGATTAAGTAGCATGTGATTGATGACTAACCACATTTGATTAGGCATAAGGTGAACACGTGATGAATCTGAAAGTACTTTAAATACAAGTTCTAAGAGAGAAAATATATAAAGACAGACAATGCAGTCGTATGAGAAGAAGGATTACTGCGATATTAAAGCATCATTATCTGATGCTGAAACAGAATTATATGAATCATCTTCAGATGAAGAATTTGATATTGATGAAATAGATTCATCAGTATTAACAGTTTCAGAAACCCCAGCATCATCACCATCAAAATTTTGGAGTTTAGACTGTTCTTGTAATAGTCAAAATGTGGACCGAGAATGTATAAAGAAAGCTATTGAAAAATGGGAATTTAACGACACGTTAGTATGTGATGGTTGCAGAGAAGGATCGTATCATGTGTATGCGCATGATTGTATGAATTTACCCCCAAAATCATTGGAAGTCCGTGCTTGGAGTGTTATAGCAAGCCCTAGTGTTGAAGATGATGTGTTTTATTTGTACGCCAACACCCACATTATTGGAATATTAACAAGAGAAAAATTTTATGAAGCATATGTGGAACTATTAAATGATATAGACTATTTTCCGGAATTACTAGAGGTTCTATTAAGAAAAGACAGAAGGAAAAATGTATTCGAATAGTGTGAGAGTTTTATGTGTGTTATGTAGTGCTAAAAATATTAATGCGAATTGTGTATTAAAAACAATAAATGTATACTTACGTGAGAATAATCCGCTGGATTGCAAATCAAGTACTCTTCATGATATTGGATCATTTGCAGCAAAATATTTATCTCTTGATAAAACTCTTGGTGAACTTTTTGAATTGTATGAACAAGAACATAGTGAAATCTCATTTATATGCTTTATGCGTAAAACTTGTGATCTTTTAAAAAATACAGAATTTGTTGGACAAATTATACCATATTTCATTCAGCGCACAAATTAAATTTCACCTTGCGTAAATCAATACATTATTGATATTCAAGGTTTTAAAATGTCTGATAACGAATTTATTATTCGTGAGTTTTGTCTTAGCGCATGTGATGATACAGTAAATTTTCATTGCTTGGTAAAATCACCAATAGAATATAACTTATTGTCATTAGGTTGCCAAAAACAAATTGATTGGCTGACATTGAATTTACACGGATTGAACTGGGATAGTAAAACAGGATATACTGTATCATTCATACGTAACCTTGTATATCAATTATGTACAATGAATTCAACCTTTTATTGTAAAGGTTTAGAAAAATCTCTTTGGATTAAGAGAATATTTGCATTAGATAATGTTATTGATTTAGAAACGAAAGAATGTCCAGCATTAAATGATTTGTGTGGAAATACATTTAATGAATATTGTTCTTTTCACAAAAATGTTGTAAAGAAATCAGGATGTGCATATCGTAACGCACAACAGTTGAATTACTGGTGGAAATATGAAAGATCAACAGCATTAACTAATGCATTATCAAGATTGTAACGAGGATTTGTAAATTAAATGCATGAATATAGTTTAAAAATTTTTATTGTAAAAAATATATATACAATAATAAAAAATAAAAAAATTACTTGTTTTTTCTTTTTAAAATGTTGTTTACATGTTTATAAACAATATTATCATTCTTTTTTAAATTTTTGTTGTTAAACAATTTTAAACACTTTTCAAATGATTGAGTGCGAATAATATGATGCAAAAAATATAATACAAAGTATCCGCATAACACAGACTCATCGTGCTGATATTGTTCACTGTTTGTAAAATACAATTTAGTATTTTTGGATAAAAATTTTTTTATTTCCTTGGGAATGTCCATAGCAAGACTGTCAAAATAGAATCCATGTTTTTTCTCATTAATGTACACTGCTACCCAGTGTGATCCACTTGAATTGGATGTATCAAGATTAATTACAAGTGCTGCAGGTGGTTCTACCATTACAGGAAGTTTATCAATAGGATAAATCCCGGTAACACTTGCACCAGTCACTTTATCAGTCACTAACACTTTTAACAATTCGTCACTATACATGATTATTATTTTTCTTAATTATAGTAGGTATGTAATTATCACTGTTTTTTACATGTAAAACATAATCATACACTTTTACATATTCACTATATAGTAATGCTTCATGAATACTGCACCTATATTGTCCAAAACGATGTTTATTATGTGCACACTTGTGAACGTGAAAACTTAATGCAGTATACTTTGGACAGTCTATTTCTTCCAAATTTGTAACATTTCTTTGCAGAATTTCTTCAAGAAAACACTTTCTAGTTAATCCATACGTGTAAATACTGGTGGTATTTGAACAATATGATTGAATTATTTCCTTAAGAAGTGAATACTCTACATCGCCTTCGTGCCAGGTAATGCCATATACATTTTCACTTAGATATTTGTTTGTATTTATGATTGGCTCAGACAGCTTATTTAATGGATATGGTGGTTTAAATATCCAATTTTGTAAAAACGGAACGTCAGGATTTACAATTGCTAGTTCCTTTACAATAAATTCCTCATCATTATTATGGAATGCGGAGAAGTGTACAACAACCCTCATTCTACTCAACTGAATAAATTAGAAGGTGTTATCAGTATAAATATTTCTATCTTTGTCTATTTGTGCTAACGAATCAAATTGCGCATAGACAATACATGTAATTGGTTCAGTTAAAGTTTCTGAAAATGATACTTTTAAATTTACAGGAGAATCACGAACTACATCCCAAGTGTTGTCATCTAAAGTTCCAGTTGGAGATAGAATAAATGCATACAGAGTATATCCATTAGGATAATCTTCAAGAGTAACAGTATGTGAATAATTTTGATAATATATACCAGTACCTGATATCAGAGTATAGTAACTTAGAAGGTATAAATCATTATTAAAATCAGGCGTAAGGGGGTTGGGAGGGAATGATTTTGATCCAACATGTAATTGCAGTTTGTTAACGTTAAAGTTTCTGAACTCATATGGATTAAGATGTGATTTACCATTGAAGGCTGTGTTGGAAATGAAACCAATAACCAGACCTTTAGGTACATTACCCAGAAAGAGATTATCAAGGTTATATGACTTGACTTGTGCAGGAATAGTATAAGATCTTGTTTCTACTCTTGTGAGAGGTAACTTGGCCGTTTCTGAAACCATTCGTGTATTTAATTGCATAGCTAAAACTGCAGCAACATCACTACGACGTACATGTAGAATAATTTCCTCAAGTGCATCTTTGTAACTTGTATTTTCAGGAGACATTAAACAAAAGTTATCTTTACTACGATGTAATTTTACACGTAAACTTACTTTATTAGGAAGCATACGATCTAAACTTACAATATCAGTATGAAGACGTCCGTACATTTCAAAAGATTTACTATTTTTTATTTTATTGGCACGCTTTTGAAAACCATCATTTGTATTATCTAATTTATTAAAATATTTTGCAGTATCTTTATGCCACATAGCACATGCTAAATGTGTTTGAGAAGCATCATGAGAATAATTTAATAAAGTTTCAATGTATGCACGATAAGGATAAGATCCTGATGAAGAACTAATTAATTTATCATTTAACGAAATATCAATTTGACTAAATAATGAATGTAGGAAATTATTTACTGGTGCAACAACATCATCATTAACTAAATTTTTACCATCATCTTTTGTAATTTTACAACGTACATAAAGATATAGATATGCTGGATGAATAAATTCTCCTGTTTCTCCAGGAATAACAAATTCAATTGGTCCTTCTGATGTTAATGTAGAAATAGGTCGATATTCAGCATTTATAGTTGCTTCAATAGCTGTTTGTGTCATTGGTATTGAAAAGAAATCAAATTCATTGGTACAACATTCAGAACTATCGGAATTTAGGAGCGACATTATGAAAAGATATCGTTTATATGTTTACGTTTTGTTGGTGGTCCAAAATTTACAATTGCAGGAGCCTTTCTTTTGCGTGACCGTCTCTTACCACTACCAGTTAGCAACTGTCCAACTTTATTAATAGCTTTTGTCTTTAAATTATTACCAGCTTCTTTTACACGTGCACGAACCGCTTCTTTAAATGGTTTATTTTCCAATACATCACCCGCAACTTGTATACCGGTTTGCAATGCTTGACGTCCTACAGTTTTTGCACCTTGTTTAAGAAATGGTAATGCAAAACGAAATAACCCTTTAAAGAAACTCCCTATACCATGTCCCCTTTGATATACAGGTCCTGAAAAATATGGTATTCCACGTCCACGATGTAAAGTAACACGTCTAGATCTCATTTTATTATTATTTAACAGGAGAGCGTTTAAAATGAAGTGTTACGGTCAGTGTCCCAGATCGGAATGGCAAATTTCGCCCTGCATGATCTTTTAATAGTATTTCAATTGTATTAAAACAAAATTTTGCAAGTGGCATATAATGAATATCTTCAAAGGTAATTGTTTGAACTTTTCCATATTTCATATCTGAAATTGTTGCTATACGTAGTAACGGAGCTTTTGTATCACCTAAAAATTGATATTGTATAATGTCGGTATAAATAAAAATTTGATGTGGATATCCAATATCTACGTATGGCTGTTTGAATCCACGGCGTTCTTTTACAAGATCTGATTTTTCAGAAAAAACTAATTGTAAAGCTAATGTAGGTGACAATGTAACAGATTCTACACGTTCATCGCATTCAACACGTACAATATTTGAAAAGCTAAATCGTATAAATCTTGATATTGTATTTAATTCATCTATTAAATGATGAATGGATGGATAATATCCAACAACTTTACTTTTCATAGGGTCTGCATTTTTAAATTTGTACCATACAACATTTTCGCCTTCGGTGACGTTATAACATGTTAATGGAATATGTACTTCACTTAACCCTACGTACCAATTGGATTCTGATAATCGTATATTATTTTTCAACTGATTAATAAAATGTGTTGGATTATTTGTAGGATATACATTTGTACTAGCATTTGAAACTAATGTAATGTAAAAACTATCATCAATACTTTCAGAAATCATTTTCGTTTAAAGTGAAGTGTCAAGTTTGAAGTCCCGAAACGAAATGGTAATTTTAAACCGTGTTCATCTTTTAAGTTTACTTCTATTGTATCAAAATATTTCTTTTCAACTTTAACATAATGGGGTGTATGAAACACAAAAGATTTTACATTACCGTGTTGTACATTATATACACTAAGTTTTCGAATTAACGGTCCAATATTTTGTTGATGTTTTACAATATCAACACATACATTAATTGAATTGGGAATATTATAATCTAAATTACATGGAAATTTACCCCGTGATAATAATAAATCAACATTTCTAATTTTTGTGTATACTACATTTTTAATATCGTGTGTATTTTCATTAATAAATCCAAAAATATGTTGTAATCCTGGTGTAATACCAATCATACACTGATCTTCTAATTATAAAGAATGTTTAATTACAATTTGATTTTTATTTTGTAAATATTGTAACATACGAACATTTTCAGGAATTAACTCAAGAATAGATTCAATAGACGAATAATATCCCGGTGTTACACGAACATGATGGCGTTCAACTTTATCATTGATAACAGTAGTAATTATTATTTCTTCATTTTCACCAACATTATAAAAACTCCACGGAATATTAATTTGTGTTAATGCAACACCCCATTCCCCATCACTTAAATCAATAGGTTGTGCTAATTTAACGCGAAATGAAGCTGTTGTATTATTATTAAAAAGTTTACTACTGGCATTTGAAGGAAGAGTAACGTAAAAGTCATGTGTAAGGTTTGAATTCATTTTGCAGACTGAATAGAATCGGATCTAATCCATGAATTCATACTTGACGGATATCCCAGCCATTTTACATACATCCACCCATTTTTACGTTTTAATACTTTTTCAATAAGATAAGTTTTTTTTGAATTTATAATTACTTTTTGTAATTCTTGCGCATAAAATATTCCTTTAATTTCTTCTCCATTCCAATCTTTTAATTTATAAGTCACAGGATTAGATTTAATACATTTATCGACAATAAATATTTCTTGTGACCATTTAGGTAAATATCCTTTTTCCAATACATGTTTATACTTACTAACACGAACATAATCACCCGGACTAAATTTACAACTTGTATTCTTTTTATTTATTGTATTTCAGTATAATGTTTCCCACACTTGATTCACATTGGAATCATTTACTTCTGCAGGCGCCATTTTAATACTTGAATGATATGAATGGTTATAATTATTGACAATTTGATCTAAGACATTAATATAACGATAAGTATTTTTTGCAGTAAAGTAACGATACAATTTTTCTTTTATCGTTCTTATAAAACGTTCTGCTAAAGCACATTTAATTTCGGAATGAACACTATAATGATTAATTTCATATTCTTTAAACAATTGTTTTACATGACGATTATAAAATTCTGTACCTAAATCGGTTTGGACATTAAACACGGGTAACTTGAAATTATTTAAAATTTTTCTTATTGCTTTTACCATTTCAGGACCTTTCTTTGTTTTTAAGGGGACACAATATGCATAACGTGAAAAAATATCAATACAGCATAATATATACTTATAATTATTATTATACTTTGCAATGTTTTGCATATCTACCAAATCCATTTGTAATGTTTCATTTGGTGCACTAACATAATACTTTTTCCGTTGAAAAACTTTACGAATTGGTGCATGCAATGTATATGCATCTTGAGAAGCTAACCAATTTTTAATTTTCTTTTTAGATAATTTTGTTTTACGATGTAATGTTTGTATACTTGATAAAGAATTAGGATTTGAATAATCATAATATATTTTTGATAATTTTGTCATTTTTTACATACTATATTCTTTCCAATGTTTAAATAAATTAGATACTGCTTTAGGACTGGATGATTTTTTTATTTTACGAATACGTTGTCTACTACTACTACTACTATTCAGTTTTGATGCTGGTGTGCCAATAAATTCTTTAGGAACATTAAGATCTTCTAATAAATTTTTAAATTCGTGAATACCTATAGGATTTCTTGAATATTTTCTTGTACGAACAACATCATTTACTAAATCTATAATATTTGAACCTGGTATTGTTTTTCCTTGGATACGTACTATACCAGACTTATCCCACTGAATTTTATCAGAATTTGTCAACTGCTTTAATAATAGATCTGTTTTCTTACGTAGTGTTTTTGGTACTGATTGTAAAATGTCTGATACAAATGGTAAAATAGAAGTATTGTTATCCTGTTGCAAAGCAAGTGATGATAATTTTTTTTCTTCTTTTTGTTCATCCTGAATAACAGGTAATGTAATAGGTTTATGTGAAGAAGATGTATACTGTAAGTAACGATGCAAAGCTTGTTGATATAATTTCCATTTTTGTTGTACACTAATATCATGACGTTTTAAAATATTATTCATTTCTTCATCTAAACGTGATTGATGTGAATCTATTGATTTAAGATTGGACTGAATTTCATGTATTGCATTTTCAGGAACTAAAATCATTTTACGTAATTCTGACATAATTATCGACTAAAAATACTACTGCCTATTGCTGCTAGAAGTGGTCCCAAAATTAATGGTAAAAGTGCACCACCTTTTTGTAGTAACAACCTCTTCTTTTTCTTTAATGCAGTACGCTGCTGAGATAAAGCGCGCAAGATCTTTTTATGTCTACGTAATCGTTGCTTCTGACGAGAATTTAAAGGGATGTTTCCTTTTATTGTGTTTTTAGCTACTTGAGAAATTGTTCTTATTAAATCCCCTGAAGCATTTTGTAAAATTTGTTTTCGTTTTGTATTTTTGCATTTGCACAAAGCACGGAGCGTGTTGTAGTGTTGTTTTACCTTCAACATCTTGATAGCAACTAAATAAAAATTTCTGTATGCATGTCTTTTATGTTGGCGTATACATGCATAATTTCATTAGGAAAAATATTTGTACGTATTCGCAATGCATCGTTTGTTTTTTGGGTTAGGTCAAATAACAAATAAGTGTGAGGCTCACGTGTTACCTCTTCGAATACATTCACAATTTCCTTACTATATCGAGGCATAATTTGCCTTGCTAAATATTGTATTTGTAATTTATCACGAGGATTTTTAAATACTATAATATAATGTGCATTTATACTAATATCACGTGCATGTTTTCCTTTTGGAAATAAATTTTGAATAATAAATATAACAGTCAACTTTTTATGATGTGCATACTTTGTAAATAAATTAGCAACATCGCCATTAGTTTCTGACATTAAATCATCAAGTATTAATAATGAATTTTCTTTAATTTCAAAATTATTCATGTCAGGTATTCCTTCTACAAAACGTATTTTTGCATGTGCATCCAGGTTTGGTATTACTGCACCATAACACCAAACAATATCATTAAATTTTATACTAAACATTTGATCACGTTCATTAAGTAATCGATTTACAAAACATGTTTTTCCTGCCCTTGATGGACCCGCAATTAAAATGGTAGAGGGATGTTGAAACTTTAACATGTTGTACTCAAATGAATGCATACAATAGAGCTTTTGCTTTATATACACTCACACAATTAAAAAGAAAAAGATAAAGGTTTCTAAGAGAACAGTTCTGAGCTTCTATTGAAGCGAAAGAAAAAAAAGTTAAAGCTTTTTAAGTTAAAATAAATTATTTACACTCATAGAAAATTTTAACAATGAGCTTCTATAAGAAGCGATCCAACAAATAATTAACAACTTTCAATAAGAAATTTTAAGAATGAGCTTCTATAAGAAGCAATCCAACAAATAATTAACGACTTTCCACTGGAAATTTTAACATAATCAGAATCTAAAGATTGTTCCGAGTTTCCATAAGAAACGAACTGGTTAAAAAGAAAAAAAACATTCACACAAGTCACATTTACTCGTTCGTGGGCCTATATCCGTAAGGTAAAGTCGCACGTTTTGTTATTGGTATATCGTCAGTCACGTCATCTTCGTCAACACGTTTACGTTTTTTATTTACCTCACGGTGTGTCTTAGTCTCTGTACGACTAAAGATACGGAACCCTGGTTTACGCACAATACTATTTGGGTTTTCTATTACTGTGGACTCTAATTGTCCAGACACTAATTTATAGAAACTCTCAAAGTTAATTTTTGAGAGGTCCTATCGTTTAGTGTTTTCCCCCTAATTTTGAGTATATGCCGAACATCCCCTTTGGCATTAATTAGCCTATAACAATAATTTTTCGCACCTAGACCGTAGAAGGTTGTAAATTCCCAACCTTCTGGAATTTCATCTGTTAGATCACCCAGATAGTTTCCAAGTGGTAACAAAGGTTCCTCATCTTTTTTCTGTATATACATAATACTGTCAATGTCACAGTAAATGGCTCTGTCTGGTCCTACAGTCGTTAGTAATTTATAAAGTTCAAGTCTAGCCCACGAAGTAATAAAGGCAGCTAATATGACGTTTGAAAATTCCAGTGGGACATTTTCAGTTTCATTATCTCTATCTATATATATAAAAGAGAACGTACAATTTTTTGTCCGCTCATCACGCTAATACGGCTGAACCAATTTCTTTCATTTTTGGGGGGATATTAGGATTTGGACCCTAGATGGTTTTTATCATATCACTTTATTTTTTAATTACCAGTGTCTTGAGATAATTGACCATTCAGGTGTCCATAACGTACAAATCCTTTGTTATTAGTTCATCATAGGTAAAAATAAACGTATTTATATGCAACCCGCATGACCGTGTCACTCGGCGGGTTAACATAAATGACAGGCGATATACAGCGGAAAATAGCTTGAATCTTCTGTTTAAAATTTTTTAATTGATTTGCTTATTTTTACAGACACTTTTACAATATGCCAGCACCGGGATGACCGCAGCGAAGCGGGGCGGGTTAACATAAATGACAGGCGATATAATGTTAAGATTTACTGCAATCTTCTATGGTTTTTATCATATCACTTGAAAGCGAAAAAGTAAAAATTATCTAAGTAACAAAGTTTATTGCGTTCCGGGGTGACCGCAGCGAAGCGGGGTGAACGCTGCTAGTATGTGATAATTAAGTGATCATCATTAATTGGGACCACACTTTGAATTTCATACCTTGCCGACGTTAAATACCTAAGGAACGTAACTTCGTCACTAACGATTACACTATGTGACATATCAGTGCGCTGTCCCCATTTACCATATAATGAATTGAGGTAAAGTTTTGCACATTGCCTCAATCCCGGGTTCGTCCTGATGTTATCATAATTTAACTGTATGCCTTCATGGGCATAATAGTCCTCGATATATTTTTGTTTGTCTCCTTCATTTTTACAATAAGCAGGAAAACCAGAGGCTTCCTGCTTCATCTGAAGGAAGGAATTCACATAAGTTCCGAACAAACCACCTGAATTCCCCTCTTCAGGATCCATGAGTTCGAATTCCCATATTTCGTGTATATCGAGTATTTTGTACCCTTTTTGAAGAGCCAGGTGTAACTCTGGAGTACAAAACGTACCTGTAATAGCACACTCATTGTCACTATGAGTACAATCATCAGTGTTTTCCTCTTCCATACATGTCCGGCATAAACCAAAAAGTAATCGGCCTCCAGCCACATATGGAATAATCGGAAAATACAAGTTTTTCGGGGGCAAAATAGTGCATTTTACTACACCATGAATACTTTCCACATCTGGAAAGTCCGGCCCCGTATGTATCTTAGGTGATTTAACGGGCATAGGTTTACGTGACATCACATATGGATATAACGAAGTAATATCGGCGTAACATAACTTCTCATTACCCGTACAATTCACAAAAGATTTGAACACTTCAGTGCGTCCGCCATTGTAACAATTCTTGGGAATAAGGAAATCAGGTACGTTTGTACAACGTTCTTTAATAAACCTTTGTACGTCCTTATCCGTCTTTACCTTTTCATCCCAAGAACATTCCCAGATTTCGTATAGGTTTATACCTAAACTTTTGAGATACTTTCGACGGAGCATTGTTTGTTCATATCTTTTTTCCATTGTATTGCATGAGTCTTGAGCGTCATGTAAAATGTCGTTACGGTTGAAAGGGTAACAACGCGGGCACGAGTGCCAGTAACAACCATAAAATTCGAAGGCAGCGTTGAGTCCCTCATGCCATCCATCAACTTGGTACCTACCAATATACTTTTCCCCACCTCTCCTAGCATGCTGGATTTCTATCCCTAATTGTTTTTCCATATACATAAGCCATTGCATAGCTTTAGTACTATACTTTGTCTTATGATGGAAACCCAACGCGGGAATTACGGGAATAGTATTTTTAGGTAAGTACAAAGTACGATATGTACGCATTGCAAGACCTGCAATGGTGGATGATGTCATGAAACATTGCAAACCATTCGTTTTCTCCTCAATAATGTCACTAAATTTGATGATCGCTTCTGCTAGAATTCTAACATCGTTTTCGCAATAAGACAGCATTTCCTTTTCGAGGTTAAACTCCTCGCCACTTGCCGCACGTTCTTGGTGCCAGGCTATTAATTCTTGTTTTTCTTCGGTGCTTCGTCCTTCAGGGTCATAGAATTCAAGTGGGGGATAGGGACCAACATAATTTTGATTTTCCTCGGTGTTAAATAAATATGGGAAATCTCCCTTTCTTAAATTTCCGCGCAGGCCAAAAGTTTTGGGAAGTCTAGATAATTTACATCCAATAAATAAATAAAAATCTTTAAAGAAAATACGATTACCAATATTAATATTAAAAATTTTCTGACCCTGAATTACCACATTAGGAATAAGATGCTGCTCTTCTATTAGATTTCTAAGGCAGAAAAGACCATCATATCTGCTACCATTATGTGCAATACAAATTATACGTCTAAAGTCAGGTCGGTCTGCCAAAACATGGTTAATAAAGTCCGTCATTGTCTTAAAAGAAAACGAACGATTTCCATTATTATCGCCACAAGTTTTACAGGACTCATCGATACCTTTATTCATACAGTTGTGGCAAATATGCTTACAGCATACAAGTACTACCACATGTTCCCTTTCACCGCGCGCATTTGGTGCCTTTAACATCGTTTCTATGTCATATGCAATGTACATAAACCTATCAGTATGTACAGGCTCTTGTCGTTGTACAAAACATGTGTGAGTAATATCAACATGCTTACGACAAGTCGTGCAAAAATGTTCACCACACACATGGTTTGATTTTCGACGCCTGTTATCAAAGATGATACCGCAATTATTGCAGATCTTAACATTATCACACACAGATTTCCCGCCTTTATTACATTTCTTATGATTCTGAAAACATGTACCCTCAGCAAACTCTCTATTGCACGCATTACATTTAATTTTATCACTATCATAATTTCGTACGTGTTTGCATTCACAAAGAGAACACTGAGTTTCACACTTATGTTTATATGCTAACCCATTATATGCTTGCAAACAATAATAGCAATACTTCAATTTACCAAGTAATTTTTTAATGTATGGAATGGGTTCAAAATGGCCAACAGTGTCACCTCTCCTATAAAAAATAAAGATTTTATTCTCTGCATACTCTCCCGGGTAACGTACTATATATTCCCGGTCATTATTTTCATCTTCCTCATACACCACAATTTGATACTCCCCACTTAAATATGATTGTATCAAATCCAGGTCTTTAAAATCACATCCACCCTTTGCTTTAACGTCAACTCCCGCCATCTCGCAGAGAACTTCTGCTTTTAGAACCCATGTATCATAATCTCTTGTTTTTAATTTATATAAACTTTCCTTACTTGCGGTGTGCTTCGTAATCCCCCATACAATTGCCATGGGAAGGCAGTACATATTATTGTTTTCTATGCGTATTAATCGCTTTTCCAAATAATCTTGATGTTTGGAATACTTTTCAACAGCACTTGCTGCATTTCTTCCGTTTCCATGCATACTCTCCGCTACATGGAAGCGAAACAATACCTCATGCCCCAAAAGGAAATCCTCATTTGAATTTAAAACTCGTTCAACTGAGGAAAGGACAGTTTGAGCAGAAAAATCGGGTTTTCTTCTAAATGGAACATATACAGACTTGTTATTTTTACTATTGCTACTATCAATGTATAGTCCAATATAATCAGTGGGGCGAGCATTAGATAACACATGTTCTAATGCAAAATTAAATAAGCTTTCAATATAGGCCTGTGGATTATCAATACGTCTTTCATTATCCACAGGTCTAACCGCAATTTCATGGCCCGTAAGGTGAAACTTACGAAACCGTTTTCTGCTCTCTCTTACTACTTCGAAGTTATTATTACTCTGATTTTCCCCCTCATTATTATTTCCACTACCACTACTACTAGTACTACTACTAGCACTACAATCAGTACTATTTGTACTTTTCCCATTATTGCTCCCATATTCAACAAACACGGGGTCAGGAGCATGTGAGGGTCCAGGTTGAGGATCAGATTGGTCCCCATAACCATGATTGTCCTGTACACAAGGCTGATTGTATACAGGATTTTGTCCCTGGACTTGTTGCGTGGGTTTAACCACAGCATCGTCCACATTTTTAACCAATCTCCTCACTTCTTGTTCTTCATCGGAATTTAGATTTACTCCATCTAAAAATGCCAAGTCTTCATCACTCAAGTTATAATTTTCTTGAGGGGTCACAGTTATGGGTAATTCAGATGGAATTAAAGATTCATTCAAAACAAATCGCGAACCAAAATCAAAAAAGTTGGATAACTCTGTATTATTTATTCTATCTATTTGCCCTTCTCCGCACGCCATTAAATACATAAATCTGTCTTGAGCATAATTGTAAAACTCCTTATACGAAAAAATCCATGTACAAATAACTCAAGCACATCGGCGGCTGAAACGCAATGATTTAAAAGTATAAGGTCATTACCTTCTAAAGCACGAAGAGCGTGTAGTAAAGCATCACATCTTACACTGGCTCGATGACCTAATCGCTGCAGCTCCATTATCGCCTTCCACGTACTGAAGACACGAGAATAGTCATCAAGCCCGCGTAAAACTTCATGCAGGAAAAGTTCATCAATCATATTGAACTCACCAGTTGAACACAGGAAATCCATCTAAAACAAAAGAAAGAAAAGATTTTGAGTTCTATGTAATAAAAAAAATCTAGCAAAACAGGCAATAATCAATAACTTGCTTTGAAAAAACTATAAAAGAAACTTGTTTATTAATTATTGGTTAAAAAACAAGCTCAGCTAGAGAATTGTTCATGAGTTGATTTTAAAAAAGTCTTCTTTACTAAGTGTTGGTTAAATAATTAATGGTTAAAAACAACATTAGCTAAAGAAATGTTCATTAAATTGGTTTTAAAAAAGTCTTGGTTACTAACTGCTTTCAATAAATATATTAATTATTATTATTATGAAATACACTCACCTTCTAATTCTTAGTTGTTCTTCAAAAACTGTTAAAAATGGCCTCGCTAATGTTTATTTTGCAACTGCAGGGTCCACACACTGTAAAACAGTAATAATAGTTTTCACTAAATGTTATATTTTCAATTCAATACTACTATTAGCACTAATAATAAGTCAGGGGTAAACAACACGTTACGTCCAACGGCGTACAATAAAATGATATTAAAACGGAATATATATTATTATATATCTCATTACATTAAACTAGTTTACGCATGTTTTGACGCAATCATGTGATAAGTATTGCCACCTAGCGGCCTTATTCAAAAGCATTCAGTATAGTATTAAGTCGTCTGCAACCGGGTTCATAAAACAACACGTCTCTGTGCATTTTTTTTCCAATTCTCATTCTATACGTGTTTCCAATAACAGTACACATGTATGTAGCCTTGTTTCAATTGTAAAATATCCTAAAGCCCATTCTGTCCACCGCAAAAATTTATTCTCAAACTATATATACCAAAAGAAAAGACCCTCATTCTGTACTGCGCCCCACTGCAATATTTATTCTCAATCTAACTATACCAAAACAAAAGGCCCTCATTCTGTACTGCGCCCCACCGCAATATTTATTCTCAAACTAAATATAACAAAAGAAAAGGCCCTTATTCTGTACTGCGCCCCACCGCAATATTTATTCTCAAACTAAGTATCGCAAAAAAAAGTCCTTATTCCGCACTCTATAATTAAGCTTCACCCTTGAATATCCCCTAATAGTCCTTGAATATCTTTAGTAAGGGCTACCTACCCTTTAATTATTCTTAATATCCCCTAATAGTCCTTGAATATCTTTAGTAAGGGCTAACTACCCTTTAATTATTCTTAATATCCCCTAATAGTCCTTGAATATCTTTAGTAAGGGCTAACTACCCTTTAATTATTCTTGATATCCCCTGATTATTCGTTGATTATTCTTACTATGGGCTACCTACCCTTTAAGCATTCTTAATATCCCCTGATTATTCCTTGATTAACCTTACTATGGGCTAACTAGCCTTTGATTATCCCCTAAATAGTCGCTAACCATATTTAGTATTCCGTAACTACCCCTTGATTATCTTTAGTATACCCTAATTAGCACCTGCCTATCTTTAGTATTCCGTAACTAACCCCTGATTACCCCCTAAATAGACCTTGACTATTCTTAGTTTGCCCCCTTTTTTCTCTGTTACTAACACATTGTGTCTTACTACATAGTCTTCGCATTCTAGTTTGCGTAAATAATCCATCGCAAAATCCATAAAATAAGCAAATGTGTTACATTATAGTCTGTGTTTTGCAGTCTAAATATCATAAAGGGTAGTGAATCGGCTCATATTCCTATAGGCTACAATACAAAAATGACCTAAAGCATTTTCATTTATTTTTATTTTACAAACTAGGCAACACAAATACTTTTTCTGCGCTTGTAAATAAAGTATACCAAAAACAATTCCCCATTTCATAATGATTTCTTATTTATTAATCTCTTTAAATCAAAAATCTTCCATTACCATTCTCTAACTAAACACAAAGTATTAAGATTTACCAACACTGCTACAGGAAGTTGAGTCACTTCCTGTTCTCGTCCATGTGACTAAGATGCAGATTGCAAGTGCTTTTCATGTGGAATAATTAGATATGTGTTATAATAAGAAGAATTTATAAAGGTAAGTTTAATATTTTTAGCAATAAATTATTTAGTATGTATATGCTTTTATTATGTATTATTTAGTATGTATCTGCTTACAAAATCATAAAACAGCTCGCTTCCACTAGGGATAATATATTTTCAACTTTCTATTCCTGTGGTTTTCGTGATTCTTGATATATATGTACATGATTTTATGTGTTGTGCTTAATTTATTATTAAAATATAAACGTGATTTTTTATATACATTAAACAATTGTTTAGCAAATGGTGTCCATGTAAAAAAAATCGTGCGTGCATTTATACGGAAGCATGTTTATATTTATTAATTTCTAGCCGTAGCAGTCGATTTCCATGTGGAAAAACGTGCGTGCATTTATACGGAAGCATGTGAACAATAATTACATTTATTAGTTTAAACGTATCGCAGTGCAAGTCCATTCGGAAAAAATACTTGCATTTATACGGAAGCATGCGTATATTTATTAGTTCTAGCCGTAACAGTCGATTTCCATGTGGAAAAACGTGCGTGCATTTATACGGAAGTATGCGTACAATAAATAGTTCAAGCCTTAGCAGTCGATGTCCATGTGGAAAAACGTGCCTGCATTTATACGGAAGCATGCGTGCTTTAATTACATTTATTAGTTTTAAAAGCGTGGCAATTGGTGCCCATGCGTGCGTGCATTTATACGAAAGTATGTTTATATTTATTAATTTCTAGCCGTAGCAGTCGATGTCCATTTATATGAAAAAAAATCATCCGCGGCAACAAGTGTTCAGGGCAGGGCAGGGTAAAACCGTCGCGCAACCAAGTGGTTTAGGGCAGGGTAAAACCGTCGCGCAACCATGTGGTTCAGGGCAGGGTAAAACCACCGCGCAAACAAGTGGTTTAGAGCAGGGTAAAACCGTCGCGCAACCATGTGGTTCAGGGCAGGGTAAAATCACCGCGCAAACAAGTGGTTCAGGGTAGGGCAAAGCCGGTGTGCATTTTCAAGCAATTATTCAGTATTAGCAAACGCGTAGCAACAAGTTAAAACAAAACAATAATTATTTTATACATTATTATCAAAGGTGGATAATGCTGCGTTAAGTTAGGTTATACGGTAAAGGCGCGTTAGCGACGGTTACGTTACGATAGGGGGCGTTAGCAAGTATAACCAGCTTAGGTTAATTTATTAAGGAAGCATATGGTTTTCAAGTAAAGGCGCGTTAGCGACGGTTACGTTACAATAGCTTAGTAAAAAAAAATGTGGTTTTTCACTAAGGCGCATTAGCAAATATAAACATCTTAGGTTAGCTTAGTAAAAACCATGTAGTTTTCCAGTAAAGGCGCGTTAGCAAGTATAGCCATCTTAGCTTAGCTTAATAATGGATAGGCAATTTAATTTTTGTGCTAGGCAACTAATTTGTCCGCGGAAGTTATATGACACGAACTATTTTATAATGCGTTTTCAAATGTAAGTTGGTGGCCGTATTAGCGTACGTTCAATTTTAAAAGTGCAACCAACATGTGCTAGGTGTACACAGTAATTTTTATTTCGCTTTCGCGTACGTGCAATTGTAAAAAGTGCAACCAATATGTGTTAGGTGAACACAGTAATTTTTTATTTCGCTTTCGTGTTAGTGCAATTTTAAAAAGTGCCACCAATATGTGCTAGGTGAACACACTGATTTTTATTTCGCTTTCGCGTAAGTGCAATTATAACAAAGGCGTAACCAACATATGTTAGGGGAAAATTGCATTTTAAAATTATTTCCGTAAATGTTTGCTATAATTAAAAAATAAATCTTTGTGTAAGCGCACAACATAAATAACATTTCAAACAAACGAGTAGCATTAATGCCAAAATGTTTTACAAATAATCACTTTTTTCTCACGTTTCAATGTAAATGCCTGTGGTGGCACGTTAACAATTATGTGTTATACTTTTAAAGTGAATTACAATTTTACAATTGCTCGGTAGCCCTAGGTTTAAATATTAATGTACAAAAGGCGCGTCAGTGAATATGTGTGGATATATACATCAACTACAATAATAACTTACAATTTTCGCTGGTCGTCCAAACTTTTTAGAAATCGCAAACACACACACGTAAAATCACACAATTAATTACTATAAAACACACTCTCAGTAGCAACAATTATAATATATAGAAAAAGGGAGCAAAGGGATTTATATATAAGTACTTTATTTAGTATAGGCGGAACCATTTTTTTCCCATAAGTCCATATGCTTTATTGCATATAGGCGGGGCATGGTCAATGTTCTCACTGTGGACATTGAATCCATACAATAATAATAATTGTACAGTTCGGGGTATTAATCTCTAAAGTTGCAGTTTATTTTCTCGTATTAGATTGTAATAACAAAATAAATGTTTTTGCCGTTCTCTGGTTATCTCTAAGTAATAACGTTTCCAAATTGTTTATATATATTTACAAATACAAGTTCAGTTTGTAATAGGTCAAGCGTTCAATAACCCATCAGTTCTCGTGATTATCGGTTTATTTTTTTTCTATCGTCAATATCATTTAAACTTGGTCACATAAACTCGTGATCCATCTGTGATTAACTCTGTTAGATATCACTCATGGTTGTCGATAATAAAGGTTTTTAACCTTGCACGTGATTGTTATTCAAAGTTCTGATTAAGTTCAAATCATACAAATGTTTGTAAATGATTGCAAGCAAGCGTTCAATAACCCATCAGTTCTCGTGATTATCGGTTTATTTTTTCTCTATCGTCAATATCAATTAAACTCGTACACATAAACTCGTGATCCATCTGTGATTAACTCTGTTAGATATCACTCATGCTTGTCAATAATAAAGGTTTTTAACCTTGCACGTGATTGTTATTCAGAGTTCTCATTAAGTTCAAATCATACAATGTTTGTAGATGGTTGCAATTAATCTCTCTTTCGTGTAAATAAGTAAAGTCTAGGTCAATCAGTTTTATCATTCTGATACGGTACAAAGTTAATCTTGACGTCACTAAAGCCACGCCAAACGGCTTTTCACTCGTTCATTTCAATTTCAACGGCTCTCAAGGAAGGACGTCTGTGCCATTTAGTCTTCAGCTCATAAGTAAGAAAAATAATTTTAATAAATATTACCCTTTTCATAGTATACTTGTAGGAGGGGGTAGGAGGGGGGGAGGTCTCTTTTTTAACTTTTCACTTTTTTCAAGTCGAGGGATGCTCACATCTTTTTAACAGGTAGCTTCTAATCAATTATATATATTCTCACATCTTTTTAACAGGTAGCTTCTAATCAATTATATAAGCTCACATACTGTTCGTATTGGGTCCTGCACAGGGGGCAATGGGTCCTGGGAGTCATCCACTGTAGTCCTGGGAACCATTTCCTTTTATCTGTTCCCACCTTTTTAACATGTAGCTTGTAAAGTTCTCACATACTGTTCGTATGGGTCCTGCATAGGGGTTATGGGTCCTGGAAGGCAGGGAAGGGTCCATTTCCTTTTATCTGCTCTCACATTTTTAACATGTAGCTTGTAAAGTTCTCACATACTGTTCGTATGGGTCCTGCATAGGGGCTATGGGTCCTGCATAGGGGCTATGGGTCCTGGGGGTCATCCATTGTGGTCCTGCAAACCAGGGACCATGCAATAGGGACCATCCACTGTGACCTTCATAGTGGTCATTCAACCTTTCCTTTCGTCATCTATCTCCAGGAAAAAAAAACCTGACCCTATTTCATCACCTCCTTCGATACTCCCCTTATCCTTAATTAAACAAGCGATAAACTATCTTATCAACTGTCGCATCTCTTTTATGGTCACCATACTAAATCTATACTACTGTAGTAAAGCTATGAGAAAACCGTCTTATGCGTATTAAACTGACGAAATCTAATATTGTAAGATGAAAGGTGGATTCTGAGGGAAGAACGCATTGAAGTTGTTGAGACATTCTTGAAATGAAGAATCGTTAGATCTTCACTTCATGAAACTTTTTAAGAGAATATTTATCACCAATAAATTTTATGGCTAAACAATGATATAGGAATAAGTGGAGTATGTTTTTATGAATCGGAAAACATTCATGACTTTTAATAAATTGAAATTTTAAATAATAGAATGGGATATTTGTACTCTACGAACTCATGTTCTCTGCACTTGGCATACACACACACACACACACACACACACACACACACACACACACACACACAGAGCGAGAGAGAGAGAGAGGAGTTGAATTGAGTTGATTTTGAGTTTAACGTTCCTTTCAGCAGCGAGACTATATAAGACGGGACCAACTGATTAACGTGAAATCCGAACTACATTAGCTCCCGCTGGAAATCGAAGCCAGGTCTTCCATGCCAAAGGCGCGTATGCTAACTGCTTAGCAACGAAGGAGCTCGTAGATGAAGAAAGAGAAAGAAACACTGTATAAAAGTTTAATTCCCAACTTGAAATATTAGAAAATTTTCCGGTTCCTGAAAGCTAAATGGAAAATTATAATTTGTTGCTGACTAACTTTCCTCTACATAAATTCAATTTTGTAGCTCTATGTGCAGTTAAATATAGTGGAAAATTTTCCACCTAACATCACTATACATAATATCCAAAATTGTCCGGCTTGTGAAAATTTTTTTTTTTTTTTACTTGTTTCTACATAGTGATGAAAATTTTCCGATCTATGAAAATTCCTTTCACTTGTTTCTACAGAGCAATAAAACTTTCCGATTCACAAAAAGTTGTTTTACTTTTTGCTTCAAAATGATGAAAATTTTCCGACTCATAAAAAGTTCTTCAATTTTTCCATATAAGACATAAAATGTTTCGATTCATGAGAAATTGTTTCACTTGTTCCTACATACTACTGATAATTGTCTGAGCCATGAAAATTTTCAGATTCTTTGAACGATCTTTCACTGTTTTACATTTCTGTACATGAATTCAACCAATTTTATGATTGCTGAGGAATTGTTGCTTGATTACTGACATTTTTCAGAACGGAAAATTTTCCGGAAAAATGTAGTGGAAAATTTTCCAAAATTTTCCAGCTCACATTACTAACTACAGGTGATCGAATTGGCCAAATTATGAAATAACCCTCCTTCGTTTATTCCAATGGTACAAAATCTTTTCTTGGTAGGAAAAAATGAAAAAAAATAGATACAATTCTGAGCTCGTTACATTTCGAATTTGAATGTCCATGATTTTGGCAGGCCACAATTTCGATTTGACACATTGTTAGTGCTCGTTAGTGAAGCAAACCCCATCGTTAGTGCTACAAAAATAACGTCTTAATTTTTAAGAGTTTCCATTGGCCTGCTAACTTCATGCCAACAAGTCAACATATCAAAATCATCCCATAAATGAAATTGCCGGTTCGAGGAGTATTAGTGCTCGTTAGTACTATAAACATTAAAGTTAGTGCTTCTATATATAAAGTTTTAGGTTAAAAAAAAGGAGAATTGTACATGAATTTGATGCATCAATTCCACCTATTGCCATTTGAAAATCAGAAAGTTTCTTCCAATATGGTGGATCCAAGATGGCGACTAGAATGGGTAACATGCGTCGGAGAAGCAGTACTTGATCCAATTTGTTTTGCATATGCCCGCATTTTGCCTAGTTATATCTAAAGAAACTGAAAACAATTTTCTGTCCAAGCGTTATAGTAGTGTATGATTGAATTCCAGATATATGAAGGCCCATAAATGTGCAAATTACCGGTATGGACTGCTAAAATTAGTACAATATACATTGGACCGCGGAGAACTTTGCATTTGAATCAGTTTTACACGAATCCCGAGGGGGCACTTCGTGAATGTACCTTGTCAGTCATTTTGGACATTATATTTGTTCGCCCCTTCTCCTCCTCCCCTCTGAAGATGGAGTTTAACTTGGAATTAAACGGCATTAGGAGCGTCACTATTTATTTCAGAGACCCCGAAAGCTATGGATTGCACAGTAATTACTAATATCTGTCGTTTTCATACATGTCACCCCTTCCAACTCCGACTGTACATTTTTCAGCTTGAGAGTTATAGTCTATCAAGATTGTTTGAAATTTCTCCAGGCGTTCCAGAGCAGAAATGGGCATTTTTCCTAATCCTCATTCACATTCACCGTCAATCAACTCCCTCACACTCACTCGCCTTCACTCTCAAATATTATTCACGCCCTCACCCTAATATTCAATCGACTTCCTTACATTCACATTTACTTGCCCTAACACTTAAATAGTAATCATGCCCTTACTCTAAATTAGAGACCTGCACGGGCCGGGCCCGGCCCGAAGCCCGGCCCGGCCCGCGGGCCGACTCTGTTATTTCTTTGGGCTGGGCCGGGCTTGGGCTGGCCGACACTGATTTCTCTTCAGGTCGGGCCGGGCTGGGACCGATCAATTGCAGTTCTTTAATAATTATTGACTTTCGTTAAACGATAATTGGAATAAAGCCAAACGTTGAAGAAGTGTGTGTGTGAAATGTTACGAAGAATGCATTAACTGTTTACAGTTTGTGTTACTTAGCGGCTTCACTTCACTATAGAGGATTGCAGGCATTATGCGGTAAATTGAGCTCTGACCTTGACCTTCACTGAACTCAAAATATAACAAGAAAGGGTGGGAATATTTTGCCTGTCGCTAAACAATATTGCCATCTTCACTTTATGTTAAAAATCAATTAAATTAGATGTTTGTTACAGGAAATGGAGTTTTTGTTCTCTCGATGACAGGCAAAGTTCTAGGAGGCAATGGTACCATTCGGGAGGCAAGCGTCAGGTTGTGAACCAGAGTTTAGAAAATGTTTTTGAGGGTTAGGTCAAATTTAGTACTAAATTTTGAGAAAGATTGGGGTTAGAGCTATTTTTTTTTTTTAAATATCGGGCCGGGGTGGGGCCAAAATCTTTTAAAATTTATCGGGCCCGGGCCGGGCTCGGGCCGAAAATCTTCAAAACATTTCGGGCCCGGGCTGGGCCGGGCCTAGGTACGTTCGGGCTGTATTGGGCTCGGACCGAAAAATTTGGCCCGTGCAGGTCTCTACTCTCAATACACTCTCTCACAATCAGTCTCACTCACCCTCATTCCAAATTTATTAATCTTCTCAAGTACAGTATACAGATAGAGTGACCATACATTCCGATTAATTGATTGTTCCGTTTTGAGAATAAAACATTGTCCCGACATGTTTTTTAAAAAAAGAAAAACACACTTTATCTCGACTTTTATTACAATATGCATGATCTTTATGGATCTCGCAGAGATAGAAACTGGATTCAGTTGGCTAAGGACAGAAGTCAATGGAGAGCTTTTGTGAACACAGCATTAAGCTTCCGGTTTCAATACGCCATTTATTTAGTTAAGACAGTTTTTGCATAATCTTTATAATTTATTTTGCCATGAGATTAACTTAAGCCTATCAGGAAACAACTATTTAGCAGTCAGTAAGTAAAGAGATTCCAGATTGTTGTGTCTTCATTTCATAATGCTGCTGTTCAGTAACTAACTTTGTCTCTTAGGCTATTACATTTCTCTACATTTTCATGAATGTTATTGAGAGAAACACCAGCTTGGTCAGCACATTGTCAAATTGTTAGAAGACGAAGATGTTCTAAATGACTGTTCATTATTTCATGAAATAGTTCATTTCAATATCAAGTTATTTGTTGCAAGTAAGTTAAAATGAACACTGGGATGAAGTTCTTTTTTTTTTTTTTTTTTTTTTTCCTCATTCGAGCAATTTAGAGAATTCCTTTACATAATAGAATATTTCTTCTTACTCGCAACGAACAAAACAGAAAATATTTTCAGTGTTAAGGCATCCACTGCGGTGCGGGACTGCGGTGTGTTTACGTCCGTAGCGTATTTGCGTAAATTCACGTCGTTGGTCTACGCGCGTTATGCGGCCCATATATTGTTCGTGAATTTATGATCGTAAGCCAATGTTTCCCAACCGGTGTGCCGCGGCACACTGGTGTGCCGTGAATGGGCCGCTGGTGTGCCGCGAGGAAATCGAAACAAAATTGTTAATTCTATAGCTACCAAATTGCAAGACATGGGGGAAAATGTATAATTGTATTTCACATTACAATGAACCTCTATTATGAATCTACAATTTTACGTTTCACACCTTGTTACTTTTCTGTACATTTTTAATGTTGAAAAAAGTATTTGTTATCATTGTTATGACCATTATTGCTTCTTTATTGTTGCAGATATTTTGTAACTTGAAATTTTAAAATATCATTTAATCCTTTCGACATAGCAAACATGCCAAACATGCATACAAATTACCTACATTGTTTTAAAAGTACAAGAGATTTGTTCCTTCGTTCGTCATTTAGTAATCTTCCTTCTTAGTGAAAGGTTGGATACAGTTTTCGAAAAAGAAATCGTATTTTTAAAAACCTGAATACAATATTTCATTGCAATTGTTTTCTATTTTAAAATTAGAAAGAAAAATAAGATAATGATTTATCACGGGGAAAACCAGTAATCGAGCTTTCTTCTCTGTGAGAAAGAGATCAGTAATCATAGAAAAAAATACCACGGTATTTTATATTTACAGATAATAATAGCTATGAGTGTGCCGCGAGAATTCAAGTTACACCCGTAGTGTGCCGCAAGTTGAAAAAGGTCGGGTAACGCTGTCGTAAGCCAAGGAAAACAGTAAATTTCCAATCTTTATATTGTTCTAGCAGGAAAGGTTGATCAATGGTCAAGAAGTGGAAATGCTATTACATTTCACGTATAAACGTATTATTGAAGAAACAAAGAAAAGGCTCAAAAGAAATAGAAATCTATTTGGTCAAGGATACATTGCGAGCGAGGAATTGAAGGTGTGTATTGTCAACTTCAGTAAGAATAGCAAGTAAGTGGGATAAGTTCGTAAAAGATAGTATCCATTTGGGTGAATATTATTTTAAAATTACACAACACTCTAAACACAATCATATCTATTAGCGAACCACAAGGCTCATTGCCACAGAAACAAAAGTTTGTTTTGTGTGTAATCAACTCCTTTTCCTGGACTAATAGAAACATGCATATCTTTAGATGCAACACAAATGAATCCAACTACAAAAAATTAAGGAGTATTAAGTGAGGTAAGTCAGTATCAACATTAAAACAGATAAAGAAGTTTCTTAGCACAAGGGTCAGAAGAAATTAAACCGACACAATACAATGATTTAATACAATTTTAATGAAACTTGGTATGTGTTTTTCTCTGACCTTCCGAAGTAAACCTATTGTTTGGAGCTGCAATAAAAGTAGATAAGCCCCGCCAAACTAGGGATGGTATCGAGACCGATACTAGTCTCGATCTTAGTCTCGTCTCGTCTCGAAATTTCGAGATGGGGTCAAAACTCAACATGTCAAGACTCACTTATAAATATCATATAAGATAATTGAACAATTGGTTTGGGTGGCCACAGTCATAAGCGTGTAGCTATATGGGAGAAAGAGAGACAACTGCCACATCTGCTCACATGGTATATCGGAAGTGTTTTAAACAATATTTTCAGTTGGAATTCAATCAGTGGCGGCTAATGTTAGTGTTGCAGCGTTGCGCAACGACCAAAGTATTAAAAAATATATTATTATCACTAGTAGTAAAGAACAGAAAAAAATACTTTTATTACCAGCATATATACACTTCAAATAACATATTTTTTTTACTTCTGTAACTGTTCGTTCCGTTAATCCGTTTTAAAAAGCCAAAAATAATCCGTCACAGTCTCTAATTTATATTGTGTTGCAGCGAGCATACAACGACCAGATTCCTTCAGCGCGGCAATTCGAGCAAATGTTAAGTCTCGTTTCCCCTATCTCAGAAGTTAAAGGGACTGGTCGTTGCAGTGTTTCTGCAACACAGCATGGTTTCCAGTGAACGAAAAGGATTTTCGCGCTAATTAAGATTTCTGAATTTTCTTTCACTAGCAATTAACAAATGGAATTTGTTTTTATCCATTCATATTTTTAAATTATGGGACCATACTGAAGCAAATCAATATAATGACAATTAATAAAAGTGATTGCAGAATTACAAAATAAGAGAAAATATCTAGTAGAGGAGAAAACAAATCAAAGTAGACCCGAATTTACAAGTTAATTCTTAGCTTATATTGATAATGAAGGCTTCTTCTACAGTAATTTGTGAATCAAATATTAATAAGTCAGTACGTACAATCGCTCCTCCCCTCTGTGGATACTATTTTAGTATAAACATATTTCTTTTATAAAATAAGTATATTTTATACTCTTGATAATTTCCACATAAAACTGTATGATGGGGAACGCCAAATTGAATTTGGGACTAGTTAGCAATGCTCAGGGGCATAGCCACGAGGGGGAGTCCACCGGGTCCGGATCTCCCAAAAATTTCGAAACTTGACTAACATTTTTAGGCTTTCTTAACGAACTATACTTGTTTAACAGAGAAATGATTGATGTAGGCTAAATATTTTATTTTACGCTTCATCATGTACTCTTTTTTTTTTCTTATAAAAATAATCGTTCTATCATTTTTTTCTAAAAATATAGGTGACAGTAAGTACGAATTACTTATCGTCTTTTCGGGTGCAGTATAAGACAGATTCCATATTATGTAGATGTATTGGACTTCCCTTAAATACTTTGGACCCCTCCTAGTTAACATTTATGGGTGTAGAACTGGCAGTGTTGTTTGTTTTGATGTTCTTTGATTTTTGGCTACTGTTACATGCTGATCCTTCGTCTGGCGTGATTCAAGGTTTCCTTTCCAGAACATATCACATTGGTATGTTCACACTGGAAGCGTTGTTTTGCCTCATGTGGAAGTATATTGCGTAACAACCAAGACGGATAATTTGGAATGTAGTTTTTTCTTTACGCACATGTGTGTGTGTTGTTGTATGAATATGTGACATTCGGAATTCATATACCAGTACCTCTTTTGTATCAGCTGGTTTGGTTTTTAATTATTAGGTTTAATTTTATTGTGTGTGCTTCAATTCTGTAAATAACGTACACATTCTGAATGAATTGTATACCATGACTTCTGTAAATAACTTACAAAAAACATTGACCAGCTTTCAACTCAGGAAAAATTTGTAATTAAGACTTAGACAAAACAAGCGAAGGGCACTTCAGGATAGTGTTCGAAAAAAAAAATCTAGTTTAAATTTACAGGATATCTTATGGCAGTAGTGTTGTTTGCACGAGATACATTTCCTCAATTTATTTTGAATTTTCCTGGATATACTGTGAATAAAGTGTGTTCAATGTACATTTTTATAACACTAATCTCTGCTGCGAACTCTCTTCAGTGAACGCTGAAGAGGAATTCGGATCACTGTCAGAGACTGAGTTTGTTAGAATGAATCGTTCGCAATAATCTAGAAAAAATATTTAGTGAATCTACAAAGCTTCTGAAATTAATATTAACTGTACCTATAGTGTCAGCAAAAGACGAAAAGTTTTTTTCCACATGAAAAAGAATCGACACTTTCAAGGAATTGAATATCCCAAGAAAGGTTATCACCATTGGTTATGCTTTTCATCGAAAAAGACCTGACAGTAAGAATACCAGAGTTTAACCAGCATGTATTAGACAGATTTGCTCCAATCAAAGAGAGGATAATGAACTTACTAATTAATTAAGGTGATTAATCGGGATAAAATGTTCTGCTTTTTTATTTTTTAAAGACAGAATTTTATTTAATTTAACATGTCACATAGCATTTTCATCTAAAGTTATGCTGATTAGTCAATGAGGCAACTTTATATCTTCTGTCTCTTATCGTTCGTACTGCAACACCCGAAACCACAATCCACCGGCCGCCACTGAATTCAATATGTTTTATTCGTCTTCCAGTAATTTTAATTACTTAAAGAGCATGTCACTAACATACCGGTATTCAGAAATGCAGATTTGTAAAGAAAACACGTAAAGTTTCAACCTTCCAAACATTATTATTCCACACATTTCAGAAAGACATTTGTTTAAAATTTATTGTTGTTTTATTACAACCACGTACAAGTAAGTACCACTTACCTCTGAAGCAGACCCGTATCCATGGGAGTGTAGGGGGTCCGGGCCCCCTAAATTTTCATGTTAGGCTTGCAAATGAACTATAATATGGTTGGATCGGGATCTCCTAACTTCTACCGCTTCCCCTACATTTTTAGGCCGGCTACCGGCCTGCTCTGAAGCTGAGTTTAAAACTTCAGATTGGAAGAGGGTAAGAACAGAAATCTGGAGTAGAAAGGGCAAAATTATGGAAGAAGAAAAGGTAATAAATTAAACAAGAGAATTGGTCACAGCTAATAAGCAGCACTTTACATTAAACATTTGTAGCTATGTGTATTTTTAAATTTGTAACTAATATTTTTGAAAATGTTTTTACTTAGCTATAAAATGCTGTAAACATTCTCCTCTCTTGTTCTGACTGTAGTTTAAGACATCATTTTAATATTTGTAGTTAAATTACTAATCGTGTGTTAGGGGATCCTAAACTATTAAATACAATAATGTAGAATGCGGTCATAATGCTAACTAATATTTGTTACTTGCTGGGATGTCGATCTGCACTTCATAGACCGGACATGTCTTTTCCTAAGGGAGTGCTGTGCACGGAGGTACGGTGGCTGAGTTGTAAAACGCTCAACTCTGGTGCAAGAAGTCTCTAGCGCGGTAGCAGGCTCCATAGTGTCTATGGGATTTTCTCAAGGTTCTCCCATTTCCTTCCACATTTGCATTCCACCAATTCTTTCCAAGTAATTCACTTTCATTAATTATCTATCTCCCATACCCTAACTGCAGTGCTGACATAACTGATAAACGCTAAACTAAAAACCGCATTCCATTTTCTAATGGCGTATCCGGAAATTCTTAACTTTTTGCGAGATTCCCGTACACCACCATTTAATTATTCAGAGTTATACATTTTTGCACAGAGCAGATTACAACTCAGGGAAAGTAACCTGGCGCCTTAGTTCTACGACTAGAAAGTTTTTGAAGATTTTGAACTCCAAAATTTATATTCCCATGATTTCGGCAGCCCGTTGTCTCTGAAACCCAACGATTACGGGGACGTGTTTACTTGATTATTGTTTCTTGTTTCTATGAGTAGAAGTACCTCTCAAATGTTCTAAATGATCTTTAAAGGAAAGAAGTTTGCAATGGCAAGTGGCTCATCTTGTGTAAAATTTGTCTCCATAGAAACGTCAGGTGACGTTTTCCTTCGCTGCATAGAAATTTAAGATGCTCAATCGATCACTTGCGCTTGATACTACCAACAAGAGAAAGAAATACATATCACTGTTTAGTTTACATTTTGTTTAGCCAACTTGAGGTCACACGAGACTTCGGAAAGAATCTGCATTTCGTACATATTGTTACGAATATAAAATACGTATACGTCCTTGAATTTCCGCACGTGACAGGTTCAGTTTTTCAACTACACGTGAAGAAAACTGAAAGAGAGAGAGCTCTTTTCTCGCCAACAAGGTCACGTTCACGAAATTGCACAAACTTAAATAGTGACGTCATATCCGCTTTCTTAGATATAATTAGATCCAAACATAGGCGGCGCCAGGAGTTTGGTAATTTGGGTGCAGGCTAGGATAAAACAACACGTCCTAACATTGTTGCCAAAGAGCTCTGCATTATTGAGTCTTACGATCTCAAAAATAGTCCCTAAGTTTTACTTTATATATAAACTAGAAAAACACGGTGTGATAGCAAGTAACTTATGAGACACTTAAGAAGTCACTCAAATATATCCAAACATAGGAAACGAAATTTACAAAATAGAAAGAGTTATTGTAGGAAATCTGAAAAAAAAAAAAACAAGTTAATGTGGGTGCAGCTGCACCCACTGTGGCGCCGCCTATGCATCCAATTTTTTTTATTATGTATATATTATTCACACTTCACTAGGGTGACCAGACATACTCTTTTTAAGAGTATTATACTCTTTTCGAGGTTCATATACTCTATACTCTTTTCTTCCCAAAAATATCGAATTATACTCTTTTGTGGTATTTTCAATTTCATTTAACGTTTAATGCATTTCCCATTGAAAATCGCATTTTTTTCTGTAAAAACATGGAAGTTGACAACAATTTAGTATTTTGTAGTAGCAGACCCGCTGCGCTGTGCTGCGTTTCCCGCCCTCGTTGCATTGCCAGATTTTCTTTTTGCAAAGGAAAAAAAAATAACTATACTGTATTTATTAGTTAGTACTAAAATTATAATAAAGACGGCAAAATTAAAGTGATAGATTTATTCAAACTTTCAACGTTTTAATTATTAAATTGTTAATTAAATTGATTGAGTACATGGAATGATTTATATTTTTGGAATTGATATCTGGTATTCCTACAGTTCATGGCACGGGGTTTTGTTTTTCTTTCAAAGTCAGTCAGTTCTTGGTAGTGGGAATCGCGAAGTGATTATTATTCTAATCAACGTGCGTACGTACACTCAATCAATTATATTATTCGAGGATTGGAAGGATTTATTTTATTAACAATGTCGCGAGGAAAATGTCAGTATAATCAAGCGTTTGAAATGAGCTATCCTTGCATTAAAAGGGCCCGCAGTAACGATGTTTACAAAGCATGGTGCACGGTATGTAAGAAGGAGTTCTCTATAAAAAAAAATAAAGGGAAATTTGATACAGAACAACATATAAAATCTAAGTCGCACACTGAATGCTAATCAATTTCCGAAGCAAGTAAGTTGGATAGTTTTTCCCACCACAGAATCTTCTGAAGAGCTAGATTTAATTCGACTAGAACTTGTGTGGTCATACCATAATGTTAAATATAACCACTCTTTTAGAAGCATGGACTGCACTAGCAAACTTTTGAAATCAATAGTGAATAAAAAAATTTGCATGTGCGAGAACGAAAACGGAGGCTTTGTTAACAAATGTGGTGGGAGTGTGGTCAGAAAATATTTTAAGTAATAGTGTTCAAAAGGCTCCTTTCGTTGTTGCTGCTTGTGATGCTTCCAATCCCAAAGCAACCAAACTCATGCCTGTTTTAGTGCGGTACTGTGAAGTAGATACTAATATTAATGTAAAAACATGTCTTCTAAAAATTCATAGCATATCAAATGAAACCTCGGAAACTGTGTCGAACGTATTAATGAGTACATTACGTCAGTTTTGCTTGGAAAATAAGGTCATCGGTTTTGTAGCTGATAATGCACCAGTAAATTTTGGAAGCATAAAAAATAAAACAACAGGAAACGTGCATAGCGAGCTAGAGTGCAGGTTGAAGAAAAATGTTTTGCCTATCGGGTGTGGGGCTCATATCCTTCAAAATGGAATTTCTGTAGCGTGTTCGAGAGTAATACCAATCGATGTTGAGAATTTAGTTTTTAAAATATACAACCATTTCAGTATTTTTACTGTAAGGACAGAAAATTTGAAAAACTTTTGTGAGTTCATTGGCTGTCATTATAATGGTCTTTTGTATCACATAAAGACGAGATTCTTGTCTCTGCTTCCGTGTGTAGAAAAAATTATACGTCAGTATGAACCACTTAAGGGGTACTTTTTGAGTGATGAAAATGCTCGAATAGCTATAGTCAATTTCTTTCGAGACGAAACAAGTGAGTTGTGGCTGTATTTCCTGCATGCTCAGCTAATCTTGTTCACTGAAACAATTTCAAAAATTGAGAGGGAGGATATAACAGCGACTGAAGTTTCTGTTGAATATTTTGAAGTTCTGAGGAAATACAAAGATAGAATTGAACAGAACATTTTTCCGTTTTCTGCTAGAAATTTACTTACGAAACTTGTACAAAAAAAAAAAAAAAAAAAAAAGGAATATAAAAGAGGAATATGCCTACTCAGTGTCAAGAAGGTTTTACTTTGAAGTGATAACATAGTTCGAGATGTGATCACAACGTTTTTTCGGAGAAGTAAACAAGATGAAACATTTACTACTTGACACATCAGTTACCTATGAAGAATTGCAGGAGTCGTTTGCATATTTCTATGAGCAGGTAAAACATGTAGACAGTTCGTTGGAATTCAGTGATAATGATATTTTTGACACTTACTGTGCAATATCCAGATGTGTTAAAGAACACCTTGAACAATGGGAAGAGAAAAGAGAGACAATGATGGGCAAATGGAAAATAGTGTACAAAGATTTAGTGCGGGCTGGGTCAAATTTAAAAGTGATTGTGCCACTCGTGCAATTCTTGTTTACTTTACCGGGCACTAATGTTGATTCTGAGAGGCTCTTCAGTGCTATTAACACTTACTGGAGCGAGGAAAAAAGTCAACTCACAGTGTCGACACTGGAACAAGTGATGAAAGTGAAGTTCAGTGTAAGCATGGCCTGTGAAGAGTTCAGACTGGCAATAAAGGATGACATAAACTTACTCAAGAAAGCAAGATCGTCGCAGAAGTATGAATGACGGTGAGTAAAACCGTTTTAAGTATTTAACTCATTTGCATGCTCATTGGATGAAATATTGTAATTCATCTTGTCTTCATACTTACTGTCATTTTTTTTATATACTCTTTTGGATTTAAAAAAAATCTGGTCACCCTACACTTCACTTAATAGACAAACGTGACAGGAACGAAGAAAACGGAACCCAGCTTTGAAGTGTATGCAAACATTAAGGTCATTGAGGTCCTTAAGGGACAGTATTTCAAAGAAGCAATGTTACTTGAAGATAAATCTGGAAATTCCAACTTGAGGTCGCCATTATTCCCAAGAATACTTTATTTACATCAGACAAGAATTTTATGACAGCATTTTTTGCTACTATTGACAGTGTTCTTCGGACAAATGCTTGTACACCCAGCCACAAAAGTATCTCCCTCCCTAAGTGCTCCAATTCCATTACTTAGGGTCCAGGAAATTTGCAGTTGTGAGAACGCCTAGACAGATGCAACCCAACTTACACGTGACTTTTCTCGGCAATGAAAGCAGTTGGTAGCCCTGATCCAGGTGTTTATCCAGGTAAAATTGTAAAGTAGGTGACAAACAAAACAGTTCTCCATTCTAAGATGAATCTCTATGGTTCGGATCGTGTTTTTCAAAGAACACCATATATTTATTTTAATATTGCTGTGTATGTAATGTATTATTTCTTTATATACTGTATTTTTAAAGAAATAAAAATACTGACCACGCATGAATCAGAAAATGCTTGAAGGTAGCTGAAAATATCAAATCTAGAACAATTGCTGGAAATAAGTTAGTAAATGATTGCCTTCATTGAGAGACCTTCTCCAATTCTCCTCATTTCAACATCTTTTTCTTTCTGAAGGAGAGAAGATATTGCTTGTCACACTGATATTGCTTGATATGTATTGAAATTGAAACATTTGAAATAGTTTTAACCTGGCCGGATTCGAACCCGGGCCCGCCGAACAGAAGTTCAATACGCTAACCACTTACCTACCGCGTCACTTAACCTTCTATCTAAACTTTTAGCTAGTTAAAATCGTTGCGTGTAAGACTACACAAACCAGTGGCGGCTAATGTTAGTGTTGCAGCGTTGTGCAACGACCAAAGTATTTCAAGAAAAATATTATTAGCAGTAGTAGTAAAGAACAGAAAAAATACATTCTAATAGTCCCAAATATACTTTATAAATAACATATTTTTACTTTTGTAACTGTCCGTTTCGTTAACCGATTTTAAAAAGCGAAAAACAATCAGTCACAGAGTCTCTGATTTATACTGCATGCTGCGAGCGTACAACGACAAGATTTCTGCAGCGCGGGAATTGGAGCGAATCTTAAGTCTTCTTTCCCCTATCTCCGAAGTTACCGACTCTGGTCTTGCAGTGTTTGTGCAATATGGCGCGGTTTCCAGTGAACGAGAAGGTTTTTTGCGCTAAATAAAATTTCCGAATTTTCTTTCAGTACCAATTAACAAATATAATTTGTTTTTATGTATTCATATTTTTAAATTACGGGACTATGCTGAAACAACCAATATAATGACAATTTAAAGAAGTAATTTCAGAATTACAAAATAAGAAAGAAAATTTATAGTAGAGCAGAAAACGAATGAAAGTAGACCTGCATTTACAAGTTAATGCGAGTCTATAAATAGATAATGAAGACTTCTTGTACAGTAACTTGTGAACCAAATATTAATAAGTCAATATATAGAATCCCTCTCTGTGGATAATATTTTAGTATATACATATTTTTTTCATAAAATAAATATATTTTATATTCTTGATAACTTTCGAGATAAAAATGTATGATGAGAAACGCACCATTAAATTTGGGACTAGTTAGGAATGCTCAGGAACGCAGCTACGATGGGGTCCACCGGGTCCGGACCTCTCAAAAATTTCGAAACTCGACTAACATTTATATACTTTCATAACGAAATATACTTGTTGAATAGAGAAATGATTAAAGTAGGCTAAATGTTTTATTTTACACCTCATCATCTACTTTTTCTTTTCTTATCAAAATAATCGTTCTATCATTTTTTCTAAGAATATAGGGACAGTAGTTAAGAATTACATATTGTCTTTTCGGATGCAGAATAAGACAGGTTCGATATTACATAGACGTATTTGACCCCCTCAAATGCTTTGGACCCCTCCCAGGAAACATTTCTGGGTGTAGAACTGGCAATGCTGTTTGTTTTGACGTTCTTTGACATTTGGTTAATGCTGATCCTTCATCTGGCGGGTTTCGAAGTTTGCTTTCCAGAACGTAGATAAGCGTTGTTTCGCCTCATGTGGAAGTGTATTGTGTTCATCGTGCATTGCTTAACAACCAAGACGGATGATTGGGATTATGCATGTGTATGTATTGATGTATGCATATGTAATATTCGCAATTTATATACCGGTACCTCTTTTGTATCAGCTGTTTTGGATTTTAGGTATTAGATTTAATTGTATTGTGTGTGCTCTAATTCTATAAATAACTTACAAATCCTGAATGAATTCTATACAATGACTTCTGTAAATAACTTACAAAAAAGAAAGAAATTTGTCCAGCTTTCATCTGAGGAAAAACCTGGTGTTCGAAATAAGGTGTGGAAATAAATCTGGTTGAAATTCACAGGACATCTTATGGCAGTAATGTTGTTTGCACTACATATATTCACAAAATTTATTTTAAATTTTCATAGATAAACTGAACAAAGTGTGTTCAATTTACATTTTTTCATAACACTAATCTCTGCCACGAATGTCTTCAGTCTACGCTGCAGAGGAATTCGGATCACTGTCAGGGAGTGGGTTTGCTAGAATGAATTTTTCGCCATGATCTAGAAAAAATATGTAGTGAATCTACAAAGCTTTTGAAATTAATATTAACTGCACCTATGACGTCAGCAAAAGAAGAAAGGCTTTTTTCCACATCGAAAAGAATTGACACTTTCAAGGAATTGAATGTTCCAAGAAAGAATATCACCATTGGTTATGCTTTCCATCAAAAAATACCTGACAATAAGAATATCAGAGTTCAACCAGCATGTATTAGACAGATTTGCTCCAATCAAAAAGAGGAGAATGAACTTACTAATTAAATAAGGTGACTAATCGGATATAATGTTTTGCATTATTTTTTTTATTTTTTAAAGCAATTAAATAAAATTCTGATATATGATTAATTTCACATATCACATAGCATTTGCATCTAAAGTTATGCTGATTAGTCAATGAGTCCACTTTATGTGTTCTGCCTCCGATCGTTCGTACTGCAACACCCGAAACCACAATCCACCGCCCGCCACTGATACAAACTACTAATGTTCGTATGAGAAGACGTTGTTTATGAGTGTCACAATGACTTACTCGAGATTTCCTTCTTTAACTCAAAAGCAAGTTATATAGACCTTCGTCAATGAGGAAAAATCACGAAACGTTCTTCAAGTTGAGGCTACCTCATCATTTTTAACTGCTCCCAATTTACATTACTACTATTCTTCCTTATCGTAACTTCTAATTTCCAAAGAAGAGCTGGCAGCATATACGCCGATCCCAAGTGTTTCAGTATTCGCGCGCTACCTGTTTAAAGTTGGTCATGTAAAATGTACAGAAAAATTTGAGCAAGAGAACAGAACCTAACCAACATCTACGGGGCTTCTAACCCGTTTCTACTACTACTACTACTACCACTGCTATTATTATTATTATTATTATTATTATTATTATTACTATGGATCTGTATAGTAAAACTGCAAGCTTATTTTAATGAAAAGTGTTATGAAAATTTAAAAAATCCTTGGGCAAGGTTTGAACCCACGCCAAAAACTATTTTCATTACTAGAACGTTGCCCTAGAACACTTGGCCACGAGGACCGACAGCAGTTCGCCTTAATTTCCGCTATATGTAGGTCATGACTCTTGATGTCCTATCTGTATCGGCCAATAAGATCAGAGGATATCTTAAATTCTTCGAATCTCCCGCACACCAATGTCTGCGGGGTCGTTAGTTACGCCTCTGGGCCTGTTCCATACACAACAAATTAATTAAGGGGACAATATTGACAAATCTAAAAATAATATACGAATATATATTATTCCTAGTGCCTCTAATAGTAGACATTTTGTTTACTGAAATGGGCCCACGACTCATTATTGTTTTTTTACCTTTGGTGTGCTGTTCTGTTTATGTAATGTAGTGAACCTGTTTGATGCTTCACTTATAAGTTCATTTTCGTATCGTATATGGAGTAAGACAATTTTGTCTTAAAATGGGAACCCCTCGAACGGCAGGGAGCTTCCCTGGGGGGAAGCAGTGGCCCCCACAAATTACGGCCCTGCGCCGTGGCAATCATTTTTCTTAATTGGAAGGTATTGTTTACGTAATTGCTTTTGTAATTCTGTTATTCCTTTATTATTATTATTATTATTATTATTATTATTATTATTATTATTATTATTATTATTATTATTATTATTATTATTATTATTATTATTATTGTAAAGTCGAGACTTGGTTACATATTTTATATTTTATGAGTTTCTGATTGAATTTCAAGTCTTTTTGTTGAATAATCAACACACTTCACTTTAGGGGGTTTGGAGGAGGAAAATATTATCCTGTTACTTTTCATTTGTTTACTTGCACGCTACACCAAGCCTGGATATTACATTTCACCTTTCTATATCTACGGGAAGTACCTTAAAGGTTGTGATGATCATAAGAGATTAAGTGAATAAGTGATTAGATCAATGAAATTTGCGTATTAACAACATTTAAAGTATCAGGTTGTCAGAAAAGTCATGACGTATTTCGGTAAAATATGACAAATGATGGTTTGTGGATATACTAGAACTACTCGGATCATGCAATAGTTTGTCATGAATAGCTAAGATGTTGAGCGTTTTTTGTAGTAATATTGCTCTTTGGTTTGGTTTTACAGATTTGATCAGAGATGGCGTGGGTCAATAAAAACTTGACCCACCACCCACCGCGACCCACTCTGACCCATGATTCACCACTAGAGATGCAAGGGCTCGGAAAAAACCGGCTTTTTTGGAAAAAACTAGGTTTTTTCTGCTTCGCTTTTTTGCTTGGGAAATTTTGGGCTTTTTTCAAAATTCTGCTTTAAATTGATAAAGCAGACTTTGTTTCGCTTCTCTATAACACAAAAAGTCATTTAATTAGTGGTTGATGCCGATAATAATATAAAACCTCGAAAATAAACCATGAATTTTGAAAAGATATTTCAAAAAATTTTACTACAACATTTTTACATTATGAATTCCAAAGGATTAACTAATGTATATAATATTTTTTTAAACCTCCTATATACAAAAGCAAGCAGAGTTGGCAAGAACCATGGTTGTTTCTGAAAATGCCAAAAACCCGTTTTTGGGGGGAAGTTTAAACCAGTTTTTTTTTTTTTTTTTGAGTTTAAACCAGGTTTTTTAATTTAGATATTTTGCTTTATGTATTTATATTACATATTCACAGAAATAAGTTTGTTTCGTCTTGGTGTTATTATTCAACACGGGGTTATGCTGGAAGGGGTCCCATAAGCTTAAAGAAGTCCGGTCAGTAAATTTCTTAAATTGAGAAACTCCCGCCCTAGCCATCGGGAAAATCCCGTCATTATTTTAAATGTAAAACAATAACGGGAAAATCTTGTTATTGCTTTCCATGTAAAATTTAAAGGTCAACGTATCATAATCAGTACGCTAAAACTGAGGTATTAAATTACAAATTTAGTATGTAGATATCATTGAAAGTCCAATCCAAGCTAATGTTGGAAGCTACGTAGGCAATCGATAAATTTTGCCAATTTCTACCAATATATTTAAGCAAACTTGGCTTCTTTATAAAACAACAGGCATGCAGAAATATATAATTTGGTTTCGTTTCGTATGTTTAGGCTTAACATCCTTACGTAATACCGAGGTTATCAAGGAGAAGATTTTCGCTTAAAGTGACATCCGAACCGCTACTTGGTTTACACATGAAAGAAGGTTTGTGGTTCGACCGAGAATTGAACATGGAGCACCTTGATTAAAAGGTGAAAAGGAAATAAGACTAATGCAGATGGTTTGACATGTGGAAACGTCACCATGAAGTTCGCATTTTTGTTCTTTTTATTTTCAATTTTTTTTTTTTTGTTTAAACCAGTTATTAAAAAAAAAACAGCTGGTGTAAACGAGCCAACTCTAAAACTAAAAACTTCTTTTAAAAAAATATACAAATAACTAGCAAAATTGTATGTAGTATTTTTACTTCAAAATATTCCATACCCTCTTTTCGAAACAAAATAAAACACAAGATAAATACTTAGATTTATATGATACACTTAAAGGTTGCACATCTAGAGCTTTTGGTTCTGTATATTCTTAAAATTCTACAATTAAGTTTTATATAACCACCATCACGGTTTACCCAATCCTCAAGTTTTCTGAATTTCTAACAAGAGAAATTCTACATATCAATCAGAACTCTCCCCCTACCTAAAAGAAAAGAACTGCGAAATATATTTAAACTAAATACAACTGCACAACAAACATGACTGAGTGGTTAGCTTTTGCGCTTCTATCGGGAAGTCCGGGATTCAACCCACCATTCTGACAAAGCTTTTCTTCATTCCATCTGTGAATGTAGAAATAGTGCGTGTACTGGCCGACTAGGAGTGTAGGAGTTGGCCGATTTCCTTTCTTATTGTTTTTAAATTGTTATTATTACTAATTACCAGCAGTGACGGTTTTGCGAAGGTTAGGGGGTCGGTCTTTCGGACTGAAGTCTGTTCCCCAAAGTTGCGGAATGTCTAAAACGAACGAAATATCTATTAGTTATGCCTTTACTCATAAACTTTAAGCTCCCGTCAAATAAAAATTACGAATGTTTAGAAAAACTAAACATTAGTAAGAAAAAACCCTCCCAAAATACTTTTCTAAATTCGCCACTGATTCTCAGTATAAAATGATCTTCAAGGTTGTATCCGGAAGATTATTGCTAAACATATAAACGAAACGAAATATTAGTTATGCCTGTACTCATAAACTTCAAGCACCTCCCAAATAAAATTAGGACTTTTTAGAAAACGAAACAATCAGAGAAACCCCTCCCAAAGTACTTTTCTAAATCCGCTACTGATTATTTGTATAAATTGGTATTCAAGGTTGTATCCGGAAAATTATTGCTAAATCATTGCACAACTACAGTATAACAGAAATGTGGAAGTACGGTTTGACGGACATATTGAAAAACGTATGCTTTGACGGATATATAGAAAAATGCCAGTTTAACTTTTGTGCTAGAAGCTAGAGTACTAAGCTCTTAGAAATGAAACACGGATGACAATCTAAAATGATCTAGAGAAGAAAAAAAAAATGTCGATAACTCAAAAGTTAAAATAAAGTTAAATAGCATGTAAAATTGCCCTCAAATACTACATTCTTCATGTTAGCTTTAATTCGTAAAACATGTGCTCCATCCATCTTGCTGGTGAATTTTAGAGCGAAATATGGCATTTAGGTCATGGAATTCTTATCTAATTATAGAATATACTATAAGAAAGCTATTTAGATAGAAAAATCATGAAAATGAAAAAAGCCAAAATTTCCAAAATTCTCATTTTTTTTTTCAAAAAAGCCGGCTTTTATGTGAAAAAAAACCATCGATTCAAAAAAGCCGGCTTTTTTTTTTTTTTTTTTTTTTGCATCTCTAGTGTATTGCAGTGACATTCCATCATTTATGGGACAACTGAAGTTGAATTACAACACTGAAGATTGGAGGCTATTCGCAGATTCCTCTAGGATAAGTCTCAAGGCAGTGTTACTACATAATGGCAATGAAAAGCCAGCCATCCCTATTGTTCATGCTGTACATATGAAAGAAACATACGAGAACATGCGAAACCTGTTGCAGAAAATAAAGTACGAACAGTTCCAGTGGTCTGTATGCGCTGATCTTAAGGTTATTGCCATCCTCACCGGTTTACAAGGAGGTTACACAACGCGCTGCTGCTTCTTGTGTCATTGGGATAGTCGAGCCAAAGATCAGTACACCATAACAAAATGGCCGTCAAGGAAGCAACTGGTCCCAGGGTAGATGAACGTGGCTAATGAACGTCTTGTGGATCCGGAGAAAATATTCTTACCACCCCTTCATATCAAATTAGGGCCCATGAAGATCTTCGTCAAGGTCCTGAACCGGGATGGTGAAGCATTTAATCATCTCAGAAAACTATTCCCAAGACTCAGCGAGGCCAAGGTGAAAGAAGGTGTTTTTACGGGACCTCAAATCAGAGACGTTTTCAAGGATACTACATTTTCTTCTAAGCTTAATGAAGTGGAAAGCGAGGCTTGGGAGGCCTTTCGAGAAGTGTGCAGTAACTTTCTAGGGAATCATAAATCACCTGATTACAAAGACATTGTGGGCAGGTTAATTACTTCATTTCGTAACATGGGATGTAATATATCCCTAAAGTTACACTTCCTGCATTGCCACCTGGACTTCTTCCCTGAAATGTACAGCTTGGGGGAGGTCTCTGACGAACACGGGGAAAGGTTTCACCAGCAAATAGCTACCGTGGAGAGGCGCTACAGTGTTAAATGGAGTGTGAATATGTTGGCAGACATCTGTTGGAATGTGACACGCGAGACACCCTGTAGTAATTACAAGAGAAGTAGGAAAACCAGGTGACACGTAAGTGTTAGACTTTAACTTCTTATGCAATTTTATCTGCATAATTTATATTGATATTTAAATTATAACGTGCAAATTATTATGGGTGGAGAATAGCATCTTTGGGTGGATATTGACACACACCCCTCTTCCCTGAAACTGGTACGTCCTGGAGAAAAACGGGTTACGGATTCGAACTCAGGAGCTTGAAACCTATAGGAATGACCCATTTTCGTTCGTGGGGGCGCAAAAAAAGTTTCGTTTTGCCGACCAGTGTGATCGAACTGAATTCTCTTACTTGAAACACGCTCGACTTTGATACATATGGCCTAAAATGCATTTCGCGGTGGGACTTGACAGCAATCGTGACAATATATGGGGGGGGGGGTACATGAACAAAGAAATAGTACACTGTGAATCTAGAAAGAGCAATTATGGCTTTATAGAAGCTGAGCTATTTAAGAATCACTCATTTGTTTCATATACATCTTGAATTCTTCACGGAAAGCAACGCTAGATTTTGTAGTGATTAAATGAAAATATGAGCGGAAGTATCACTTTTCCTTTATTGAACACTGTCACATGTACTTGTGCTTCTTGACGGAAACTCACGTGATGCTCCACGAGCGTCATTTATATTTTATCTCATGCCTTTCATTATTACTCCCTTCGGTCTGGAAAATTCCTTAAACGAAGTATTTTTTTAAATGTGTGTGTGTGTGTAAAACAACGTTGACAAACAAAAGTTTGCGTAGCTGATTCACAGAAATCAAAATATTGCACAAGTGTAAGAGGAAAGAAAAAAGTTCAAACACGTGTTCAGTGTATTACTGATAAGAACATTAATTAACTTATATAAACAGAAGATCCTCCTTAATACGACTAATATTGCAATTGAGCTTCGTAATGGAAATAATACAAAGTAAATTTATTCGAGTCCTTGCACTTTCTGTTCAATCAGTATTATGATCCGAAGAAAATTAGTACAAACTAAATTATAAACTACAAATTAAGGTTACGTCATAATCTTTTAATTCATGATAAATGAGCGTCACAAAATGAACGATTAACAAGTAAAATGTTCTTGCACTAATGTGGACGTTAAAAAGTTTCACTCCTGGGATAATTTGATGGGGGAAGGGGAGTGAAAGACCCACTATAATTTTGAAGGAGACACAATTAAGTCTAATTATACTAAACATTTTTTGCTAGTGGTCAGCTTAAGTGTTGGTAGCTATTTTAGAGATTATCTGTAGTTATGATTGCGTTAAAAAGTAGTTTTGAATGTTTGATACCGGCAACACAAAGTATTTATTTACCATTTACGTTTTTCAAGATTTTGGTTAGTAGCAACATATTCACTGCTGAGAACGAGACCACTGGGGGAGACAAATTTTTGAATAAGGGACCTGCTCCGCGATGACCTTCTATAGCTCCACTACAGGGCCGGATATTGAATCCTGCAAACTATGCGCTCGCTGAAGGCGCCAGGTGAAGAGGGCGCCAAACTGCAAAATGAATTTTGTGTTATAGGTGTGAATATTTATTAGGGAAAATGTTATGATGTAAAGTTTTCCAAATAGCTTCATGTAAATATTGTACAGACTGAGATACAGATAAAATACATCAAAAGGACAATGAATTCGAATCTTTATGTGTTTGGCTGTAAAACACCCCATTACAATTGAAATGGACTCTCACATCAATTGGCGCCAATGCACTCTCACAAGTGATGCTAGTTTGAGGAAAATTTTCCGCGGCGCAGGAACATACAGGATTTTTTAAAAGAGGGAAACAGGAAGGTTTTACGAATATGAGATAAAATGTAGAGAAATTTAGCTTTCCAATATATGTTATATTAAGCACTACGACAGTACGACTAAGAACAGGGGCATTCTTTCCACAATCCACCATATGCACAAAATACAAATATAACTGACTCTTCATTCCTCTCCCAGCAACCCTTCCGCGACCTTGCTGTAGAATATCATTGTCAAATAGTCTTTGAAATTGAAATGGATCAACGAGCAAAAGGAAGTCAACTGCAGGTATTGCTTTTGGATTGGGTGACATTATCACAGTAGAAAGAAATGTCTTCAGTGGTGCTCTGTCTTGTCATAAACAATGTTCCCACATACAACTTCGGTTCAATGACCACAACTAACGGTTGAGAAAGATCAGCGTAAATGAAATGCACATTATTGAAGTTCAAGCGGCTAGGTTTTTGTTGTTCATTGATCCGAGGGGGCGAATGCTAAAACAAGATAAGCGGTACAAATGGAATTTTTGATCATTTCTGAGGGAAATTTTAACTTAAGTTCCTAATATCAGAGGCTCACAATCGCTGCTCACTAATTAATGCTCACTTTGTCAACTTCTGTTAATTCATATGTCATTCGTCAACATTTTCGTTTTTATCATGAGTCGTTTCGTTTTTGTTATTTATAATGATGTGTGTAATAGTACTTTGTTTTTCATGTAATAATAATGGTCGATAAAAAATGAAGTGAATATTTATATTGAAAAAGAAAGCTACGAAAGTTGAAAGATGATGAGAGGCAAGCGAAGGTTCTAAAAAGTTTCTTTCGACTTCTGAACAAAAATTCGAAAGTGATAATCATACAAATGTTGAGATGGGGAGTTGTCAATACAAGATACTCTTAACGAAGAATTTATAAGTCTACAAACTTTTGAAATTTTAAGTTTATTTTACTTGAATGCAGAAATGTAATTGTTAAATTAAAATGGAATGGATAAGGCCTTTTTAGTTATGGATCTGATGTTAAATTTAATGTATTTCAAAATTTATTTCAATACAATTAGTTTTCACGTAGTATATGCATATATAACTCGAAAGGATAACTGAAATCAAAATCGAAAGATCATTAGGATTATAATTACCCCCTTTTTCTTTTTTAAAAAAACTCTCACTGTCAATCACAGCAGCGTATACTACATATGCTTGATGTATTATAACGGTGTAACAATCATTGTCAATCCATTTGTGTAACAATCCATTTTCTCGTATTAACTTTAGGCGGATCGATATTTTTAAACATTTGTTAATCGTCCTAATGCAAAGTAGAGTTTTGATTATTAGTTACTTGTGTTCAGGGATGCACTGAGGGAGATGGTCCAAAGGTCTAGATCCCCCAGAACTTTTAAATTTTAAGAAAATTAGCTCAATTTCAGAAGGCAAATACACAAAATGATTTGCATTTTATGGCTAGTTCGAAAAATCTTCGGATCCCCCCCCCCCAAAAAAAAATCTTGGGTGCGCAACTGCTTGTGTTTACATTGTGTTACTCATTGCCTGATTTCGAACGTCTGTGTTGAAAGACATGAATGGACTGAATTGTTTTATGGACCTAAGGGGTCCTGAAAAGAGTTTTTGTGCGGGAGACTTGATTTTGAAGTTCCGGTGGATCGAAGACAAATATCGATTAAGGTACACACTTTTATAATTTATTGTGTATTAAACAAGTTCAGGAATTATTTGGGATCAGTTATAGCGAAGACCGACGGATTAAATGGATCAACTTTGATGGTCATTGAAAATGGCATACTGAATGAAATGAATAGAAATGGAATAACAAGAGATTTTGCCAAGTTGAAAGCCAGAACAGTGTCTTTATAATATGAACTTTTTAGTAACAAAGAAAACGAGAAAATAACCTTATTATCATAATCGTATCACTAGAAAATAGTGTGTAAATATGCCTTTAATGAAGCATAAGAGTATATCTCTGCCAAAATCAGACCTATGTTAACGTTAGACTTGAGGCTCATGAGTTTTATTCTATTTCGTTTATATATATATCTTACTTTCGTATTGTGATGATTTAATTAAAAAAATGATTATTATGAAAATTGGAACTTTGTACAGTATTCGTCAATTAGTTATAATTTAACTCTTTTTCGTTAATATTCACAGGAAGACTACAATATTGAAGAAATTTGCAATTGTAACAATTATTTGAAGAATTTTTTGTCCATTTAAATTTTCTACGCTTTTATTATGATTTAGATGGGGTTGCTTAAATATTGTTTGATTAAATTTAAGAAATGTCTAGAACCGGCCCTGTTCCACCACTGATGTTAAAATATTCTTTATTGAGAACCCGGTATTGAGGACGCTAAATTCATTGCAGATAATGTACAAAGGCTCAATCAGGATGGACTGGGTTGAAATTTTCACTGTAGAATAGTTCCGCTAATCGGTCCCTTAAAAAAATGAAGTAGATCCTATTTTTTGTTATCCAATAATATTTTTGTATAATTTTATATTTTTAAATTGGTCCTTTATAAATTAAGGAATATACACTCTTGTAAATGAAACTATATTCAATTCGAGATAGGTCTAGTTTGTGCTTAGTATTCTCAATGTTCCTTTAGCACAATCGTCGCAATAGTATAGGTATTCTACTGTTTTAAGAGAAAGATTTTTTTATGTATTGCCTTTATATTTTCAACTTCATACAAAGCAATTTTGTGAGTTGGCTTACTATTATATTTTAGCAAGTTTTATGAAGTTGTGAAGTGAATTAGAAAATGAGCACATAGCTACAGCCAAATATTGATACATACGTACCGATACATATCTTTCAGATTACATTTCCAAGTTATGAGTAATTTTTTTAGGACATCACTTTTCTGTGCTTTATTATCTATGTTGTTGTCTACGTCAACGTATTGAAACATTTCCTTCTTCTTTGATATAAGCATAAAGGATTTCAATTTGTCCTATGATAGAGTCGTTCTCAGTCTTTTTTTCTTTAACACAGAAAAGCTTTTCTCGCCTGTTACCTGTATAAAAGAAAGTGGGAGCATATACTTGTAGGCAAATCCTATGTTACAATAAGTACCTGTCAAAAGATTATACATACACAGAAGTCTGTAACAACAAAAACACAACAGTCCTGACATGAACGACTGTTCAGTAGGCTTACATTTTTAAAATGATCTACAGATATAGCCTACATCTTTTGATTTGGTCTTTCTGCACTGTCTGAAATTCTTTTAGATCTACCGGCCCCTTGAACTTGTAATGGACCGAACCCTGTGTAAAGCTCCACAACTTCACTATGGCCAGTCCGCCCCTGGGCTCAATGGACATTTCCACTGATTTTTAAAAATTATTATTGCGTTCAAAAATACTTCAGAGCTGGATGATTACGGAGAACACTTATTTTCATTCAGGTGATGATTCTACTTAAGCGAAATTTACGGTTGGACTCGTGCGTTTAAAACAATGACCGCCATGTTTGTACAGTCAGAAACAATATTGTGTATAGGTTGGAAGTATAAGAAATGATAGCTCCAACCTATACTTAATATATATTCTGACTGTACGTCATATATCGGTTCAGAGCAAGCTGTCTGTGCCGCTCAGCAGGAAAATGACTTAGCTAAAGATGCGATCATCTTTTTCAAATATGTACAATGTTGCTAATAAAACAAAGAATAAGAGAAGTAACAGAATTTAAGGCTTATTTAAAAAGAAAGCTATTTATCTATTTACCAATTATTTGAATATACTTGAATATCTAAGGACAAAGTTGAGTAGTAAAATAAAAAATCTTATTCTTTACTACTAATTTTATTACTGTTCTAATTATTATTTACAGTTCGTCTTCTTTTCAAGTTTATGGCATGATTTTCTTCCTGTTTATACACAGAAAATTCTTAAAAGTATTTATAGTTAAAACTGTCGATAGAAAAGAAAAAGCGTAGTCCTCTTGAACAATACTATTCTAATTGAGATGTTAGTTAATACTTTGGCCCTGCGCATCGGAGTCGCCACCCACTGTTTCTATAAAGTAGGAAAGATAAATCAATCAGGGAAAAAAATCCTCATGTGTTGTGAGGTAATATATGAGGGAAATGTATGGTTTACAGCTTGCAGTATCAATTCTATCATAAATGTTTGTTTATTAACAAATCCATTATTTATTTATTTATTTTCTACATTTCTTCTTTCTTTCAGATTCCAGCCTACATTACGCACGACGTGTCCTCTGAAGATCTCGTTACATACGTGGTAAGTATACGACTTCCTCTACTTTCATCAATTATAACCATATTTTTATATTTCTCATTTATATTCACATTATTCTATTTTCACTCTTTATACAGATGGTGATCAGAAAAATGGAAACACCTGTAGTTGCAACACGTCAGATGTATGGGTTGGCAGTGGTGTCGTGGCGCCCGCAACGCCGGACCGCTGGTGGTGGTGTGTTAGGTCGGTCTCCATACTACGTCAGGCGCAGTAGAACAGCAGTGCCCAGTGGCTGCAGCAGACGGAAGTAGTGTAAAATGGGAGACCTCTCAGATTTTCAAAGAAGGCAAATTGTTGGTGCGCGGTTATGTGGAGTGAGTGTGACGGCAGTGGCTACTGTGTTAGGTGTGTCGCGTGGGACAGTGTCGAAGGCGATGAGTAGGGATGGCCAGAACCGGTTCCTAGTGGAACCGGTTTTCGGGTCTGAACGGATCCGGTTCTAGAAGATCCGGTTTTTCGGATCCAGGTCTGGAACCGGTTTTTTGGATCCAGGTCTAGAACCGGTTCTTCGGATCCAGGTCTGGAACCGGTTCTTCGGATCCAGGTCTGGAACCGGTTCTGAAACAGAACCGGTTCCTACCGGAACCGGTTCCGCTGGAACCGAAACTTTGTGACCATCCCTACGCTAAACCCGAGCTGCTGGAAGCTGTGAACAGTATGCTAGATGAAATGGTGGAAGCGACAGGCAGGCGCCCAGGCGGCGGCAGCTTGTCTCATTTGGCTAAATGAATTGGGTAACTGGCAAACTCATTGGTTAAACATGCAAACTGGCCAACTCATTTGGCTAAACACCCACTGGTGGACCAATTTTTTTTCTGGGGGCACAAACGGGTCTGGGCGAGGAAGGCACAAGCGCATGGTCCTCTTTGCATTATTTTTGAAGGTGAACTTTATGCCTCCTTTACGGGTCTTGGGGGGCTTTCAGATCCAGATCTGGAACCGGTTCCTAAGATCCGGTTCTGGAACCGGGTTTTCGGATCCAGGTCTGGAACCGGTTCCTAAGATCCGGTTCTGGAACCGGGTTTTCGGATCCAGGTCTGGAACCGGTTCCTAAGATCCGGTTCTGGAACCGGGTTTTCGGATCCAGGTCCGGAACCGGTTCCAGAACCGGTTCTGAAAACCGGATCTCCGAGAACCGGTTTCTCGCGGAACCGGTTCCGCCGGAACCGGAACTTTGTGGCCATCCCTAGTGATGAGGCCTACACAACACACGGGGAAACCACATCGGGGAAGAGGAACAGTGGGCGGAAGAAAATCATGAGTGACAGGTCACGCCGGGTATTAAAGCGCATTGTCACGCAGAACCGTCGTGCCACTGCGGAGCAAGTGACGGAGGAACTCAATCAGCACCTCCCCCACCCTGTTTCGACAATCACAGTCCGCCGCGAATTACATGAGATGAACTTACGGGGTCGTATTTCACGGGCCAAACCGCTCATCAAGGACCATAACGCTTTCGCACGCCGCAAATGGTGCCACGACCATGCAACTTGGACCGTTGAGGACTGGAAACGTGTGATATTTTCGGATGAGTCATCCTTCACCCTATTCCCAACCACGGGCCGTGTTTATGTGTGGAGAACGCCCAAAGAAGCTTATGATCTGCAGTGTCTCCACCCAACTGTAAAACATGACGGCGGCTCGGTAATGCTGTGGGCCGTCATATCATGGTTTTCATTGGGTCCTGTTTTCACACTTAGCGGACGAATCACTGCCAACGATTATGTCGCAATTTTAGGAGACCACTTGCATCCTATGGTCCGGATGTTGTTCCCAGACAATGACGCCATCTTCCAGGATGATAATGCATCCATTCACAGAGTTGGCGTTGTTGCAGCGTGGTTTGAGGAACATCGGGATGAAGTTCAACATCTCCCCTGGCCCGCCCAATCCCTAGGTCTCAACATAATTGAACATCTGTGGTCCGTCTTGGAAACACGACTCCGGCGACGATTTCCGCCTCCATCCTCTCTCACAGAACTGACGGATGCCCTGCACGAGGAATGGTGTAAAACTCCACTTGCTACCATTCACGACCTCTATGACTCCATTCCAGGTCGCATAAAGGATGTTCTGAAGACGAAAGGTGGCCCGGCACCATATTATTCTGTTAAGTTGTAATTTAGTTCAGGTGTTTCCATTTTTCTGATCACCATCTGTATATATCTATATAGTACAGGAAAAATTGACTAAAAAAGTGTTATTCTGAAAAAAAATTATTCCCAATATGAAATTTTGGTCAGGGATCACATTTGGTATTGGATTTAAGAATCTAATGAGTCCATAAAAATTCGAGGGGGGAAGTCGTTTTATTGGGGGGAGGGGGAATCTCGTGAAAAAATGAAAAAAAAATATTCCCAACATGGAAGTTTGGTCAAGGGTCACATTTGGTGTTGGATTTAAGAATCTAATGAGTCCATAAAAATTAGAGGGTGGATTCGTTTTTGGGGGGAGGGGGAACTCGAGGAATGGTAAAAACTTAAACAGTATGTCATATAGGGTGTCTGCTAATAGGTTTTGAGGTACGCTGAATCGATTAAAGCTAGTATCAAATTGATAAAACAAGTAGTTTTTAATATAAAAATGTTTAGTATAAATATGTGCAGTTGTTTTTTGTGATGGAGAATAATTTAATATCAGCATAATGCTTTTTGGACAATCTTGCAATTCTAATGAAAACTGCGACCTGTTCTTTTAACATTTTGAGAAAATCATTCTTAGTTGCTGTCTGTAGATGAAACTGTAATGTAATTCAAGATATAGGTTTAGATCAGATTTAACTGGAAGTTGGCATGAAGATCATCAGATGAGAGATCAAAAGATGTGAAACTGTTTTGTTTACATTGTTGGAGTCGATATCTGTTTAAGAAAAGTTAACGAATGTCGATCATTAAAGAAATATTAATATTTCGTGTTTACGGGACGTTTGTTGTGAAGAAATTGTGTGTTTCATATTTTTTAAATGTGTAGTCATCTTGTAACTTCTGCTGGTACTCGTTTCATGAGTGAGTTTACGTTCCCTGATTTATGTAGTTGAGTCTTCTTTTAAGGGTAGTAGCACTTCTGTGAATAAATATTTTACTAATGATGTCATCAGCACGACTTGGTTCTTAATTTGAATCTCATTCTGAGATTATTAGAGAATAGTTTAATACAGTATTAGTTACTTCATTTACTGAAGGCGTTGATACATTATATGTTATTTTGTTGTTTTGCAAGAGTTTTTTAAAATCACGAATCGATATTTAATAAAGTATGCAATATAAATAACCACTGCATTGACTACTAAATGCGTTGTTTTCTTTTTTACTTTCAGGGTATTTGTGAGCTATATGATGAATCCACATCGTAAAGGAAGCTTTGGATACCGTAGAAGCTGGGCAAAAATCTAATAACTTGCGAACTGAAAACGTGTGACACTGATTGTAAAGGTGATGACGGGGAAACCTACGACCTGTGTTTTATTTGTGATGAACTAGTGGAGAGTGAAAAAGTAGTTCCAAGTCCTGCAGCTATACAGACTATTATAAAGTGTAGCAAAGAAAGAGGAGATTTGGAGTACAAGTTGGTAAAGGAAGATAGCAGGATAGTAGTCCATCGATCCTGCAGGAAGAAGTATACAAAATCATTTTATGTCCATAAGGCTAAAAGAGAGTCAGGAGAAACGGAAGATGAATTTGCCTACTCACCACAGAAACGGTTAAGATCAACAGGTAGTTTTGATTTTGTTGGTGTCTGTTTTTCTGCTGTAAGAAAGTTGCTGCTGATCTAAGTAAGAAAAATGTGAACAGAAAAATTCGTGTTGCTAGGTCTGATAGTTTCAAGAAATCAGTGGAGACAATTGCCCTTAAACGGAGAGACAAATGGGGACGGGAAGTTTATGGAAGAATCTGCACAGTGAAGATTGAGGTCGTGCAACCGAAATATCACTATGCTTGTTGGAAAAACTTCCAAAATATAGGTGCTTCTACATCAACGCCAGGACGTCCTCAAAGTGATGAAATCACCCAAGGTATGCAGGTTATATACTCATTTCTTGAAGAAAGTGATGATTGCCAATTCTCAATGAATGAACTGAGCGAAGTAGCGTTAGATTACTCGATCAGCATACCAACAATAAAGATGAAGTTGCGTGAGCGCTATCGGGATGAAATAGTAATAACGAGCGATGAAAGAAAACGAACAGTTGTATGTTTCCGTAATACAGGTGAACAAATCATAAGTGATCGCTGGTATGAAGAGAGAAAGAAAAACCAAGAGGGCGAAGAAATGAGAATCATGATGAAGGCAGGGGAAATAGCTAGAAAATGTATTGAGAACACAATATATGAACAAAGATCATACAGTAACACACGTAATTACGTAAAAGATATATTTGAGAATGTTCCAAAACCTCTACAAGTTTTTTTGACACTGTTACTCACAAAAAAAGATCACGTAAGTCAGAATCACTGAAACAAAAATGTGCTGTTTTAAGCCACTGCTTGATTTCACTTGTGAAACCAAACTTGTTTTTGTCTCCTGTTCTGCTTGGTATAGCATCTTTCATACATCAAAAAGTTGGATCTAGGTTACTCATTCAAGTGCTCTCAAACTTGGGTGTCTGTGCAAGTTACCATGATTTAAAGGTACTGGAATCATCTATTATCCAAGCTCCATCTCTGACAGTTGATCCTGGCCACTGGCGCAAATCCCGGGGGGACGAGGGGGACATGTCCCCCCAATCTTGGACCTGCGGGGGACTGTCCCCCCAATAATCTGACTAAAAAAGTGCTTTTTGGGATAAGCGTGATGATTTGTGACCGACTGCCACAAAGGAATGTGAGATGAAATTGATTTCTCTTGCCTTTTCCATTTCTTTTAAAAAGAATTGTATTCTGTAGTATTTCAAACTGAACTTCGTTCTGTAGTGCGTTTAGTAGCCTCATCAATATGTATTAATTCCACTTCCGTTACTGGGCACAAATTGCAATAAATACCAGAGGAGGATATGCTCCTCTCCTCATGATAGAAAGTTGTCTCAGCTGTAGGTACTGACACAAATTCCGGGGAAATGGAGAGACATGTCCCCCCAACATTGAAACTGGAGGCTCTACCAATAATCCGATTTGAAAAGTGCTTTTTGCAGATAATTGTGATGATTTGTGTCCGACTGCCACAAAGGAAAGTGAGATGAAATTGGTTTCTCTTGTTTTTTCATTTTAAATGAAAATGAAGGTGTGCGACTGTGTGACGTAACCTGATGTGAAATCTTATCTCCTCCTCTCCCCTAGGCCCTAGAACACGAAGAGTATATAGACTTCCTAAAGTCAGTAGAACCCATCCTTTCAGTAAATGCGCATTTCATCTATTTGTAGTATCAGCCTAGGCACCTACTCATGCTTCGTAAGCCAACTCGATGCCCTATGGAACCCGGAGGTTCAATACCGCGTTCAGAAAAGCTCTCCATTGACTTCTACCCTTAGCCAACTGGATCCAGTTTCTACTTTGCACTCCTATTTTTGCGAGGTCCATCTTAATATTGTCTTCCCATCTGCGTCTACGTCTTCCTAATGGTCGTTTTCCGATTGGTCTTACCGCTAACACTTTGAAAGCGTTCCTACTTTCTTCCATCCTGGCTATATGTCCTGAAGCATCCTAGACTTGATAACCCTAACAATGTTTGGTAAGCCGTATAATTTATGTAGTTCCTCGTTATAAAGTTTCCGCCATTCCCCATTTCCGTTCCCCTTGGATCCGTATATTCGTCTGAGGATTTTGTTCTCAAATACTTTCAGTCTATGTTCTTCCGTCAGAGTAAGCTACCATTTTTCGAAACCATACAGAACAAGAAGCACGATTATCTTTTTATATATTTTAAGCTTCAAATTCCTCGACAGAATTTCCGACGATAAGAGATTTTGAAATGAATAGAAACACGAATTCTCTGTTTTTAGTCGATATTTAATTTTTTCGTGTATATGATTTTTGTCTGTTAATATTGATCCTAGATTTTTGAAAGTATCCACTTTATCAGAAGTATTATTAAATATTTTAACGCATTCATAATTTGTCGTGTTACGGTCCCGACAAACTTCCATGTATTTAGTTTTCTCTGCATTTCTTTCTATTGTTCTCATATCATCCCCTATTAAATTTACATCATCAGCGTACGCATAACCTGGTAAACTCCGCTCAACTCTAGGTCCTGGTGGCTATTTTTGATTTTCCTTATAGCGTATTTCAGGGCAAAGTTTAATAATAATGGCGACAACGCATCTTCTTGTTTCAGGCCATTCTCGACGTGAAAGCTCGTGGCCAAAACTCTTCCTACACGGACTTTACTTTGGGATACATTTAAACAGGTCTTACTTAATCTAATTAGCTTTTTCGGTATTCCAAATTCTGTAAGAACGTTGTACAATATTTCTCTTCTAACCGAGTCGTAAGCCTTTCTAAAATCAATAAATAGTTGATGTACTTGTCGAATGGTAAATATTTGGTCGACAGTTGATCGATTTCGTCTCAATCCGCACTGATAATCTCCAATAATTTCATCTGCGTATGGGGTCAATCTTGCTAATAGAATGTTTGAAAGGATTTTATAGGATGTTGACAGAAGAGAGATGCCTCGATAATTATTACAGTCAGTTTTGCCGCCTTTCTTGTGGATTGGAACAATGATTGATTCTTTCCACTCTTGTGGTAATTCTTCCTTATTGTAGATAAAGAATATGAGTTTGTGTATCTTGTTCCACAGTTTTTCGCCTCCAGGTAAAATTAACTCAGTCGAAATTTCGTTTACACCCGGAGATTTGTGTTTCTTTAATTTCTTTATAGCGATTTTTACTTCTATTCGGTTGGGTTCTGGAATATACGGTTCTGTGGTGTGTATCTCCCTTTCTCCCCGCACATTAGTTTTTGGCTGCGTGTTAAGCAAATCGTCAAAGAAATCTTTCCATTTATTTAAAATTCTATCTGTATCAGTAAGAACTGTTCCATCAGCTTTCTTTAATATAAGCACGAGGTTGAGAGCCTTTCTTAAATTCGTCGATCCCTTTATACATGTCCCGAATGTTTTTATTTTTACTATTACCTTCAAGTTCCTTAATTTTAGCTTTCCAAAAATCGCGTTTCTTTGTTCTAAAAGTTTTAAAAGTTTCCCGCCTGATGTCTATGAAATTTTGTGTAGTTATTTCATTCGGATTTTGTAGCCAACGTAATTTTGCCTGTTTTCTCTTTTCTGCTAGTTCGAACATAGTTTGTTCCTACGTATTTCCGCTTATCACAATTTTTCTTTTGAGAGAGGATGCTTCGTAAGCAAAGAAAAGAATTCAATTGCTGGAATATTTTTCTCCATAATCTTAAAATTACATCTGTTAACTAAAAGGTATATGACATGCGTCAGTTTTCTGTAACGATTCCTGTAATGTTATTGAGATTATCATCATTTTGCTCAAATACGAGTATTTTTGCGTCATACATAATTGATATTCTTTCTTAATATTTTTGGGGAAGTCATTTATATTATTATATAATTATAAAACAATTTTAACGTTGATCTTTGTGGATGCCTAATTAGAAACATACCGTACCAATTATAAATATGCATGTATTCAGATTTCAGAATGTGTTCACGGCAGTGATTTGTAATACTGATATGTACTACTACTTCATCTACATCGCCTAATATATAATATACTCTACAACAGGTTCAGCTCAGAAATCAGATTCATCTACCGTAATATGAGTTTCATCTCCCTTCTCTAGAATAAGCCTCACATCTGCCCACCACCCAATGTTGAAGACAATGAATGGCGTATTTAGGATTTTGTTTCGAGGAGCTATGTCCAACACAAGGAAGGAAGTGGGCAATTACCTACCTGAGTTTGAGAATTAAATATATTTTAATTTATGCATAAATTGAAATTATAATGGCAAGAATTACAGTCCGACAATTCCTATATGATATGATACAAAAAATTAGGAGTGAATCTAACCCTTTAATCTATATATACCAGAAAAAGGAAGCATCCTCTTGGCCTTCCTAACTTCCCGGGCTAATTATTCCCGCGGTTTGATTTTCTTCAATTCAAACATTTCCTCCTTCTAAAAATAATTAACCGATATAATTTTTCCTTTGTTATAATAATCAAAATCCTGTCATGTTGATATTCGCGCAAGTTTTTGTGGAACACCAGTTTCGCTTATCAACTCTTCTTAGTTTTGGTGTTACTGATGACGGCCGATTTGAATCACAACTGGCAACGGTCGATAAAGTATGATAAGCGAAATGAAAGAAAGTAACATCAAGAAAAAGAAACAGAAAAGTAGAAAGGATGAAAGAAAGAATAAAAGGATGCAGTTCTTACATGGAATAAAAATTTGACAAATACAGTATTATTTCTGAATAAAGAGCATAAGAAAATGGAAAGTCAACGACATTCTTACAAATGGTAAGAAGGATTGTTATTGTGCATGGAATACGAAAAACAAACAAATTTATTTCGGGGAGATTATGAGCCCAGTCCGATAACCCCCTAAATAGACAATTCTGCTCCCCTCATCCTCCACAGCATTGTTTTTCAACTTCATAAATATTTTGAACATCGCTTATACCTGTATCTATCTATCTATCAATATATATATATATATATATATATATATATATATATATATATATATATATATATATATATATATATATATATATATATATAATCATATGGGAACAGTCTTACTCGTCCCCCCCAATGTTGAAGACAGATTTGCGCCGATGATCCTGGCACATTCGCTCAATTTGTTTTCGATAACTGTGACGTAAATGTGGATACCATAGATGGTTCTGGGACATTTCACAATATGGCTGGTATTATTTGCGTCACCCCAGCCGAAGCTGTTCAACACTCTGGCGATCAAATAACCAAGCAAACAAAATTAACAAACTCTTGTATAGCTGCAAAGAAAGGGTTACTTGCAGTCATGAAATGCCCAATCACAAATGGCATTGAACAGAGTAAATTCACTTTTGCAGATCTAGATAAATAATTGCCTGAGATTAATAAGTATGATGATTTCCCAACACCTGTAGATGTTTTATGGATGTTTGGTAAAATGTGGAACAAACATGGGATACCTGGCTGGCAGGTTTTTTTTTTTTTTTTTTTTTTTTTTTGAAAAAGTGACATCAAGTGAATATAGTGATGTTTCCAAAATAATACAGTTGCCGTTCATCATGGCTCCACCATCTGATCCTGATACTGTTTATACGGCTCTTATGATGGCGATCGAAGAGGGAAACAAAATAGATCTGAAAACCGTTTTTGTCACTTTTGATTTACCTCTGTTTATGAAAGTAGACATTGTGATCTCAGCGCCTCCTGATTCTCCATTAAACAGAGTTGTAGTAAGACTGGGTGGGTTTCATCTTCTTATGTCCTTTTTGGGCACGATTGGCTTTATCATGGCAGACAGTGGGTTACAAGAGTTACTAAGTATTGTGTACGCTGAGATCACGGTTAAGCACATACTCAGTGGGCAAGCTTACGCACGTGCTATCCGTGCTCACATGTTGCTGTGTACAGCTCTTGGAAAACACATACTACAAGACGTAACTGTTTCTCTTGAAGAAGAGATACAAATGAAATATTTACTTAAGGATTTTGAAGACCTGCTGACAACCAAAATCCGCATTGAGGAGGACATATTAGTAAAAAGTGTATGTGAACAACTGAAAAAAACATATCACAGAAATAGAAGATCGAAGACCCACGGCAAAGCTTTAGATGCATGCTTTAAAATGGTTACTTTAGTAAAGTGGTTTATCAAAGCGGAAAGAACAGGGAACTGGGAATTCCACTTGTACACAGTAAAGTTGATGGTACCTTATTTCATCACAAGTGGACATATACACTATGCAAAAGCATGTTGTATATACTTGCAGCATATGTCCACGTTACCTACAAAAATGAACCCAGATGAATACCGTAAATTTGCTGCAGGTTATTCTACCATCAGACGCACGAACAAATACTGTTCAGGAACATCACCAGACATGCTGATAGAGCAAACTGCCAATCGGGAACTCAAAGTGATGGGAGGAGTAATTAGAAGAGGTCACACAGATAACGTGTTAAATGCATATGTTGTGACGAAACCAGCTTTTTCTGATATTGTTAACGCACTGGAAGGTTTCTGTGGAATTAGCATTTGTACGTCGGAGCAGCATGTTGATGCTCGAGAAAGTCGCGTACAAAAAGACGAATTAGATGTACACAAATTGTATTCATGGTTAGAGTTGCATGATCCTTTTTCAAATTCTACTTCCGTTCTTGTATCCCTTGGGACTGGCGTGACAGGGAATGATTTGATCAATTGCCATTTATCAAAAGAAGTTGGAACTCGAAGGATGAAGGAACTAGTAGGACAGCAACTCCAGGACGTAAAGTTAAGGAGATGTGATAATATCAGGCCCCTAACAGCAGTTCACTCGTCGCTAAAAGTGCATGACCGAGTCATCAATGTTGATCCATTAATTTTGTATCAACGAATGCTCCTCAAAAGAGACGAAGATCTGTCAACTTTCTTCAAGTATGAAATAGCTCCTTATCCCTTATCGCTATTTGTGAGCTCAGGCATGCGGAAAAATGTAAAATCTGCTTTGTGCGATGAGTTTATAAGTTGTGAACCAGACAGTGAGGATATTTTGTTGCAAAATGTGGCAAGGTACGTCATTGATGGCGGCCACTTGCTATATGCACTGAAGTGGGACACCAAAGAGAAAAATCAAACATACAAGGACTTGTGCAGCTCCTACGTTAATTATGTTCAAAAGAACTTCGTCACGGCATCAATCACAAATTCTCAAAATGTCAGTCAGGCCCTAAAACATGTTGTAGTAGTGTTTGATGGATATGATGATCCAAACAGCACAAAATCAGATGAATATACGCGCAGGTACAAATTGTCCTGTCCCCGTGTTAATGTCGAAGAGCACTTGCCTGTGTTTGAAAATCAGATAAGGTTCTTGTCTAATGAGGAAAACAAGAAGCAGTTGATAGTTTTACTGACAAAAGCTTTCCAAAGCAGTGGGATTGAAGTTCGACAGTCGACTGGAGATGCTGACAGACTAATCGTGCAGACTGCCATTGAAGTACCTTCTAGTGCCATTGTCACTCAAGATACAGACATTCTAGTCATAACAACAGCTCTTGCTCCAGTCGATCAGGAAACTTATGTGCTTAAGCCAAAGATTGGGCGACGCAAACGGAAATTATATTCTTCTCGAAGCCTCCAAGAGCAACATGTCGGTGTGAGAGACTATATTCTCCTGGCTCACGCGTTCAGCGGCTGTGATACCACCAGCGCTATTTATGGTAAAGGCAAGGCGCAGTTCCTAAAGTTGCTTGAGACAGACAACCGTTTAAAAACAAGTATCCATATATTTAATAAAAGGGATTCAACACACGAGGAGGTCATGAACGCTGGAGAAACTATTTTTCTGTGTCTGTATGGTTCTAATGATAGGACACACAAACTGGATGCTTTTAGATATATTATATTCCAGAAGTCTTTAAGGAAAATTACAACAAAGCTAGAATCACTTCCACCAACGTCCGCAAGTGCAGCACAACATTCCTATCGTACGTACTATCAAGTACAACTTTGGATGGGAAATAAGTTGAATCCGGAAAACTGGGGTTGCACTCGACAAAAAAAATGGAATTTTGCAAGCCACCAGGACCACACTCGAGCCTCCTCCAGAAGCTGTACTCAAATTGGTATTTTGCTCTTGCAGAGGAACTTGCTCGACTTCGCAGTGTACTTGCATGAAAAGTGGCGTCAAGTGTTCACCGCTATGTAAAGTCTGTGAAGGAGGAGCATGTCTCAACATGGAAACAGAAGAGGATACTGCAACTACCTATATCGAAGATGAGGTCGAACTTGTGTGTGGTGTTGATGAAGCAATTGTTGATGATGACGATGAGAATTATTTACTATGTTAATACGATTGTTACCTATGATATAATATGCTTTATACAAATTAATTCATCACAGTCTAATTGTAGCACATTTTCCTATTCCTCGAGTTCCTCGAGTTCCCCCTCTCCCCCCAAAAAACGAATTTCCGCCCCCAAAACGAATCCCCCCTCGAATTTTTATGGACTCATTAGATTCTTAAATCCAATACCAAATGTGACTCTTGACCAAACTTCCATGTGGGAATAATTTTTTTTTCATTTTTTCCACGATTTCCCCCACCCCCCAATACAACGACTTTCCCCCCTCGAATTTTTATGGACTCATTAGATTCTTAAATCCAATACCAAATGTGACCCCTGACCAAAATTTCATGTTGGGAATAAATTTTTTTTTCAGAACCAAACAATTTTTCCTGTACTAATATATTATTTAATTTATATATATATATATATATATATATATATATATATATATATATATATATATATATATATATATATATATATATTTCATCCATTTATATTAACTAATATTTTATTTATTTTATTTTCCAGATCAATCGACTCCCACTATATTTGATAAATGAGCATCTCCGAAACAAAACAACGTACATGGATAATGAATCTTGCATGGGCGCCCGCAGGATTTTTTACAAGGGGGGCAAGACATACATTATATACAGGGTGTTTGAAAAAGAACTCTCTAGTTTTAAGTATAAATTTAATTGGGAAATGAATGAAAACTTACATCAATGAGTACATATCATGAAAAAGAATTTCTTCAAGTTTTGTTTAATGTTGGACGTGGGATCCATTTGTGGCCCTGTACACGTCGAGACGATATTCTTGATTTTTCTTTTAAAACACTGCCGGTTTCCTTGAAAGACTAGCCAATGACGGATAGGTTTTGCTGTAGGTGGTTCACCACCATACTGGCGTCTAAAATTACGTTGCACTGTTATAACGGACTCAGTTTTCACAAGCTAAATAACACACTGCGCTTTCCGTTGCGGAGTACACATTGTTGCTGAGTTGCTCTGCACTGCACGCCTGCCTGGATTGAACTGAGGAAGCAGAGGAAATAAACAGCACTGGTGCCATCTCAAGGTCAAGCAGACCTGCCAACTACAGGGGAGCCGTTTGATTCATCAAACACCACAAATTAGAATAGTGTATGTCACTTTGTACAGATTCTAGGAAACATTAAAACTAGGAAGTTCTTTTTCAAACACACTGTATATATATATATATATATATATATATATATATATATATATATATATATATATATTCTCCACTGTATATATATATATATTCTCCACTGTATATATATATTCTCCACTCTCTCACACAAACAAAATAAGAGACGCGTGCACATAATCCTTCACGTCAAACGAATCAATTATTTTAGCACATAGTATATCTCCATTAAAGATCGGCACCCTTCATAATACTATAACAAAAGATTTTTTCGCCAGTCACAACAATTACATCTGAGAGGGAAGGTGAAGAAATTGTTATTAGCTTTCTCATTGTGTTAATTTTTCTCCCTAATAATACATATATTCCAGTGTTATATTAATAAAACCTTGTTCCGTACCTCATGCTGTAAACGTCGCCAACACCTCTGCCGTGTCGTGACAAAACGCTGTAACTTTGGCGCAGCAGCTTTGCGAAAAAGAACCGTAAAGTTTTCATCCGAAAATGTGATCTGTATCGTGTAGAACCAGTGTAACTAGGCAATAATGGTTAACCAATCAATTTTCACCAAATTTAATCACACAACATGCATTTACGTAACATTACATGTAACCACGTGTTTCCAAAGTCAAGATACAATGGTTTTACACGATACAGATCACGTTTTCGGATGAAAACTTTACGGCTCTTTTTCGCAAAACTGCTCCGCCAAAGTTACAGCGTTTTGTCAGGACACGACAGACCTAGTGGTCCACTTGCCGGTAAATGTCGATCGTCGATATAGCGACGCGTCGAAGGATTGCAGCTAGTTTCCTACTGGCGACAGGGTTCCGTCGAGTCCAAACAGATATCTCGAGTCGGGGTGTTAAAGGACTTCGTTTTGGTCCGCGCTCTTTCGATTCGTCGCGGAGAATCACGAAGGGACCAACACGAACTATCGCCTGTCATGTGCATGCTGTTATTATTATATATTATTTTATCTTGACGAATTGTTCCTAAAGTGATGTCCGGGGAGCAAGAATAACCTCTGCCTCAACATCAAGGAGTGAAAAATCTTAAGATGAGTGCGATAATTGTATGAATTTAGATGGTAACTGTCGCCTATCATTAGAAGGTGGATATGTGAGAACTATGAAATAAAGTAGACACGTGTCATTTTGTTATAAAATTACATGCCGAACGTATTTTATCTTATCCCAAACAATTATCGTCGAATATTCACGGTTAAAAAAACACTCTGATTGACCAAATTAAAAAGACCTCACCGATTTATCCCTCTACAAGCAATGTTTCTTTCATCGCCTCCATGGCCGAGTCGGAAGAACACCCGCCTCGTAATCTTAAGGTTGGTGAGTCGAGCCTTCTCCGGGTTATTTTTTTGGGTACTTTCTAAAGTGTTTTTTAGACTCACCTTAACGTAAAGAAGTCACACACATAGGCGATTTAACATATTTTGAGGGAGTAATTTTGTGGTTCATTGGCGTTTTATCGCGTTTCTGCTGTTGATGAGCCGCTGGTGATATAATTTTCAAAACGGAAGAGGGGCCACCGCTAATCTTCGCTGCGGGACCGTCAATTTTTGGCGAGATGTCGCTAGTTGCCCATCGTTGGTCAACCGACGTTTATGACGTGGGGTAGCTGGTCGTGTTCGTGTTTAAAAATGTGGTGCAGATAATAATGAAGCTTCAAATACAAGGCTTCGAGGCCTAGTTATGCCCAGCACTTTATTGTTATTATTATTATTTGTAAAAGTAAAAATCACTAAAATTTTGTCATTTCGGCTGGTCTTGAAGAACGAAGCCTTCTTATATTTGAAAATGGTATTATTGAACGTCTAGCTTAGATGTTAGTTTTTGAACATTATAATTCCTAGAATGAAACGCAACAACAAAAACTTCATTGTTATCAGCACTACGTCTTCAAAAGCAACAACAAACAGCGAAATTATCTTTTCAATCAACTGACGGGTACTATCATTCAGAATACTTTGCCATTGCATTCATCAGGCTGAATATAATCATTAGTGAAAAAAATAAAACATCGTAGGGAGAGGGGAATAGGTTAATATCTTGGAAATGGGTTGGACTAAATTTTTTCTTACTCCTAATCATTTACTTGAATATTGATTTTAAAAGCAAACTTTAGTCACTAGAAGAGCCTCTAAGTGAACCTTTTCAAAAATCGAGATGGGGAAATTGCCCCCTCTTGCCCCCTCTGTGGTCGTCCATGTTTATATGTATATTAATTAGTTTAGAAGACGATGGTTTTATTTTTCTATGAAATTATTAAATGGATTTCTTCAATTTATCACTGAATTGATAACTTATATAACAAAACTTCCAACTGTAATTTCCCGATTGTAACGTTCACTTTAATTTACCATAAATTTATTGTCATTATAATGTATATTTATCATTTCTATGATCCAGAGTTGTAGAGTTTGATATACACATGGAATTTTAAAGAGTTTAATTATATCTGCATATTTTATGTTTTAAATTCCATATTTACGGTGGCAGATGATATTGGGAGAGGAAGAAAGTCTCTTCCGACCTAAGTTTTCAGTTAGTATTTCATAGTGTATTGCCACTTTTCTGCCACCAAACAACTATTAAATACTTCCTCGCTGCGCCTCAAAGAACCGCTATGTGACATTCGTGTCGAGAATGAGTTATGCCATGCAAATAAACCAGAAAGTTGTCAGGAAATGTCCATTATAATGGCATAAGTTAATATTCGATTGTTTCATCACAACAATGAAAACTTATAGATTGAAATTAAAGACTTTTGGTTCTCATCACGCATTGATTAATGTATACAAATCCTCTACGTGCTAATAATACAAGTGCAAAAGGTGCTATGTAAACCCACGAAAATAGTAATATAATATTGTTGAAGCAAGCTACAATAATGCCCAGTGCATAATATACGCAAAACCAATTTTATTATATTTTTCAAGTGTTTCCATGTATTTGGCAAAATTTCGAAAGGCAGTTAAAACTTTGAAAGCGTTCCTACCTTCTTCCATTCTGGCTGCATGACCTGCCCACCTGAGCCTCCTAGACTTGATGACTCTAAGGATGTTTGGTAAACCGTATAAATTATGCAGTTCTTCGTTATGAAGTTTCGCTCATTCCCGTTCCTCTTGGGTCCGAATATTCGTCTCAGGATTTTATTTTCAAATACTTTCAGTCTACCTTCTTCCCTCAAGCGACCATGTTTCACAACCATAAAACACAACAGGCATGATTATCGTGTTATATATTTTAAGCTTTAAATTCCTCAACAGAATTCGCGACGACAAAATACTTTGAACTGAATAATAACACGAATTTCCTGATTTCAGTCGACATTTAATTTCTTTGTGGATATGATTTTGGTCTGGTAATATTAATCCTAGATATTTGAAAGTATCCACTTTGCCGAAAGTATTATTTGATATTTTAACGCATCCATAATTTGCCATATTACGATCCCGGTGAACTTCCATGTATTTAGTTTTATCTGCATTTACTTCTAAAGCAATGTCGCTGCAAGCGTTTAATAAGGACTCTGCATTTCTTTCTATTGTTCTCCTATCATCCCCTATTAAATTTACATAATCAACATACGCCATAACCTGGTGAATACAATTCAGCTCTAGGGCCTGGTTGCTATCTTTAATTTTCCTTATAACGTACTCCGAAATAATGCTGAATAATAATGGCGATAACGCATCTCCTTGTTTCAGGCCATTCTCGACATGGAAGATCATGGACAAGAACTTTTCTGTTCTGACTTTACTCTGGGATTCATTAAACACATTTTAATTAATCTAACTAGATTTTTCGGTATTCCAAATTCTGTAAGAATGTTGTACAATATTTCCCTCCTACCCGAGTCGTAAGCCTTTTTAAAACCAATAAACAGCTGATGTACTGGGTAATATATTCCCATTTATTTTCGAGTATTTATCGAATAGTAAATATTTGGTCGATAGTTGATCGATTTTCCTAAATCCGCACTGATAATCTCCAATAATTTCATCTGCGTATGGAATCAAGTTTGTTAATAGAATGTTAACAGAAATGCCTCGATAATTATTACATTTAGTTTTGTCGCCTTTCTTGTGAATTGGAACAGTGATTGATCCTTTCCACTCTTCTTAAATGTATTCCATAGTTTTTCTCCTTTTTTTTTAAGAAAAAAGTTTCGTAATGATATGTTGAATTCCTGTCGTTGAAAATTCAGAAACCTTCAGGACTGGGTAAACTGTGATGGTGGTTATAAGCGTAGGAAACCACACGATCAGATGAACGGTCTATTGCGCATATGATCCATGAACAGAAAATTCGGTACTTGCCCGATTCTAAACAAGCTTAAGGAACAGTCAGTGCATTATAGGATTCGAAATTTTACCGATTTTGCAGATCCGAAGCACCTGATAGGTGGTAACAGATTATTACGTATGTGATCAATAAATGAAAATTTCGTTCGAAATATCCATGAAAGTATATGAAAGTTAAAACTTAAAAGTTTCAAGAATGTGCAGAACCAACCGAAACCAAGCTCTTGATGTGCAGCCTTTAAGAATATCATATAAATGTATTTCTCTCATGTTTTGTTTTATTTTGTTTGAAAAAGAGGGTGTGATATTTTGAAGTAAAAATACTACATACAATTTTGCTAGTTATTTGTATCTTTTTTTAAAAGTACTTACTTTTGTGTATAAGAACCTAAAAAATATATATATATATATATATATATATATATATATATATATATATATATATATATATATATATATATATATATATATATATATTGGTTAATCCTTTGGAATTCATAATGTAAATATGTTAAGAACTTTTAAAAAATCTTTTTGAAATTCATGGTTTATTTTAGAGGTTCTATATTATTATCTACATCAACCACTAATCAAATGAGTTCTTGTGCTGTAGAGAAGCGAAACAAAGTCCGCTTTATCAATTTAAAGCAAAATTTTGAAAAAAGCCCAAAATTTCCCAAGCAAAAAAGCGAAGCAGAAAAAACCGAGTTTTTTCAAAAAAGCCTGTTTTTTTCCGAGCCCTTGCATCTCTAGTTTTTTGCGCAATACAATAATAAAACTAATGGTTTGGTCTAATACAATAATAAAGTAATCCTACAGAACATTACAAATGATCTTTAATATATTTTAAAGTGGGAGAATAGGTTTTATTAAAGTTACATTTATACACAGTAAGTACCTATTTTACTCATTTTATGCCGTAAAGCCAAAAGACTGTTTTTTTGTTGGCGTGTTGTAAGCAGCTCATTTTTGCATTGTTTGAAGCGTTGTGTCTCGTAATGGAGAAATATTTTTCTGAGATTTTTGGCATGTGGTATACTGAAGACTAGTTCTACATAGTGGTATCTTAAAATTACAACTTTTTGTCAAAAAGGAAATGTCCATTATGTGGCCTCATTCTACAATAAGTTTGTCCTGAATTAACTTCTCCATTATGGACAGATTTCAACACCAACCAGTATGGATTGTGATAGATCCTCATGGAACACACATATCATATTTTTTAAAATCAAAATCGAATATTTTTTACGAAGGATATCGTGAAACATATTTTATAAATCACAGTGGGGGAGGAGAGTCAAAATTAACTTCTTTCTTCTCGACTGACTTTAAACAAAAGCAGCGTGAAGCCCCAGAAAAAAATATATAGCGTACCTATTTGACCATCTTTTCTTTTAAGAAGTTATCTTGGAACATATTTTATTAATTGGTGGGGGAATAAATCTACCCCTTATTTTCTCTGATTTTAACTTCATGCATTAGGAATAATCGGGATACTTCAAAGCATTGCTTCAAATCTGGATATATGTGCACCACGTCGGATATTTGTTTAAATTACCGTGAAACGTACCGTAAGATGCGGTTACTTTGCACAAGATTTAAGCAATTTTAAAGAAAGTCGCATGTAACTCACAAACTTAATGACTTAGAACACTATATTTTAAACATATAATAGCTAGATATATATAAGGAAAACATTAGTGAAAGTTCATTCGTAAATATTCAGTATGACCATAGTTATTGAATTATAAACTTTTGTACAAAGCAGGGTTGGGTAATTACGCGTAAGAAAAGTTTTCTACCTGACGCGTAAAATACGCTTAAAAACGCGTACTTTACGTAAAATACGTAAAGTAAGTAAAAAATTAGAAACGGATATACAAATTAAAAGAAAACGTTCTACGCGCTGAGCTTTAAAAAAATTCTTCATAAAATTGTATGGAATCTAGCTGGATTTTATAAAACTTAATCCGCAAGTATAAACTGGGAATTTTGTATTGGCTTTGTAAAGTAGCATTGTATAATACGGTTTGCACGCGCGACTGTTCAAAACCCATTTCATCATGTTTCATGTTTTAAACCCTCTATAATCGAGAAAAGTTTTATGCCAGAGAAGCCGTGGGAGAAACTATTGTGCAATACAACAACAATGGTAAGCCTTCGTGGTCTCCATTTGTGACGACTTTCTGCAATGTCTGAGAAAAGCATCACGAACAAGTAGAGGAGTTTCTGTTGGAAAACCTCGGCTCTTTAGGAATAACTAGCTACCAGCAATATCGGGGAAAATGTGGAAAATTTGAAAAACTTATGAAGAAGGAAATTACAACACCACGCACATTCTGATATTTCGCTACTCCGCAATATAAGGAGTTGTCGGAATTTGCTATGAAGTTACTGAACATCCTAGCATCTTCAGCGCAAATTGAAAGACTTTTCTGAAATTGGTCCTTTGTACATAACGTTACAAGGAACCGGCTCAGCTTCGAACGTTCGAAAAAACTACTTCAAATATACTACACCCTCAAATTACAAGACCACTCAAGTTATGAATAATAGTGTGATTAAGAGTATTGTGTTCGAATTGTACTAAACTATAATGGAAATGGAAATGGCATGTAACATTTTTTTAGAATTAAAATAATGGCTAAGTTTTAAATGAAATGATATACTCAGTGTTATTGGAACCAAGTGAAATAATATATTCAATATTCGATCTAGGAAGAAAGACAAATTGTTTCTTTCCAAAAACAACGAAGAAACAAGTAGTTCAATATTCTGTTGAATATTTTCTTTAGTTTTGTCAATTTATTATGAGCATGAAAAATTTCTACATTAAAAGTTCAAATGATAGTCAAGTGCTAAGGAAAGTAATATATTTAGTGTTGTTGTTGGACTTGGAAGAAAAGAGCAAAATAAATGTGCAAAATAAAAATGTAGTATAATGTTCTGTTAGGTGCTTTTATATTTTTTCAGTTGTGTGTGTTTAAAATGAGAATCTAATAACTTTTACATCGAAAATTCCCAGTGCTAAGTGAAGTGGTATATATAGTATCGTTGAGACGTGGAAGAAAAACAAATCAGTTTATTCTAAAATTTCATTATTTCAATATTCTGTTCAGTATTTTCATATCAGTTATGTGTGTGTGTTAGTGTGTAATATGAAGGTGAAATGAGCCTAACAGTCAATCTCTTTTTCTTTTCTAATAGAAGTTCAAAGTGTACTGAAATGTTTCGAGTTTTATATTAAAAGCTGCAAAGGTATAACAATAAATTGTTATAATCAAAAGGTTACTTGATACTTTCAAACATATCAGAACCAATACATATTTTTAATGTGTATGCTTATATGTTGAGTGATTGTGCTTGTGTATGTGCTTATAGGTGGAAAGTACGTGGCCGGACGTAGTAGTAGTGGGCCGGCGAGGGGCTATCCAAAATTATCTTCTATTACTATGATTTGTCATGAAATCATTACTTTTAAATATAGTGTTTAGAAGATATTAATGTTTTAATGCTTAAATAAGAAAACTAAGCTTACAATATAACCGATTATTCAAAATTATCTTAGTTTTAATGAAAGAAATATAGTTTTCTACGTCTGCGTAAAAAACTGGTTTTCTACATGACGTATATTACTAGTAAATTACGCGTAATTTATGTAAAATACGTAACAAGTAAATTACCTTGCCAATCCTGGTACAAAGTAACCCCATAGGGGGGTTACTTTGCGCAACATACAAAAAAGTATGTTCAACATACGAACATAACGATTTTGTGCAACCTTTTCCCTTCAGTATTTATACATTTTACTTTCTGCACAAAACTGCATGCAGTCTACAAAAATTGATATTAGAATTTTGGTACCGGTATCAGTACTTAGTTTGAATTACCGGTATCTATATATGTAAAAAAAAAATATTCATTTTCTGGTAAAGGCACAGGAACCACATTCTAATAGTTTAGCATATGTCCCCAAAAAAAAATGCCAACTCAGGAAAGAAAATCCCCGTGAACTGATTTACCTTGGTTATTCCTTATGTTCAAGAATATCATCCCAACCGTAATCAGTGGAAGATTTACGAGGTTTGGGACTTTCAGGCTGAAACCCACCTAAATTGCATGATTTATTACCTTTTTTATTATTAAAATCTAATGTTAGTCATTCCTATGCGTATAAACTGCAAACCCCCTCAAAAGTCTAGCGATTTCTAAAATAACGAAGCTTTTGTGAGCGAAGCCCCTCTCAAACTACTTTTCTGGATCCTCCACTGTTCATAATTTATTTTCCAACAAGAAATTCATTCCGGCATCTACCTAAATAGGAAATTTACTTAAATTTAGAATACAGGATGTTCCAGTAGTAATAATTTCCTATCTATGCCGTATTTTGGACAGGTGCAAAGTAACCGCGGGTAGAGGCTGAAACCGCCTTCTCCCAGTTTTACTCTTTTTATGACTTTAAAACGTTTCACATTTCAATGTTAATTATTGCATCAAAGTCCCACTATACACAATAGTATTCTATGAAACTGACTTAACTTTGACCGAAAATCTTGTACGTGATATCTTTCAAATTTTGGTGGCCTTCACAGTAACTCCTTTCCAAACCTCTACAACAACGAACCCTCAGGGAAATTAGAACTGATGTTAACCGCCAACATTATAGCCAAAACACAGTTAGAAGTTCTATCTTACGGTGGTAGTTGAAACTTTCTCTTTACTGTTCATGGTTTTACCAATAGAGGACTATGAAATTCTTTTCATATTTTGTGCAAAGTAACCACTGAAAAAATGAAATGAAATCTTTGAGTTTTATGTCCCACGGTTATGCCGGTTAGGCTAAAGGAGACGGTGATTATGATAAATGAATGAAATAGTGGAATGAAGAAAGTGGGATGAAACGGAAAAACCCCGAGAAAACCCACGAGTACGGTGTTTGTCCACCACAAAGTCCACACGGCGCGTTCTGGGATCGAACCAGGAACCCCAAGCACCGGAGGTGAGCGCTCTACCACTGAGCCACCGCCCCCCCCTAAAGTAACCCCTGATGTGCAAAGTCCGTTTTATGGTACTATTTCTTTGGAGAGAGATGGGATAAATTTACTCTTTCATTCTGGACAGGCATTTACGTCTCCGAACTCCAAGCATTGGGGATGATAGGGAAGCCTCAAGCAAAATACAGAGGATATACCATGTTTAACCAAAATGAAATAGTCTTGTTGAAAGTTATAGAGTAAAATTATTTCTTTATTTAGTTATTTGAACACGGAAACTTCGAAGTTTGCTGGAACTTACCTCATTTGCACGCTTATCCTTGTCATATTTCAACCACAATAGATGGAAATGGTTATTCTAAAATGACAAAATGTTCTAAAGAAAATTAACACTATAAGAAAAATGGATTTTTTTTTTTTTTTTTGCGTAGTTTATACTGGAAAAATGTGTATCTACGTATATGTACAAACTTGCAACATGAGGTGAAATTTACACTTTTTCACCCCCTTACACTTTAGTATTGCAATCCAAATTCATGGGGTTGTTTTGGAGGATGCTTACCAAGCTTAATTAAAACGGGATAAGTTTTACGATAGCTATTGTGTAAAATAAGTGGCGTAGTCAAGGGGCTGACACATCTTAGTCGCATTTTAGCATAATGATATGAAAAATGAATTCTGCTTAGCCCAGTATGCTCCAGTATGCAGTATGTTCCACTTGTGATCCACAATGTTTCGACTTTATATCAGGAGCGTCATTTCAGATTTTGCTTGGGGGGAGGAAAGACCCCTTGATATAAGTAAAATTTCCCGTTTTTCACTGATTTACTACTATTCTATTGATAAAATCTATATACATCCCAAACTCAGGAGGGGCAAATGCCCCTCCCTGCCCTCCCTAAATGACGCCCCTGCTTTATATATATAATTTATCGTGAGAAACAAGTGCATTATACAGTCATTCTATTTTTAAAAAAAGTCCCAGAGCATCTTTAAACGCTACATAAGATTTAAGCAAAAAATGTCTTCTTTCTCTTTAGCATAGACATCGAAGTTTAACATTATCAAGGTGAATAGAGTGTACTGATAAACAAACTAAATGTTCAAGATTTTTTGAAATTATTTCTGGCATGACTGATTCATACATTACAGAATTGAACGTGTGCTGTAGCTCTTCATAGACTGTAGCTCTGGGGAGTTAAATTTAGTACTTCTACCTGTAACATAATTTAATTTATATCTCTTAGGTAATTTCATCTATATTTCAATACCGTGTAATTACAGACAACTGTGAAGTATTATTTCTTTCTTATCTGTGAGCTGTACTTTGCCTCATTTTTGTGTACTGAAATGTACACCAAAAGTAAAAAAAAAAAAAAAAAAAAAAAAAAAAAGACCCTTGTTGTAAGATCCCATAAAGGATTCTGGCTGGCTATTTTAACCGGTGAAACGTGGACAGTGCATCAACTTCCAACGACATTTTCTATCTTCTCAAGTCAAAATGCTACATAGTATCACACATGTTTGGTCACATGGCCATATACAGATGGTTACCAAAATAATAGATAAACCTGGAGTTGGAAACATGTCAGAGGTCTGGCTTGGCCACGGTTAAGTAGCAACCTCAGTGCGGGAGTGTTGATAGAGGTGTATTAGGGCAAACTCTGTACTATGTGATGGACAGTAGAAAGGCAGCGTGCAATGAACTGAACAGACAATGATAATGTAAAATGGGCGACCTCTCTGATTTCCGAAGAGGGCAAATTGTTGACGCTGAGTTATATGGTCGGAGTATGATGAAAGTAACAAGTGTGTTCATCGTGTCACGAGAGACAGTATCAAAGGTGATTACGGCCTACAAAACTCATGGCAAAACCACACTCTCAAAGAGAAATAGTGATCGGAAGGAAACCCTCAATGACAAGTTCCGCCGAACGTTAAAGTGGATTGTCACTCAGAACCTACGTGGGACTGCCTTAGTCTGTGTCGATAATCACAGTCCACTGCGAGTTACATGTGTCGCATAGTAAATGTCGCCATTATAAATTAACGCCGACATTTTTACCTCGCTCCACGAAATTATTTTATTCACGACAATTAGCCTTGCTAATTACATTTTATGACATTATACTTTAAAATCTAAAACAGGAAAGTACTAAAGAGCATATTGAATTCAGACATTCTCATCTCAGCTCACATTCAGTCCCTTCGTGATGCTTTATTTTTTTCCCTCAGCTGAAACACTTGTTTTATTTTTCGTCTGGTTCAAACCTCCTTCCAGCAAGATAATCTCGGCCAGGGAGACTCGATCACCTCTCATCTCTCTCTGTAGAAGATAACATTTTTGTTTTTAAGAAAAACAACTAATACTCATCTTTGGTTATCGTAGTTTTTAATAAACAGAAAAAAACAAAAATATTTCAAATTAGATTTTATTTTGTCCAAAGGTGAAAAGGTTTTATTACTTGCCAATAATATATCTCTGTATGACTAAGCAAAGCCGAATTTTCTTGCAACTGTGTCTTGTAAGAATCGACAAGTGTGATCAATTATAAATTTTGTTAATCACACCGTTTTTGACATTTTTCTAACGAAAACTGTCACGAGTTGTAAGTTACTACTTCCATAATCCATGTTCGTAGTTTGACCTTTTAAACTTTTCAAGTTTTATTTGGTATATAATGTACTTGGCTACCAGGGAATCAATTAAAGTTGTCACACTAAAGTTTCAGTTCCTGTACACAGCTGTGATCATTGTACACATGAGGTCAGATAGCTAACCTCACAAAAATTATCATAACATGTTATAAAAATATAAAATGTACAGGAAGCATTTAGAAAACACCCATTTGCCCACTCGCGCCGACTCAGAGCTTAATTTCTGCTTTACAGATAACCAAGCTCCAATTAGGTAAGCCCAGAGCTTACCCCCTAATACACACAACACTGCTGTAGTGTTTTGTGCAATAGATAAGGTTTTAGCACCTCTTACATCCTCTCTCTCGTGGGGGAATACCAACCGAAACGTCGAGGCACGAGTCCCGTGCTCGTTGTCCCCTTCGGGGAAATTGTTCTGCGCCTCCCGTAGACATTTCGATTGCCGTCACACCTTTTTACCAACAAATGCTAACTTTATTGTGTCGGTGTGGACTTACTTAGCTCTCAAGTTACATCTAATGGCGTTTGAATTCATTGTCGAATAACTACGTGCCATGATCGCCAACGACAAGAACTACATCTCTTGACTCTTTTCACGAACAGTGAGTGAGCAAGTATTAACACTATTCTTCAGTGTCACCAGCATTTCAGTATTATTTGTGAGTATGCAGCTCAATCAAGAACTTATTCGCTGCTTAAGATTCTTTCCGTTTATTCTCCAAGGACTGTGCTATTAGTGGATCCAGTACGATCCATCATTAACTCTCAATTACTTTTGGCTCCTAAAACCTTCCTAATTATCACTTTCAGTCTGCTTGCGCTATAACTGTTATACATATTTTCGAGACTTCATATAGGACGTATCCTGTTATTGTATAAAGTCTACGGACTTAGCCGAGCCAATCAATAAAACTCTTTCAATTTCGAACTTCCTGTGTTGCTTGCATCATTCCAAGTTCTCGCAATATTACCTTATATGAATCTCTCTCATCGCTCTCTCGAGATCTCTATTGACGCCTCTCTCATCGGTGTGCGAACGCTATAGGCTACTGGGGAAGCAGAAGAACCTGTGGAGTGAAGTCCCGTTGGATGCCGTTCCATTGGATGATGTGTTTTTACCATTCGTCTCACCTTTCCAAGACGTTCAGACCAGGAGAAGATCAGCTTGTCCGATGTCCTAATACTAAGAATATTTGTGATCCCGTACGAAGTCCAGCGATGATGTCATCTCGTACAAAGTCCTAGTAATTGTCCTTCTGCCCTGCTCTTGTGTTTTAGCCGCTCGAAAAGCAAGTGAGTAATTATAACACCAGTTCGTGAATTAGTGTGTTAAGTGAATCCTCGCTACTTGGTGTGTACGAAATGGCTGTAGTGACGTCATTGGTAACCCAGGAATTTCCTTCTCAACTTCCAGAAGGCCTGTGGTAGGATCAGCAACTTTAGGTGGATTACAATAGTTTCTTTTGTTTTTCAATGTAGAGCTTAGCTCACGAATCTCTGCCGCGATTCTAATACGTTTATGCTGCCAACCGCGGCAGAGATTCGTGAGCTAAGCTATACCTATTGCTGGCATTTCCTTTTTCATTAAGTCGCTTAACTATAAAGGGGATCACCTCCCAAGTAGTTTCAAAATTACTTTGAAACTTTTCTACTGTTTATTGTAACGTAAATGCATATTTACAGAGCCAATTCTAAACGTTCCTTCTAGATCAGTCAATTGTTATTTATATTTAAGTTTGGAAGATCTCACTAATTAACGAGCGAAAGATAATTTTATTTATCAATAGTAATTGCAGATATTTGATACGATAATTGTTTATTAATACAAAACTGGCTGATAGCAGTGGTATTCCAACTCGCTGAAGCCACGACAAATTCTAGGCGGTAAAATACGAACTCGCCACGCGACTAAATGGTGGTAACGCAGTGTCATGCGAGCCCCACCTCAGAATAGTGATAGTGCTGTGCGATCTACTTTGGCATATTTCCTAGACGTTGTTTAATACCAAATTCTCATTCTTTTGCGTACTAACACCGCTTGTCCGAACTCTAACGAAACCTCCACATTCTAGTTATTTCTATTCCTTTGGGATCTAAACTCCGTCCCCCATGACAAGTGGACATTTGAGATTCTTGTTGTTCGAGAGATGATAGGCGTATTGCGCCTTTTGGGCCCTAGTTAGTTTAATATCGTGCTATAAATATTAAATCGTCTGCCACCCAAGCTGCATAGCTCGCCTTTGATGCGGACTAATTTGAAGTTCCTATATAATCAGACTTTTTCAAGACTACTTATTCTAATGCTGTTGCGCCCGATAGACCCCTGAGTGATTTATGATATACAATATGGTAGATTGTTGCGAGTCTTGTTCTTATGTGATATTTATGCTTTTTGGCGGTATCTAAATAAATCATGCTTGTGTTGTTATTGATATCTGTCGGTGTCTTTACACCCCGTTAATACGCCAATTCAGATCTTTATTAAAGTTAAGCGCTCATAATTGTTTGAATTAATAATTGTTGATCCTTGTCTTGTTTCCGACCACTAAATACTGTAGAACTCACTATAACATTGTAATAATTTTGGGCACCAACACAAACTCACTCAAACCCCTTTGTGTTGACTATCCTTTCATTACACCAACGGTTGACTTCGTAGCTATTCTCCCCGAAAAAGTCCGCTAGCCTCTGCCCTTTCTTCTGGTGTAACCTATGCCATACTCTCTCCATAGAGAATAGTGGTGGTGTTCTTTTCACCCTCCTGTAATTTTTCTATTATTGCACTTAAAGTTGCACTGTGTATATTCTTCTATTTGGCATTTCTTCAAGAGTCTAAACTATATACTCTTCATAGAAAAATCTGTTCAAATGAAAATAAAACAAACGTAACAAACACTCTCAATTCTCCCGCATCCACCTCTTCAAAAACCAAAAACCACGCTGCCCCGTGTCGCCATAGCCACCTACCCTCATGGTAGAAGACGACAAAGAAGAAAAATGTCTGCCTTCAAAACGTAAACAAAAGCGTTTACCCTGGAAATGTTTTATATAGCAGACTTTTCCAGCTTCTTACATATGATATAATTTCAAATAATATTCCAAATATATTATAGAGAAGAAAATTTTTAAGCATTCCAGAGGGAAATTTTGACTTGTGGACCTAGCATCACTGCACCCCTGGTTGCTCGTGAAAGTTTAAGTTTATTTGACATTTTATACTTTCAGGAGCTAAATAAACTTTCACGAGCAATCAGAGGTTTAAAATTTACCACTGGGTCTCAGAGACCCATCTATATATTAAAATGCTACAATAACAATTAAGAGCTCCTGATCTCCAACCTATAACTTTAGCCTTCAAACCTTTGATTTACGGTTATTTGTGATTTCACCTTTATAACAAAGACAAATATTTTTAAAAAGGTGTACTTTAAATAAATTACTTAAAGAGAGATTTTTCACAAAGTTTATCCTTTTAAATTATTGTTCAAAAACTTTGCATTTAATGTCTTCTCGAAATAAATGCAAATGAATTGTGCTGCCATCTCTGGAATTTTTTAAAGTATACGTTTGTGGATTTTTATATGTTTGTGGCAAATCCTTTCGACAGTGAGATCTCGGAAACTACATGGTTTAGAAAGATGACATTTTCACTGATCGATTGCAAATTTTGCGTAGATTGTCCAGTTCTAACTCAATATTAAAAAAAAAACATAGCCATTATTTATTTTTTACATTTTTACGGGTACATAGGAAGTGTTGAAATTAAAAAAAAAAAAAAAAAGCATCATATCCTACCTATTATACATTCCAACACCATATAATTGTATACAGGGGCTGCATATCTATCAGGTGTTTGTTTCATGCCCAAATTATAATGAAAACGAAGGATAACCATTTCTCCAGTCAAAGTTGAATCTTTATTGTTTGGGGTGTTTTGCCCAATGAACACTATATATATCTCTGACATTATAATTGCTTGTATGTGTAATGTATTAGCTTATTTTAAAATGTATAAAACGATAATCATGCCTGTTGTTCTGTATGGTTGCGAAATATGGTCTCTTATTCGGAACGAAGAACATAGATTGAAAGTATTTGAGAACAAGATCCTGAGACGAATATTCAGACCCAAGAGAAACGGGAATAGAGAATGGCGGAATCTTCATAACAAGGAACTACATAATTTATACGGTTTATCCAATATTGTTAAGATCGTCAAATCTAGGACGCTCAGGTGGGCAGGTCATGTAGCTAGGATGGAAGAAAGAACGAACGCTTTCAAAATCTTAACTGGAAGACCAGCCGGAAAACGACCATTAGGAAGACGTTGGCGCAGATGGGAGGGCAATATTAAGATGGATCTCGCAGAAATAGAAATACAAAGTACAATTGGCTAAGGATAGAAGTCAGTGGAGAGCTTTTGTGAACGCGACATTAAGCCTCCGGGTTCCATAGGCCATAGAGTTACTAAGTTTATGTATTTGCTTATTACATACTACATGTAAGAAGAAAGAAAATACAGATCATACAGGAATTAAAAACTCCAACCGGAAGTACTGTAGGCTCAAATCTTGCAAACGGTATGAGATATTGAAAAAGTAATCGAAAAAAAATCCCCCCCCCCTTTACGGTATCTCTTGTCGATTTTTACCAAGATTTCTTTCACTTGTGTCTGCAAAGAGACATGTACAGATGTGAGGAATAACAAGGATATTCATGCTCATATATGAATGATACGCTGCGTAAAGAGCGCAAGTTCAGCTAGTGTTTCGCTTAAAGTGTTAATAGAAGATATAAAACCTATTCTTGGGACAGTGAATCGATTCCAAAAAGAAATTTTTCACTATCTCAACTGCGTTCGCTCTGATACCTGTGAGCACATACCGGTACATGCAGACGGACGAATATACATACATGCCTGTTCTATAAGACTTCCAATACCTAGTTTGGAAGTTTAACAAATAAAAATACATATTACGAAAGAATGTGTTTTATTTCATCCTCGTGTCAAAATCAAGAAATTAAGACCGACAGGAAAATGTATAAAGTGTAAAGAAAAAAGATGTCTTACTCTTTGTAACTTTCAGATTTCATGTTTCTGATTTTTTTAAAAATTATTATTATTATTTAAACGATTCCTGAAACTTTCTTATCTACGCAAGTACATTCTATAGGCCTACTGTCGGAATGATGGACAAATTTAATGTTCCAGGATGCAGAAGAGAGAATCCATCCTCTGTAGATTAAGTTTCTAAAACTTGTTATCAAATTTCCTAGTTCTCTCAGAATTTATTGACAAAGTTACGCACTGTAGCAAAGGTATACATTATTGTTTGTTACATAACTTCAGGAAATGATCTTAACAAATCGCCTCCTTTTCATCTGTTTTCTGGCGAATATTACTACTGCATTTAGCTACAGGAATATGCAAGATGCTTTTCAAGGCCAGGCACGAACGTTCTCCGGATTTCCACGGCCAAGGCCGTTCGATTTAACGAGCGCGTTGGTGATTACGTCGATCAAACAGTGTAGTTATCATGCGCTTTGACAGCACGAAAAATCATTTCGCTAATTCGGAAAATAGCTTGAAATATTACCAGTAGTTTTTATAATAGAACAAAGACTCAAAAGTGAATAATTGGGTAAGAGTTACGTCCGTTTATTTGTGCAAAGAAGTGCGTAGTTTCATCAGATGCAAAGAGCTAGCTGACTTACTTGTTACGTAATAGCTTAATACACTTTAAGTTGCGGAAGGTCAGTGTGAGTGAAATCCAATGGCAGATAGTGGCAACGATTCTGATTTTGAAATGTTGTAAGTATCAGTATTTTCTTTAATAATAACTACTAATTTATGCTATTATTGTAGATTCGTTGTTGATAATACAGTACAACTTTTATTTGTCCGAACTAATGAGTTCTTCATGTAATGGGAATATGCAGATATCTGAATAGCTGGAAGAACAATCGAACAAGAAATTGTTTTGAAAATTTGATTAAAAAAGAAGATTTAAGCTTTCCTTCAACTAGTCTTTTCTTAAACTGTAAAATCCAGTTACAATTTTCAAAACTAGAAGATTTTTTTCTAATTTTCTTAGAATGGGAGAATACAGAAATACAGTATTTCTGAAATTGGTGAAATATCGTGTTAGAATAATCCAAATATAGATTTAAAAAAATACATTTAAACATAAATTTTAACCTGATTGATTACTATGTGTGTTCTTTGTCAGCAGGACTGCTACATGGGACGGATTTTAACGTCCACATCGGTTTAAATAGAAAATTCAAGAAAATGTATTTTTTAAATTGATTTCCTGATCTAGATATTTGGCGATCTGGGTGACTGGAGTCATACTATATTTGGATGCAAAACAAAGATAATAATTTTCATACGTATGAGCCATGATGTCGCTCATGTTAACTGCAGTACATGTGAAGTTTGAACTTCGAATACTTATCGCATCATGTGTGCGTATACATAAACAGCCAGGTTCGGTGCCTTAGTAGTGTCTATTTAGAAATGCAGCAGCGTAAAGTTTAGGAAGTATTTGTAATTCGTATCTTTACAAAGTAAACTCTGTGACACTACAGTTTACGAATCAGCTTTTCGATGGTTGATTTGTAATCAGTGTAACTAGGCGTTACTAGGAAATGCTCCCACATGTTACTGTGGCAAATTTTGCGTTCCTCCTGTGTCTTTCACATAGAATTCGTTTGAACTCAAAGTCTTGCACAACATTTAAGTACCTCGTATGGGCATCCCTTTTTGATCCCTTCTACTAAGTTGAATACATTTTCGCCCCTCCCAATTGAGCTAGACAGGGTCGATTTAAGCTAAATTGAGCAAATAGTTTACAGTGATAATATTATCCAAGGTTCGTTTACTCAGCTTAATTTTCTATCCATAATATAGAGGGTATTACAAAATGTTTCACAATATTTTGCGAACAGATTCCTCACATCAAAATAAGAAAAAAAGTTAATATGGACCTGTGCTCAAAAGTGGATAGTTTTGGAGTTATAGGGTGCCGAAAACGTGAAATAAGTGAACTTTAAAAGTTCATAGCTCCACTACTATGGGAGACATATCGTAGTCGGGTCAAGACATCACTGAGGAACTGGTATGTGATTATCCAAATATCCATGTTTAAGAATGTTCCACTAGTTGCACACCAATTTTTAGAGAGAGAAGTGGAGAACGATCAAGTACTCCCAAATAACCTATCTAAAAATAACCTGTCTAAAAACTATCCAAGAAAAATGGATTCTTGGATAGTTCACATACTAGTTCCTCAGTGATGTCTTGACCCGACTACAATCGATCCTATAAGACATATATATATATATATATATATATATATATATATATATATATATATATATATATATATATATATACAGTAGAGCGTCGATTATCCGAAGTAATTGCGGGACATGGGTGTTCGGATAATAGAACTGTACATGTTTATTTGCCAAAAAGAAGTACTTTACAGTAAATTTATTCATAAAAAGAAGTGTGCTGATTGTTGAAACACAGCGACTGGCGGCTTGGCCGGTCAGCAGCGCCTTATGAAGGCCCCATTAGAAGCAATGTTCCGCCAGCGATGGCTCAGTGCGGCGACTACTGTGGGAAACTTGGTTTGGGAGTGAGGGGGATGATGGACGGTAGGGTGGGAGAGTAACAGGTGCGAGCGAGTACACAGTTCGGTTAAGCGGTCGTTCGGTTGACCGACGTTCGGATAATCGACGCTCTACTGTATATATATAATATCATTAAATACTGTCGCCGCTTTATTTGTGTTTGCGGAATTATTTTCATAGTTCAGAATTAGTATTTCCATGAAGTTTCATACATTCGTCTCTTGATACTATTTAAGGGTCCTGACGGTTTAATTGTTTCTGTACGATGACACGTTTCTGTAAACTTATTAACTGCTGGAAACGTTTCTCTAAACTTTTATTAATAGTAAAATGAAAATGAAATGAAATTTTTGAGTTTTACGTCCCACTCTTATGTCAGTTAGGTTAAAGGAGACGGTGATGATGAGAGATGAATGAAATGGTGGAATGAAGAAAGTGGGAGAACCCCGAGAAAACCCACGCACACGGTGTTTGTCAACCACAAAGTTCACTTGGCAGGAGCAGGGTTTGAACCCGAGACCCCTAGCACCAGAGGTGAACGCCTACTACCACTGAGCTACCACGGCCCCTTTTTATTAATAGTGATACTCCTGTTGTGCTATTATAAAAATCGAAAAAATAGATGTTGCTATGTTTTAATTATTTATTTATTTTTTGTTTGTCTAAGCCTATTCGTTTATTCTTCACAGCAGTTTGAAGAAGTAGTGTTAGGTGAGAAATGGAAATTCTCCTGAACACTTTTAGGCAATGATTTCTTATGATTTCAAATGTAGTGTAACACCGAAAAAAATGTAGTGTAACACCGAAAAAAATGTAGTGTAACACCGAAAAAAAAATGTATCGAGCGACTTCACTTGGCTTTCGAAGACGAAGCGGTACTCTATAGAACATTTACAATTGGTTTCCCGAATTCCAGCGTGGTCACACTTTCTCTGTGATAAATTTTGTGAAGGTCGTTCATCCACGTCTATTGTTACTAATAATGTTGATGCTGTGATTTAAATGAATGAGGACATATTGCGAGATTCAATCATTCTTAAATATTGACATGAAAGCAATACAATAACGATTTTCGGTACTCATCTCCAGTGATGCCATGGTCGTAGGTTATCGGGTCATTTGGGTCACGACTTTTGTCCGGGTCGTCCAGATCTGATTCTTTCTTTTCAGATTCGGAAACCCAGACAGATACCTCCAACTCAGACGGACCCAGTGACCCAGAAGCAGCCGAAATGTCATTTCTGCAACATTATTGCGGTATTTTATGTTTGACTAATGATGTTTACTACTCGAGGTTGAATGTTCATTTGTTCGATATTCGGTGTGTCATTTCTTAACCAAGATACTATGTTTTGAACATGTCATCTATTCACAAATAAAATTTCATGTTCATTCGTTTTCCTATACGGCTTTTTTTAATACGGCCCGTACAAAAAAAGAATTAACAAAACAAGATTTGGGCTCAGAGGTATCTGTTTTACAGATTGATTAAACTTTGACAATCCCTAATAAGGGAAGGATATGTAGCTTATCTTTTCAGTGATTCTGACGCATTTGTACTCTGATAAACTTTGTACTTATCTTTCAGTGCAAGTATATTTGGCATACACAGACACAAACAAGTGAGAAAAAAATTATATTTAGCGAAAAGGCAATGAGCGAGGAGAGAAACATGTTTGTTAGCAATTGCATTAGCAGCTTCACGCACACTTCTCATGTATGTGACATTTCGTCTCCGGGTCAGTCTGGGTAACGGGTTTATCCAGGTCACTCCGGGTCATGGGTTTGTCTGGGTAAGACCAGGTCACTGAGGGTCATGGGCTTGTCTGGATCACCGGGTCTGGTAAGACATGGGTCTGAATGCCTCTGGGTCTTCTGTGTTCGAGTCACTTGCTCAGATCAGGTCCTCCGGGTCATTTGCCTGTATAGTCACCGGGTCTGGTGGGTCATGGGTCTGACTGTCTGTGGGTCTTCCGGGTCACGGGTCACGAAGTTCGTGACTCTTTTCGTCACTGGTCACTTGAACGTGCGGAAACTCACGCTCTTGGATCCCGGGGGCCCGGTGGCTCAATGGTAGAGCGTTCACCTCCGGTGCTTGGGATCCGTGGTTCGATCCCAGCTTGCGCCGTGTGGACTTTGTGGTGGATAAACACCGTGCTCGTGGGCTTTCTCGGGTCTCTCCCGTTTCCTCCTACTTTCTTCATTCCACCATTTCACTCATCCCTCATCATCACCGTATCCTTTAGCCTAACCGGCATAACCATGGGTCGTAAAACTTAAAGATTTCATTTCATTTCATTTTCGCTCTTGGATCCCACACAAGTTGACCGAAACTCAAAAACAGACTCGGGTCAATTGGAGTAAAGAAATGCTAAAAAATTCAACCGAGGTAAGTCAAATTTGGAATAGTTCGTCGTAACAAGAGACGAAACTTGTATCTGTTCACACAACCTCGAAACTAAACATCAATCCATTGTTTGAGCGTTTCAAATTGAGCCGTCACCAACAAAAGTTGTTCGTTCGATGAGTGTTTTCAAGCAAGTGATTGCTTGTTTCTTCGGTTATATCGGACATGAAGCAACCATACCTTTAAAAGATCGAAAGACTAAATGCCAAGTAGTATAGAAACATTTGTTTCTCAGAGGTCATCAAAAAGTTTGGTGAAACAAACTCAAATCATTCTTTACCGCAATCAACGCCAATTCCCGCTCAGCACATCAAACTGTTGATTTTGTATCCAGTAAAAATGTCAAATTAATGACTCGTTGTTCGTGCTCTCCTGATTTATCAGAAATGACTTCTGTTAGTTTCCACCAAAAAATAAATAAATAAATAAATAAATAAATAAATAAATAAAAATAAAAAATAAAATACTGGCTATCTATTTGCGTCGCTTGAAGCAGCTATTGATGCATTCCGAAAAGCTGTTTCTTAGATAACTGGGGATGGGCAAGAGTCAAGCTAAAACTTGATTCGACTCGAAACTCGAAGCGAATTTGAGTCGAGTCAAAGGTAATTTTCTCGAGTCGAGTTCCGAGACGAGTTACTGTTTTGAGGCCGAGTTTTGAGTCGAGTCGAGTTTGAGAAATGGCTGGCTCATTTAGCTCGTTTTAACTCGTTTTGAAATCATGGTCTGATTAAACTGGAAAACGAAAACTATGAGAAGTGTAAGCAGTAATATGGAATATTTTTAATGTTGCTCACAAGATGGGATACTGCTCGCATCTCGTCTCGTCTCGATTAACAAGATGACAGTGGATTTCTATTACGAGACACCCTCAAATGTCGTGAGCACCAATGTACGAGGGCAAGTCAAGAAAGACTTGGACTGATTTTTTTTCTAGGCAATTTATTATTACTCAGCAACAGGCACATGATCCTTTTCAAAGTAGTCCCCGACCATTTGAATGCACTTTTTCATTCGAGTCTTCCAGTCCTCAAACACGTGTCGCAGGCCATTCTTTGAGAGGTCCTTCAAAACCGCCTCCGATGCCTTCACAACCTCGGAATTATCGGAGAAGCGGCGTCCACGCAGTCTGGATTTTAGGGCAGGGAATAGGAAAAAGTCGCACGGTGCGAGATCTGGGCTATACCTTTGCAACAGCTCCCTGCAAGTCTCCACTCGAACGGCCTTCTGCTCTGGTGTCAGGAGTCGCGGAATCCATCGCGCACACACTCGGCTCATGTGGAGGTGGTCATGCAAAATTTTGAAGGCACTGCCATGAGATATGCGTAGTGCGGCTGCCAGATCGTCGATACTGATGCGGCGATCTTCTCTAACAATGACTGCTGCCGTGTTAATGTTCACCTCAGTAACAGCTGACGCTGATACACCTGGTCCACCAGCTTTCGTGATTGTCATTCGGCCCTCTTTAAACTCTTTGAACCACCAGAACACGGTACTTCGTGGCAGAGCGTCATCTTTGTAGGCTGCTCTCTCAACATTCCTAGAGTTTCTGTTGCACTTTTCCCCAGGCGATAGTAGAACCGTATAGCTGCAAATTGTTCATCTCGTAATGACTCCATTTCTTCTACAGGCGACTTCTAGAGGCGGCGCAGAACATCACCTGCAATAAAAAGTCGTGGTTACCAAACATGCAATGATTCCTTAACAACATTTTATATATATGCACAGCAAGACCCACCCTACTTGTATGCCAAACTATGAAGCTCCAGCGTTAACAGAACTGCCGGGAAAAAAATCAGTCCAAGTCTTTCTTGACTTGCCCTCGTAAATACCGGTATATACTGTAGTTCTTACCACCAAGACTGAGACCTGCACGGTCTAACTTTTAAGCCGAAATAGAAGGCCAACCCAGGTAGGAGTGGCGTATTTACAATTTTGTTTCGGGAGGGGCTTTGCTAACTTTCGGGGGAGGGGCTTTGCCTGAAAATGTGAAAATTCTGCAAGATATTTCATATACTTGGCTATAGTAAGTAAGATTTCGGGGGTCTTAAGCCCGGAAGCCTCCCTAAATACGCCACTGCCAGATAGTGATGTTAACTGGCTCGGTACGGTTCACCGAGCAACTCGAGCCGGCTCAGTTGAAATGAGGTACCGACCAGTGGCGGCTAATGTAAGTGTTGCAGCGTTGCGCAACGACCAAAGTATTTCAAGAAAAAAATATTATCATCAATAGTAGTAAAGAACAGAAAAAAATACTTTTTAATACTTGCATATATACACCTTAAATAACCTATTTTTTACTTCTGTAACTCTCCGTTCCGTTAATCCATTTTAAAAAGCGAAAAATAATCCGTCACAGAGTCTCTAATTTACATTGTGTTGCAGCGAGCATGCAACGACCAGATTCCTTCAGCGCGGGGATTGGAGCAAATGTTAAGTCTCTTTTCCCCTATCTCAGAAGTTAAAGGGACTGGTCGTTGCAGTGCTTCTGCAACACAGCACGATTTCCAGTGAACGAGAAGGTTTTTCACGCTAAATAAGATTTCTGAATTTTCTTTCACTAGCAATTAACAAATGGAATTTGTTTTTATGAATTCATATTTTTAAATTACGGGACCATACTGAAGTAAATCAATATAATGGCAATTAAAAAAAAAGTGATTGCAAAATTACAAAATAAGAAAGAAAATATCAAGTAGAGGAGAAAACAAATGAAAGTAGACCCACATTTACAAGTTAATTCTTAGCTTATATTGATAATGAAGGCTTCTTCTACAGTAATTTGTGAATCAAATATTAATAAGCCAGTATGTAGAATCGCCCCCACCCCCCCTCTGTGGATAGTATTTTCGTATAAACATATTTCTTTTATAAAATAAGTATATTTTATACTCTTGGTAATTTCCACATAAAACTGTATGATGGGGAATGCCACATTGAATTTGGGACTAATTAGCAATGCTCAGGGGCGTAGCCACCAGGAGGTCCACCGGGTCCGGACCTCCCAAAAATTTCGAAACTTGACTAACATTTGTAGACTTTCTTAATAAACTATACTTTCCTAACACAGAAACGATTGATGTAGGCTAATATTTTATTTTACGCCTCATCATGTACTCTTCTATTCTTATAAAAATAATCGTTCTATCATTTTTTTCTAAAAATATAGATGATAGTAAGTAAGAATTACTTATCGTCTTTTCGGGTGCAGTATAATTCAGGTTCCATATTATGTAGACGTATTGGACCTCCCTCAAATACTTTGGACCCCTCCCAGTTAATATTTCTGGGTGTAGAACTGGCAGTACTGTTTGTTTTGATGTTCTTTGATTTTTTTGGCTTCTGTTACATTCTGATCCTTCATCTGGCGGGTTTCGAGGTTTCCTTTCCAGAACATATCACATTGGTAGGCATTGTTTCGACTCATGTGGAAGTATATTGTGTTCATCGTGCATTGCGTAACAAGCAAGACGGATGATTTGGAATGTAGTTTTTTTTTCTTTTACGCACATTGTGTGTGTGTGTGTTGATTCAGAGGTGCCCACAAGGGGGGGGGGGCTATGACGCAAACTGCGTCATTGAAATATTTGGGGGGTTAAAAATCTATATAAATATGTTTGACGGGGGGGGGGTAAAATTAATCGAAAAGTTTTTTTTTTCATGGAAGAATACCTATGGATAGACAATTGCGGGGGGTGCGTCATGGACATAAGGGGGGGTGGGCACCACTGGTGTTGATGTATGAATATGTGACATTCGGAATTCATATACCAGTACCTATTTTGTATCAGCTGTTTTGGTTTTTAATTATTAGGTTTAATTTTATTGTGTGTGCTTTAATTCTGTAAATAACCTACAAATTCTGAATGAATTGTATACCATGACTTCTGTAAATAACTTACAAAAAACATTGACCAGCTTTCAACTGAGGAAAAATTTGCAATTAAATCTTAGACAAAACAAGAAAAGGGCAATTCAGGAGAGTGTTCGAAAAAAAAAATCCAGTTTAAATTTACAGGATATCTTATGCAGTAGTGTTGTTTGCACCAGATACATTTCCTCAATTTATTTTAAATTTTCCTGGATAAACTGTGAATAAAGTGTGTTCAATGTACATTTTTTTATAACACTAATCTTTGCTACGAACTCTCTTCAGTCAACGCTGAAGAGGAATTCGGATCACTGTCAAGGACTGAGTTTGTTAGAATGAATCGTTCGCAGTAATCTAGAAAAAATATTTAGTAAATCTACAAAGCTTTGAAATTAATATTAACAGTACCTCTGGCGTCAGCAAAAGACAAAAAGTTTTTTTCCACATGAGAAAGAATTGACACTTTCAAGGAATTGAATGTCGTAAGAAAGGTTATCACCATTGGTTATGCTTTCCATCGAAAAAGACCTTACAATAAGAATATCAGAGTTCAACCAGCATGTATTAGACAGATTTGCTCCAATCAAAGAGAGGAAAATGAAGTTACTAATTAATTAAGGTGATTAATCGGATAAAATGTTCTGCATTTTTTATTTTTTAAAAACAGAATTTAATTTAATTTAACATATCACATAGCATTTGCATCCAAAGTTATGCTGATTAGTCAATGAGTCAACTTTATATCTTCTGTCTCTTATCGCTCGCACTGCAACACCCGAAACCACAATCCACCGGCCGCCACTGGTACCGACTTGGCTCAGGTGAGCCATCGGCTCGAGCCGGCTCGGTTGTGGTGAGCCATCAGCTCGGTTTGTTTCGGCTCGAGCAGGCTCGGTTGGGTGAGCAGTTGGCTCGGCTCGATAGTGAATGAGCTGTGAGAGGAGCCGCTAGAGCCGTTGAGAACCCTAAACCCGAGTCGAGCAGGTTTGAACATGTTTGGCCGGCGCTCTCTAACTTTTAACTATTTTTGGTTCGTTTTCCGTATATATTTCTTGGACATTTCATGAACTGTTTTAAATCTGTTTAACTATACTATACGTAGAAACCTCTACTAATATTGTATGTTGGCCTATTTGAATTTATTTTTATATGTTTTTTAGTAATCTAAGGCCTAGGTTTCACACAACTTATCTCAACTTTGAGCAAATGCTACCTCTGGGTAAGGACACTTGTGGGAAAATAAAGTGGGAAAATTAAAGGCCATAGTTCTAGGCCGACAAAACTTAAAAAAAAAAAAAAAAAAAAAAAAATGTACATTGGTGTTGAATCATATGGTCTTTCCACTTTCAATCTAATAGAATGTGAAACTTTATAATTAACACATTCAATCTACTGTTGCCATGGGATTTTGTTCCGGATTTTATCATAAGTTTCTGTGCTTACGTAAGCCACAATTATAGTTCTTCCTTTTTCTTATTTCTCTTACTACAATGACAGTTCAAAGACGCATGCGCGAAATGTTCTCAGTAACCTTGGTTCTGCAAATACTCTTAGTATACAGTAATATTGTAACTTTTGGTCGAACATCACGTGTTTTTTTTCCCAAACACGTTTCTTCCCAAGTGCGATTGCTTAGGTCCGTTCTCATAGGGTTTTACTCACAAGTATTATATTCTAATAATGTTAGAGCACCTTCGTGGCTAAGCGGTTAGCGTACGCGCCTTTGGTGTGGGAGACCCGGCTTCGATTCCCGGCGAGAGCTCATGTAGTTCGGATTCCACGTTAATCAGTAGGTCCACGTCTCATATAGCCTCGCTGCTGAACGTGACGTTAAACTCAAAATAAATTAAACTAACTAATCTAATAATGTAAGTGGAATTTCATCATTCTTCTAAATCTATATACTACTATATAAAGATGTGGTTTACTCTCATATAAGAAACCCCATTAGTAATTTGTACTTCAATCGTTTGGAGGCCTAATTGATAGCGTCACTAAGAGCTTTTTTTTTAAAAGTTTTTTTTTTTTTTTGCGTCCTTATGGAGCGCCGAGGATACGAGCCACTACCGAGGTTTGGGGATCTCAGTGACTCAGTGGTAGAGAGATTACCTTTCGTGCAAGGATTCCTTGTTCGATCCCACGTAGAGCGGCCATACGTCCCGTTTTAGGGGCGTGTCCCGGCCGTTCCGTCAGAAGACGGAAAAAAGTAGTATATGTCCCGTTTTATGCAAGTGGAAAAAAAAGTAAATAACAATCCCAGTACCTTTACTTCTTTTAAAGGTATTAATAATTAACATAGAGGCAAGAATTGAATTGAAATTCCCTACATTAAACATGATCTATAATTTGCAGTACTGCTTGAAAGGCAGCAGAGGTTTTAGCAGTTGCTTGTTTGGCGGCACAAACTTCAACTTGCCTCCTTTTTCATAGGTATCGAATTACTTGACCCCGCCCCAGGACCGTAATCACGGGAGTCTAGGGGGCCGGCCCCCTAAATTTTTGCTGGCCCCGTCTAAAATGTTTACGGTAGGCTTGGAAATGAACTATAACATGGTGATGGACTATTATATGGTTGTGTCACCCCCTAACTTTTACCGGCCCCCCCTACATTTTTGGGCTGGCTACCGGCCTGCCCTGCCCTGTAACAAACAGAGAGAGGAGAGGAGCTCTGATATCAGGGCGCTAAGAATAAAAGTAGGCCTAGAAGTCCATGGTTGCTAATTCAGTACTATTAGCAATTCTAGCCACATTCTTTTCACTTCTAGCCATTTTATAGCCAATTTTCATATTAATTCATACGTCTCTAAAAATAGTCATTATCGATATAAGTAAATTTGTGTAGGTAGAGGAAATTTAAACGCGATTTTTTAAAATGCCAAATTTCTTACTGGCATGACGAGAGATGCTGGCAACTTGGCATGTCGCTGACAATTAGGTAAATAGGAATTAATTTACGCACTGACCTGTTCCTCATTTCTCCTGATTTAAAAAAAAAAAAAAATAGCCGGAATTGTCCCGTTTTCAGCTGAAAATTTTATGGTCACCTCAATCCCACGGCATATGGGTGTCTGGTGGAATAGATTGTATCCATGGGGTTTCTCTGAGTTTTCCCGCTTCGTTCCACATTCATATTCAACCAGTTATTTAGTAATTGTTCACTTTCTTTAACCATTCGTCTCCATTAACTTGAAGGGCATACGTACGGGAGACGTAAAACTAAAAGTTTTAATTCATTTTCACGACCGGGGTTTGAATTCGGTGCGGTTGGCGGGTGGACAGACTAACATACAAGAACAATCCTCATGTTATATATAGGCCGTTAACCACCACATTATATCCCCTCCAAGTGAGCAGGATTAAATCTTTGGCGTCAATAACAGCAAAAAGGTATTAGAAAAGTATACTGTATGATTTAAGTACTATAAACTAATCGTGATAAATGAATTACATCTATACTTAAGTATAGACCGAAATATTAAGGATAAAATATAAGGACCGAAATATTAATAACTCATACTATGTGTTCACTCTAACTTTCCATGATCCACTTAGAATCGAAGATTAAACTATTACAGTAAAATGTTGTCCTTTTCTGTACTAGGGTTAAACCGACAGACTATAAAAGGTGATTCCTCACATCAAAATAAGAGGGAAAAAAGTACATTTGGTAACACAGGGAAAAGTGCATAATTCCGGAGCTAGAACCGTCTGAAACCGTGAAAAAAATACATCAGTGCACTTGGCTGTCGCTAACACTTCGAGTTCTCGCCGTTGCAATCCGTGTTCACCGCTGACAACGCTTACTTTTCGCTTACTTTGAACCTACCTATAAGTCCGAGAATATCTGGAAATTCTGTTAGGAGCATGTTTAGAAATTATGCTCTGTTGCGAATCGAATCCCTTGCACAGCCATTGCACATTGCTAAAATGTTTTTGGATGATTCCGTGTGTTTTAAATAACAACATATTTTTCTGCGCTTTTGGACGGTCCTAGCTCTGAAACTGTGTACTTTTCTCCACAGGTCCATGTAAACTATATTAGGAGAATATCTCTTAAACTACACACCGAATTAAAAAGGAGAGCTTACAACGAGATACTTTGTATCGGTCGATAATTACCTGTATCTTGGGCAGAAAGTGCTTCTACACAAGCACTATACCTGATATAATGTTACTTAAAAATAACAAAAGAAGAATGTTTTTAAGATATAAGAAATATACATTATTATTGTATAGTTGGTTGCTATGTAGTTGTTTATAGATACTTAATTAACATGTATGATTGCAAGACAGTTTGTGTGAAGATACGTTAAAAGAGAATCAACGAATAAATTATCTAACACTTATTATGGACTTGTAATTTCGATAGAAAAAGTGATAATACTAGTGAATATAATTACGGAAGATATTTTAAGGTGTAAACGATTACTGCCACTAAAGATTTACTTATATTATTAGCCGAACCAGGGTTGATGACTACCTTTGGTGAGTCGTTGTAAGCTTTGAGTAAAAAATTTGTACATTGCAAAGAGACTCATTGAATGATACTAAACTTGACCGTTCCCTCTGCCCTTTGGGGGTAGAACTGAAGGCAACTTTGAAATATTTAACGTAAACACCTTATTTTTATTGCAGATTCGGATTCTCCGGAAAAAATACGTTAGATTGATTTATCCCCATTCCTGAGGATTGTAGGCAATTTTGACATCTTAAATGGAAACTCCTAGTTTTTATTGAAGACTCAGAATCTTCAGAAAATATACATTAGATTGATCTATGATAAATCTTCTATTCACATCCCTGGGGATTGGAGGCAGTTTTGAAATCTTAAATGGAAACCCCTAGTTTTTATTGCAAGTTTTTAAAGGAACGGACATGAACCTGTCATCCGGACATCCGAATGAAACCTTGTCCATTATTAAACATAATAAAGATATGTTTATGCACAAAAAATTAGGTGAAATGGACAACAGAATAAGACCCTTAGGCCCATTAACCCTATTAGAATAAAGAAAATTGTAGACTCTCAGTGGGATAGCTATTGCATCAAAACTGTTCATTGGAAAGTCATGGTTTACAGTTTATTCTCTTCAGCATGAAACAAGATTTCTAGAGTTGCTATGTATTGGGGCCCATAGCGTACTTGAACAGGGAAAATTGAAAAAATGTCGGGAAAATTCCCTCCAGAAATCCCTCTCATCAACTTTGGACCCCTCTGGAGTGGCCCGAGTAAAAGCATACAATCCAAATGTACCTCAAAAAATAGTATAGGAGATAAGAAATGTGTGTACCAAGTTTTGTATTGATAGAAGGAATAGGTATGAGGGAATCGATTGTATACCAATATACGATTTCCTTTCATACCTATTCCTTCTATCAATGCAAAATTTTGTGCATACATTTCTTATCTCCTATACTATTTTCCAAGGTGCATTTGGATTGGGTACTTTTACCCGGGCCACTCCAGAGGGGTCCAAAGTTGATGAGAGGGATTTCTGGAGGGAATTTTCCCGACATTTTTTCAATTTTCCCTGTTCAAGTACGCTATGGTCCCCAATACATAGCAACTCTAGAAATCTTGTTTCATGTTGAAGAGAATGAACTACAAACTATGACTTTCCAACGAACAGTGTTGATGCAGTAGCTATCTCACTGCGATTCTACAATTTTCTTATACTAACAGGGTTAATGGACCCCAGGGACTTATTCCGTTGTCCATGGCACCTAATTTTTTTATGCATGGACATATCTTTGTTATGTTTATCGAATGAACAAGGTTTGATTCGGATGTCCGGATGATACGTTCATGCCGTTCCTTGTTAGATTCTTCAGGAAAAAGAACATTAGATTGATATATGATAAATCTTCCACCCCCATCCGTAGGGTCGGAGACAATTTTGAAATTTTAAATGAAAATCCCTAGTTTTTATTGCAATCTCGGGTTCTCCAGAAAAATGATACATTAGTTTCACTACAACTAACATTCCCATTTCCAACCCTGAAGATGGGAGGTCAACTTTGAATTTTTTAATTGATAATCCTCATTTTTAATTGCAAATTTAGGTTCTCTAAAAAGCACATTAAATTGACATACAATCAGTTGGAATACAGCGCTATCCGGGAACAACGATATGGACGTAATATTTTTCTGTTTCCTTTGGGATGCTTGTTTTAGGTGACTTCCCTCGCTTCACACCTCCGGGATTCTAGTTTTAAGTGAAAACGAAATGAAATCTTTAAGTTTAACGTCCCACGGTTATGCCGGTTAGGCTAAAGGAGACGATGATAATGAGAAATGAATGAAATGGTGGAATGAAGAAAGTAGGAGGAAACGGGAGAACGCCGAGAAAACCCACGAGCACGGTGTTTATCCACCACAAAATTCACACGGCGCGAGCTGGGATCAAACCAGGGACCCCAAGCACCGGAGGTGAACGCTCTACCACTGAGCCACCGCGCCCCCTAGTTTTAAGTGAGTCCCCTCAATCTCTCACCGTCGGAATGCTTGTTTTAGGTAAGTCGTCTCCCCTGTCACAGGTAAGATTATCCAGTTATCCAGTTTTAAACAAACTTTGTTCAAAAACATTGTCATCTGCTTGAATACATAACTGCAATAAAAATGAGGATTCCCAATAAAGTTGTCTAAGTTGGTCTCTCATTCTGAGGAGAGAGGCTGGCGATGTTAATAATAGGTAAAACTAAGGTTTGCTCGAGAATCTGAGTCTGCAATAAGAGCTAGGGGTTCCCATTTAGGATTTCAAAGTTGCCTCCATTTCCACCCACAAGTTTAGTATCACTGAATGACCCCTTCGAGGCAAAGAAAGAAAGAAAGAAAAAAAAAAAAAGATTCACAACTTTGTTTGATCCGGTGTGTAGTTTCCAAGATATTCCCGTGGATTAAAATTTCTTCACCCTGTATGTATGTTGAGAATCGGTCAACTCGAGAGGGACATGCAAGATTACAAAATACTCTCCAATAAATATTCATCTGAAGAGCACAAGCTACACCTAGATTTAGGATTTAGGGAGTTAGGATCTAGATTTCTGGGCTCTCGACATCTATGGCCATTTAGCCCGTCTCATATGAGGGATGATATCCCTCGGCGAGTACACTATCCGAGGAAAGGGAAGGAAGAAAGGATTATGGAAGGAAGGAAGCGGCCTGAGGCCTATAAGTTAGGTACCACTCCGGCATTAGCCTGGTGTGAATGAGAAAACCTCATTCAGGGTGGCTGGCCTGAAAAAGCTTTTTACACTTTTCCGACCGAGTGCCCCCACCGGGAATCGAGCGCGGGACCGATCTACGACTAGATCGTGAACTTTAAATGAATTAGTATCCTTATATATATTGGAAATTAACATGCATATACATATACAATAGGCTATAGTACTTTTTTTCTAATCGTACTTCTTATATTTAAATACTTGAACTTTGAAACTACCTCTGATGAAAGACGTTGCTAATCCATGATTGGCATGTTAATTTCAAGTTCAAAATGTAAGAGATCATATATTAAATTCATCCTTATCACGGCTTTATAAACCTTTAAAATCAGTAGATAAGGTAATAATACAACAAATGAGATGATAAGATGGAATCATTTGATAGCTATATGTACAGGTATAAGAAATGGATGATGTTACAAATGATAGTTATATTTTACAGTGATATGTTACATTCAAGCACTTCAAATTAAAGATGCATTCAGAGGAGGCATACAATTTAAATGACATATCCCTAATAAATAAAATATAAATAAATAAATAAAATAAAAATAAAAGTACACCCCATAATAAATAATATATTTGTAAATTCAAAACTTTGCTTAATGCCCCCTATAATCTAGTAATCGTGCGGAAAGAAAAGACACTTCACTTTGATTAAATTGCAATACCTGCTTCAAAGTGATGTCGAACACATCCTAAGTAAGTCTGAAAAAGTCCTCAAGTATATTCAATCTGAAAGATAGAGTTTTAAAAAAATCCAATATGACCGCCGGTGGCGGTCGTTTACGGCAGACATAATAAACAACCTGGGTAAATAACTTATGTGGCTTTGGATCAAACTTACAGTCAAGACCTCTTATAAAAGCCATTTACATTGCATTTGCAATGAGACATTGAACGTACCTCTGCCATATTTTGTTCACCACAAATATCAGGCCCTTTATGCTTCTTTAAGTGTAAAATGTAATTTGTGCTTGTGGTAATGACAACGCTGCAAGTACTGACAATGATGGAGTTTTATGTAAATGATGACAAATGATAACAGTGAGGCTATGATTGTATTATTTATTCATATACAAATACGAAAACAATAAAATAATAAAATTCAGGTGAAATGACATGAGAAACAGCAGGACTAGTTTCAAATTTCTGCACTCCAGTAGAGCTCCCTCTTGGCTAAGCGGTTAGCATACGTGCCGTTGGTGTGGGAGACCTGGGTTCGATTCCCGACGCGAGCTCATGTAGTTCAGAACTTACGTTAAGCTGTAGGTCTACATCTCATACAATCTCGCTGCTGAAAGGGACGCTAACTCAAAATCAATTCAATTCAATTAATTTCGATGCACTTCAGAATATGAAATGCGAAACCTGTGACGGTGCAGTGTCCAATAGAAAAGAAGAACCGAAAGAGTGGTGCATCTGCATGCCCAAAGCAACCTTTAGTGGAGCTTGCATCACTTTCGGCCGAGCTAATTGGATTTTTTTCTGATCCAAAGACGCGTTTTGATTTCAGTGTATGCACCTGGGGTGATCTTTTTTCGGAAATACTGTAAACAGCGCATATAAAAATGACAGAGCTGTTTCAAGACTGTACTTGTCAGTGAAGGTGTTTCCATGGACTTTATGCACTTTTTATTAACTTTGGTACATTTTCATTAATCTGAATTGCTCCTCCACAGTATCTTTCCTGATGCTCTCCTCCTAAAAGTCATGAAGGATTCTAGCAGATGTCTTTTTGAATGTAACAACATCTACTTGACCATTTATTTCAGTTACATCGATTCTTTTTCCAAACAACTCTAATAGTTCAGCTTTATATCTGACAGAGTATGCTTGCTCTTCTGAATAGGACAGCTCTTGCTCCATGATCTTTGCTAAATCACATATGGTAACCTGCTCATCATTTTTCATCTCCAAATACTGAACTACTCCCATGAAAACACATTCTCTTTCGGTCTTCATTGGCCTACTTTTCTTCTTCGATTCGTATTCAACTGGTGTCCACATTTGCTTCCTCATCTTTCCTGATATTTCTTTCCTGTTCTAAAATTTACACTACAAATATAGTAGTACATTGCGTCTCTCGCAATCAAATCTTTGCTATATTCAGTATGACTTTTTACAGTCACGATCCAATCATCATTGCGTCCTACATATGACGTCGAATTTGCTTTTCTTGAAAAGTAATAGTTTGTACTGGAATTAGACAGTGATCATCACATTTACCGTCATATCTATTAGGCCCACCACCGAACAAATACTTACGACCAAAATGAAACTCAGGCGTTTTTGATCACAGACTACTTGGAGATGTCAGACGGTATTCTTGGTTGCGTATACTTCTTGATTTGACCGGAATTTGCATACTTCTTTCGGCATTATTACTGTACTTTTTCTCCAGGTTTGGCTTTCGACCAGTTTCACATGTTACACCCGCTTTCTGAATTATTTCGCATGCTTTCTGTGAGATAAACATGTAAGCCTTTTATCTTTTGAGAATACCTCCTTACATATAATGCAATTTTCCATGACGTATGAACAATATCCTATTTAATGTTTTCCGCTACCTACAGACCAGTCTTGGGAAGTAACATAACGGAAGTAATGCTTTACTTGTAACTCGTTACTCTTTAAGCAACGATTCCTAGTAACACGTTACATTTTTTCCAAAGTAACTGTAACGGTAACGCGTTACCAATTTTTACGTAACGTACCTAGTTTGCGTTACATTTCTGATGAGTAATTACAATTTATGTATATTCTTTTCGGAAACAAATATTTCTTTCCTGCAAGTAAATTTCTCAAAATGGAGCAATGGAGCATGAACTACGTATGTTAGTGACTGACAGTTAATCACCGACACACAGACAAATAGATAAGAGCTTAGTGTCACTTGCTGTTTTTGGAAAATGAATACAATTTCAGGGAAATCACTTAGAAGATTTTGTCATAGATTTTGACAGCTCCAAATCAATACTTTCAGTGAGTGAACTGCGAGTGCAATGGTAGTCTAGTATTTTAGTTGGTGTTGTAAAGATGCATAACAAAAATATTTTACCGTTCGAACATTTGAAAAATTAGTTTTTCTTAAAGTTGAGGATGATAGTGGAAATAATTTAAAAGTAAAGTGTCTGTAGTGTTCCGGTGGGAAATATTTATCAACAGACAGGCGTTCGTTCACAATTTTGAGGAAGTATCTAAAAGTACCTAAAAGTAAAAATTCTAGAATAGACCGAAACAGCACGCACACACGTAAACATTTGGGATCAAGCTATTGTTCATACGTTAATAACTTGTTTTTGCGTGCTCTTACTAATATTATATTAACGCTTTCTCCAATACTCAAATGTACATTGAGTGTAGGTAAAGTAGGAGGTGTAATGTGTTGTTTATTGTGACAATGATATAGGTCTAGTGGTTTTCTGTGATATACTCTTTCAACTAAAATAAATATGTTTTAAATTATAGTCAGTGAAATGTCAAAACTTGGATGTAAAAATATTGTAAACTGTTTTACAGGATATGATTATCCTTAAATCAATAATTAAGAAATAATCAATGATTATATATATACAGGGTGCGAATTGGCGGGGGGGATGCCAGGGATTTCCCCCCCTGACAAAAATCTTTCCCACCCTGGAGAAGAAAAATTTTATCCCTGGCAGGGATAACCTTTTCCCCCTCTGGAGTATTTTTAAGTGGACATAAAGATAAGTAGGTCTACTTTGCGTAGCTAACCTAAATATTACTTGAGTGAAAATTTATGAAAGATCTCACATCTCAACTGTTTTGTACTTGTTAGTATATATATATATATATATATATATATATATATATATATATATATATATGGGGGGAGGACTGGGTGCGCATATGGGTGAAATTCATCCCCCCTGGGAAAATTTTTCAATTCGCACACTGTATATATATATATATATATATGCAGGGTGCGAATTACCGGGGGGATGAGGGGGATTTTCCCCCTCAATCACATTTTGTTCCCCCCCAAAGAAGTCAGCTGAAGTATCCCCACCGGGGATGCTCGCTTTCCCCCTCAAACTATGCTTAGTATAACTCCAAATTTCACTGATTTTTGTTATTTCTTGTAAATTTAATCTTCTAGCTGTATTTCGAAATGATCGGTGTAAACTGTTCAGTTTTGGTCATTTCTACTTACCACCTAATTACCCACTATTTTCAACGTTGTTTAGTAGAACTATATTTTTATGACTACGGTTGTTACTTGCAAATGTACCTTCGTACCCTTCAGTTCGTCATCGTTTGTGAATTTGAATGTACTAATTGCGCATAACAAAGCTACATATAGATTTATAAATGTTCTTAGCGGTTGGCCAAGAAGAAGTAAACAAATAGCTTCTTCTACCATACTTGGCGAAGTTCGGATATGTCATATTCATCCTCTATATTTGTATCGATTATCATCTTATTTTAATTTTTGTTATAACATGTTATTTCATTTTCCAGTGTACTCTTTGTTAGCACATGGTCTTCATTCCCTAGTAGGTTGTGTGTATGCAACTCAAAAGTTGCATTTAATTTGTGATAATTAGCATAGTAATCACTGCTTTTACAGTTTACGGAAATGAACTTTTGAAACTGTACTCAAAATCTGAAATATAGGTATTCTCCCGTAAGTATATGTTAACGTACACGCTGGGGGATACGCTCCTAGTGAGCAGACATGTTAATGAAGGTGATTTTTAGGTGAATAAGCGAATAATTCAAGATCTGTTTCAGCATTTGTTAATACGACTGGTTCTCCGTGTCATTGTCCGTCTGTATAAGCATTTCAACTGGAGCGTTTTTTTTTTTTTTTTTTTTTTTGTTTTTAAAGTTAACCCTTCATTTTTCCATCTTTTCGTTGTACAGTTTGCTGTCCACGCAATTAATGTTGTCTGAAAAACTTCAGTGTAATGTTTTACTTTATTTATTTGAATAACGTAGCCCATATTGAGTCAACTCATCTTCAACCTAAGAGTAAAGTAATTTTTAAGTGTTGACTTTCCGTGCCCATCACGGAATCGATATTTGGAGAAAAAAAAAGTCGTGATGAGCACAGCTTTAGCGGGAAGTAGAAGCACAAGCTCGAAATTTGAATTCAGAGATTTTAAATATTTGGCCTTCGATTTGACCTTGATGTGAGAAATCGGGAACAGCAACAATTCATTTCTTATTTGATAGGTTAATATCTAGATTTTCTTAAAAAAAAAAAAAAAAAAAATGTCCGGTTTAACTGATAATTTTAGTGGTTTTCACAAGACTGAAGTAGGTTTCTTTTCGCAACCTGTATGTATTAATACAAAGTGGAAGCTTTCAATATGAGTGGAAAAATTAACATATGCTTGTGATCATGGCTATCGCTCGAGCCAAATTATTAAATAAATAAACCTTAGAGAGCTACGGGGACAAGAGTGAGTACAACATTAAAACACGTTCAGAAAGGTTTAGTGGCGTGTGTGTATGTCAGACAATATATATGTGCATAGTTATTGTCGGTAGATATATTAAATTAATAAATCTCTTATTTATTACAGATGTCACACACACACACACACACACACACACATTATATATATATATATATATATATATATATATATATATATATATATATATATATATATATATATATATATATATATATATATGGGGGGTAAGGCATTTATTGTCTCATTTTGAAATTTGAACCTTCAGACTATGTCCTTTGGCCTAATTTTATCCCCCCCAATATAGATTATTTAATTCGCACACTGTATATATGTCTGTGTGTGTGTGGAACAGGACGAATCACTAGTCTTTTTGTTTTTCTTGTTGAAACCAATAACCTTACTATAGCAGAAATAGTCGTCGTTGGTATGATTCTGTTGCTCCTGCGAGACTAGAGAGATGCCAAATCATAAGGACTTCTTTCCTGACGCCCACCGTCGTAAATCTTCTACACACAGAACACAGTGACCTGTGGAGCACATAGTTTATTGATGTTGTCTAGTTTCAATCCGAAATAGGCATGGCAGACCTTTTTGTCGAAATCAGTAATGTTTCTTCGGTCTTTTTTCACCACAAGTAAATCACAAATATAACAAAAACTGTTAGAGAGTTTACACAGCCTCGGGTAGACATTGTACTCTAACACGAACACGTACTTCCTTTCTCAAACAACACAGTGACGAACAGCAAGCGCCATTTCCAATGTGGCAGTTCGCTGTGTGCCGCTAGGGGCGCAACTGTTGAACAGTTGAAAGCAATGCGCCGCTTCTAAGCTTCATATGGTGTTTTAGTATATATTATAATATTATTGCATTGTCATCAATTGCAAATGTTGGCGATTTGTGCCAAAACTGTGGGTGATACGATATTGTGAGTATCAGTTTCGAATTCAGAAGGTCGAAATACATAAAGAACGCCCACGTTTTCGAGAAAAAAAAGTTTTTGTGATCTTGCAATTTGTTGCATTGTGTTATTGGCACTACAAAAATTTAACAGAAGAATGAAAACAAATGTTGCTTAATTCATTTAACTCAATATAAGATACTTATCTTAAAACCTAACAGGCAATGTAATATAGCCAAAAATTACAGACCTATTGCTTTAGTGTCTTTCCGTCTTTAAATTTTTGAACAGCTTACATTAAACATACTACAATGGTTTGTGGTACACCATCAATTACTTCCTGAAAATATGTCAGGATTTAGAAAAAACAGCTCAAGTTACGACGCAATAGGATCATTATTATTGGACATTTGGTATACCTTTCAGCAACAAAGATTTCTGATTGCTATCAGTATTGAGTTTAAACAAGCTTAGTACTCCGTTAATCTAGATATTTTAATTCATAAATTAATACAAGTAAAAATACCTACAAAATTTGTTCGAATCATTCATAATATTCTCTTTGACAAAAAAGTTCACATAAAAATAAACAAAATTATGACTGAGGTAAGAACTACGTCCTTAGGGCTCTTACAAGGGAGCAAATTAAGTCCGATACTATTTAATCTCTATTTTCAAGATTTAATATATCAATTAATACAACAAACAAATGTTCAAGCTTATGCTGATGATGTAATAATTTGGTGGTCTTCAACAATTGATACGGCTTTAGTAAAACTAGGTAAAGTATTGGAAACACTTCTAAAATAGAGCTTCCTCAACGGCTTAGATATTAACTGGTCCAAATCTTCATATATCATTTAAAGAGAATAATTTAAAATACGAGGGCTGTCTAAAAAGTATCCGACCTTTGGCCAGAAAAATAGTTGCGAATACCTGACAGATTTGGGACCCTAATTCCCTTCAAAGTAGGCCCCTTGTGCTTCCACACACTTAGCCCACCGATCCTTCCACTGCTGGAAACACCGCTGGAAGTCTTCTTTTGGAATGTTGTTCAGCTCCGTCGTCGTGTTCCGCATTATGTCTTCTCTACTCTCAAAACGGGATCCCTTCAGAGGCGTCTTCAATTTTGGAAACAACCAGAAGTCACAAGGAGCCAGGTATGGAGAGTAGGGAGGTTGGCGAACGGTTGTAATTCCATGTTTGGCTAAAAACGTGTGGTTCAATTGGGATGAATGTGCTGGGGCGTTGTCATGATGGACGTGCCAGTTCTTCGCTGTCCACATGTCTGGTCTTTTGCGCCGGACTGCGTCACGGAGTCGCCTGAGAACATCTTGATAGTACTCCTTTGTCACTGTTTGTCCTTCCGGTGCGTACTCATGATGCACAATTCCACGGGCATCGAAGAAAACAGTCAGCAACACCTTGATTTTGCTTCGCACCTGCCGCGCTTTCTTCGGCCTTGGAGAATCAGGATGCTTCCATTGAGACGATTGTTGTTTTGTTTCTGGGTCGTACCCGTACACCCATGACTCATCTCCAGTTATCACGGAATTCAGATACCCAGGATCAGTGTTGGTGGTGTCCAGAAGGTCTGTGCAACGTCAAAACGGGTGTCTTTTTGTTCCTGAGACAACAACTTGGGTACAAATTTAGCAGCCACTCGTTTCATGTTCAAATCGTCACGCAAAATTGCATGTGCAGAATCTTTACTCACTCCAACATCTTCTGCAATCTCCCGCACTGTCAAACGGCGATCTGCCATCACCAAATTTCGCACCCGCTCAACAACAGCTGCATTCCGAGCAGTTTGGGGCCTGCCGCTACGCTGCTCACTCTCGACTGATGTGCGGCCATCTTTGAATCGGTTAAACCATTGTTTAATTTGTGTTATACCCATCGCATCTTCTCCAAACACCTGCTGAATCTTACGAATTGTTTGGCTTTGAGAATCACCCAGCCTTTGACAGAATTTGATGCAGTATCTTTGCTCAATTCGTTCAGTCATCTTGCGAGAAACACTAAATCCGACGAACACTACCAATAGCACCTCACTTCGCGACCACCAGCTCACGACTGGCACACGCGAACGCGGTGAAAAAAATTCAAGCATGCGCATTAAGGTTCTTCCTTCCACCGTGCACGGTGGCGCCGCCTGAGAATCACTACTTTGCGTGGAAAAAATTAAGGTCGGATACTTTTTTAGACAGGCCTCGTATTCCTAAAATTAAAATTATGAATAACTATCCAAATTATACAAAGAGCTGAAACATTTAGGTCTCAGTTTAGATCAAAAATTATCTTGGAAAGGTCATTTAAAATATTTATTCAATGAAGCACAGAAATATATGAATATTATGAAAAGCTTAAGCGCAAGAAAATGGGGTATCAATCCTGTCATATTGAACAAAATAATGAACCACATCTTATTCGCAAAAATATTGTATAGGAGTATGTTTTGCTCTCAACAATTATCACATTTTTGACAAAATTCAACATTTAGAATATGAAACAGCTAAGATCATTTATTCACAGCCATCATTTTGTCCAAAGAATGCACTTCTAAAAGTATCTAATAATATTCCTAATAATAATATTTTTGAAATTCAAAAATATAAACTTACAGCAAATATTTTATTGTCAAGAATGGGCAAATCTTCTCTCCTATTCAAATATTTAGACAAATTAGTAATAATAGTTACAAAGAAGAAAATTCCACACCAAGATAGACTGCCTTGGATATTTCATTTGTATACTGAATATAGTCAAAGATATGTATTTCTAAAGTTCCTTCAATTATTCCATTTATTTTTCAATACAAAATCAGTTTAATTAAAATACCATCCATAATACAAAACTATATATAGTTTCATAGGAAAGAGAGGTTACCGATATACATAATAACATTTGGAATTATTATAATGACCAATTTTCAGATGATTGCACATTTATATTCACGAATAGCTCAAAACAGAAAAATTCTTCAGTTGGTGTTGCGGTTCTTATCCTAAGTATAAAATTATATATATATATATATATATATATATATATATATATATATATATATATATATATATATATATATATATATATATATATATAAATTACCAAAGAGCACTTCAATTTTCGAGGCGTAAGCGTTTGGAATTCGACAAGCTCGTTTATTCATCAATCACTTACAGATAAAGAATGCATGTATATGTACAGACACTTTAAGCGTTATAATTGCCATATATTATCCCAAATGGTCTTCTTCTACGTCATGGAACATCATGTTAATAAAATCTAGCTATTTCACTGTACGGAACAAAAATTATCAAATCCATTTATTTTATACAAAGGCATAAAACTTAATGAATCTGTGTATGAATTGTCAACAAAAATAGTTACAACTGCAATTCACTACAATATAACTTCTGTATGTAAATAGTAAAACAACAACAAAAAAGGAAAATAGATCTATGGAAAAATAAAATTAGAAAAACACTACTGGGAGCTAATGGCACTTAACGTCAAACAGATATCAAACATTATAAAAAAATTGGTCAAGATACAAATCTATTTTACTCATCCGTGTGTTTCTTCATACAATCTTAACTCCGACAAAATTACGCCAGATCTATAAAAAAGATACAAATCTTTGTTGGTGTGAAAAAGATTTTGGTTTGATCAATCATTTAATATTTCAGTGTGAATTATATAATAAAAACAGAAACTACTTATACCAACAAATAGTAAAAATTAGGCAGAAATTAAATTTAATTAGTTATTAAACTTCAAAGATCATGATTTATTAAGTACATTCATACAATTCATTACTCACAACAATTTAAATCTCTAATATATATATATAGCATATACATATACAGATATATATATATATACTCAGCGACCGCGAAAATTATGGATTTGATACTAATATCGGTCATTTTGGGCTATATTTTTCCATGTCTTGGTATCACCCCTCCCGCTGACTCCTGGCCCGAATACAATTGTAACTAAATTTGCAAGTCATCGCTAATGGAAGTGTCACCATTGATTTCAGCAACCGCGAAAACTATGGATTTGACACTAATATCGGTCATTTTAGATTGCTTTTATGTGTCTCGGTATCTCACCACCACCCTCCGGTGACCCCCGGCCCGGAGCCGAATAGCGTGAATTTGGAAGTTAATGCGATCGGAGTTTCACCATTGATTTCAGCGACCGCGAAAACTATTGATTTGATAGTGATATCGGCCATTTTGGGCTAATTTTTTTTTACATGTCTTGGTATCCCCCCGCCGACCCCCGGCCCGTATTCAATTGTAGCTGAATTTGCAAGTCATCGCTAATGAAAGTGTCATCATTGATCTCAGCGACCGCGAAAACTATGGATTTGACACCAATATCGATCATTTTTGATTACTTTTATATGTCTCGGTATCCCCCTCCCGGTGAACCCCGGCCCGGAGCCGAATAGCGTGAATTTGGAAGTTAATGCGATCGGAGTTTCACCATTGATTTCAGCGACCGCGAAAACTATGAATTCGACACTAATATCGGTCATTTTCTACTACTTTTACATGTACCGGTATACGCCTCCTGAGACCCCCCTGGTTCGAATTTTGACAAAAACATTTATCTCTGGTCTGGAGCCTGGACCAAGGTATTCGTGACTAAAATTTGGTAACTCTCGGTCAATTTGTTTGGTTCTCAAGCCGGTTCCGGTAAACGCCCCTCTAAGGCCCCCCTGGTTCGAAATTTGAAAACAGTGTTTCGTCTTGATCTGTGGCCTTGGCCAAGGTACCCCTGACCAAAATTTGATAACTCTCGGTCCATTCGTCTGGTCCCCAGGCCGAACACAGACAGACAGACAGACAAACACACAAACTCTTTATTTTATTTATATTAGATAATATATACGAATGCTAAAACAACAAATAAATAAGGATTCCTTCACCTTTTTGTTGTGTTTTCCGCTTCTGAATACTGGATCAAGAACAAATATATAAATGGACGTACTTGGAGACATAATACTCATAAAAAAACTAATTACAATTCAACATTTAAGAAAATAAATAAATAAATAAATAAATAATGAAACATCCAGTATTCACCCTCATTGACAAACAACATATATTATACTAAATATACTAAACTCAATTCAAGGTTATAGGCAATCAAGAATAAGACTCGTCGCTAGAGAAATTAAACGAAACGAGAAAAGGCTTTAAAAAAATACTTAGTTTACAAAAATATGTAAAATGACATCAACTATAAAAGAGTTGAAGCAAATTATTTCACTATTAAGAATTCAATCATGAATAAATTGAACTAGGAGAAGGAATTATCTATACTGTAATATTTCATTAGTGGCAGTCATTTATTTTAGCTTACACTTAGCTTTTGTAGGTCACAACTTCCTTGTAAATGATAAACAACTTTCAGAAAATTTATTTTGTGATAAGAAAAAAAATCAGCTTCATTCATAGTCTTATTTCATCTATGCGCCGTCTTGAATGTGCTGTATCTCCAATGATTTTTTTTTTTTTTTTAAAGATAAGTTTGAACGGATTGAAAAGCGAGCAAACATGTGAACTTCGTTCACGTGGATAATCAAATCAAGCCAATTATCAATGACGTTGTGTTTCATAGTAAATGCAATCATAACCATAACATATGATTGTTCTTGCTAACTAGTAAGTGTGCTCGTATAGATTATGTGCAACTATTTGCAAGCTAATTATTTGGACATGATCAGTGAGTATAGGCCTACGTTTATAGACAACATTATATGTTTATGTTACAAGACTATAAGAAACTTTATTTTTTTTTATCTAGATTTGTTAACAAAATAAAATGGCTGTTAATATTATAACAAAACCTTCGATAACGACAACGATCGCCCAGCGATTGAATCTCTCTCTCTCTCTCTCTCTCTCTCTCTCTCTCTATATATATATATATATATATATATATATATATATATATATATATATATATATATATATATATATATAAAATAAATGAAAGTGACATTGTTTGTGTCTTCATAACTCTTAAGCCACCCGACAGATCTCGGTCAAATTTCCCATATAGATCCAAATCCAGATCCGCAACTTAGGGGAGGGGGAGATATATAAAAATAATAAGAAGTGACGGATATTTGTGTCATAGCCATGATTTTCGGGGTCGCTGAAACTAACAGTAACAAATTCAGCCCTTTATATCCAAAATTTAACTATTCTCCCTGTGCGAAGAACGGGTATTCTGCTAGTTGGAAATAAATTACAACCGGTATGCAAAAACTATACAAATATATATATATATATATATATATATATATATATATATATATATATATATATATATATATTTAAAAGCAAATACACCGAACACGAGCAAATTGAAATAAGAACTTGTATAAGTAATATTTATTGAAACTTCTTTATTCGATTCACTTTAATACAGTGTCATCTATGAGTGAAAATACACTTCAGCATTAAGACGTTTCTCAAGTCAAAATCACCACTTACTAATAAGTAAATTAAAAATATACTAATTGTTAATGCTACGTTAATACTGGTTAGTACTGCAAGCATAACGTTATTACTCTCACCCATGTAGAGTTATTACGAATTAAAGTGGCAGTATTCACTTGACATCAAGACAGAATCGCCACTTTGTAAATATTGTCCAAAGTATACAAAAATGATTTCAATCGTTAGTGCTTCGTTACTACTGGTTAATACTGCAAAATCAACGTTAGTACTCTCACCCGTGTAAAGTTATTAAGTTTTACATCTTTCTTTGATTTGGTACTCAGCCCGAAAAGAGTTCAAAAGAATAACGTTCGTAATTATACAGAGGTAATCACATCACCGGAATTTCTCGATTGAACACGAAGGAAACTTTTCACCAGTCATCAACCATGCTGTGCTACAGACCCTGGATCTTCCACTGGAATATCGGAAGGAAGCCAAAAGGGGAAAGGAGAAAACAAAGAAAATAAAGTTGATGACAATATTTGTGCATTCTGTAGTATTTAGTATTACCACCACACCCTCGGCAATTGGATATATTGTGTGAAATGTAAAGCTTGGTTCCATGCACAGTTATTAACGAATTAAAGTGGCGATATTCACTTGACATCAAGCCAGAATCGCAACTTTTGTAGATATTGTCCTAAGTATACAAAAGTGGTGTCAATCGTTAGTGCTTTGTTAGTACTGATTAGTACTGCAAGCACTACGTTAGTACTTTATTAGTTGCAACCACTACGTTAGTACCTTCACCCACGTAGTTGTTAATGAATGAAGGTGGCGGTATTCACTTGACGTCAAGCCAGAATCACTACTTTAAAAAAAAATATTGTCCAAAATATGCAAAAGTATTGACAATCGTTAGTGCTTCAAGCACAACGTTAGTACTCTCTCCCACGTGAAATTATTAAAGGAACTAAAGTGACGATATTGAAATAATGTCAAGTCATAATCGTAACTAGAGACCTTCTTTTAGCTGGCCAGAAACATTGTTCTTAAAATTACCTTCGTGAAGTTGTCCCCCATAGGAGCACTAATGATCTCTTTAATGCAATAATTAGTACTTCTAGAAAACGAATAATTTCGTTAGTGCTTCACTATCAGTATAGATATTGTCAATTATTTGTCTCGAAATTCGCATAAGTAATACATGGTGAATTTTCCATGGGATCAAATCCTTGGAAAATTCAAAAGCTGTAACGATTTCTTCTAGTACAATCATTAGTGCTTCTTAGAGCTCCAACTCCCAACTGTAATGCTTCACTAGTTTGGACGCTAGAACCAAAACCTTTTCCCCAGAAAACACTAATGATGGGTCCTAATGTAATCGATAGTTCATCGTTAGTGCTTCTAGAAAATACTAATAGTTTCGTTAGCGCTACACTATTAATGTAGATATAGTCCATTATATGTCACGAAACTTCCAGAAGAAATACATGGGGAGTTTTTCATTGGGTCAAATTCTCGCCAAATTCAAATACACTAATGATTTCTTCTAGTGCAATCGTTAATGCTTCTTTTAGAGAACCGACTTCCAACATTAATTCTTCAATAGTTTGGACGCTAGAACCAAAACACTTCGGAAGGCTAACGTCACGTTAGACCCCATAATGCACTAACGATGAAACCTTTTGCAACTGTTAGTGAATCATTAGAGCTTCTAGAAAACACTAATAGTTTTGTTAATGCTGTACTATTAACGTAGATATGGCCAATTATATGTCACGGGGAAACTCCCATAAGAAATACATGGGGAATTTTCCATTAGGTTAAATTCTCTCCAAATTCAATTGTACAAATCATCTCTTCTAGTACAATCGTTAGTGCTTTTTAGAGAATCAACTCCCAACATTAGTGCTTTATTAGTTTGGACACGAATCGAAGAACTTTTGGGAGGATATCTTCACGTTAGCCTCTCCCCAGAAACCACAAACGATGAAACCTAATGCAATCAATAGTACATTTTAGTGCCCGTAGAAAACACTAATAGTTTCGTTAGTGCTTCATTATTAATGTAGATATGGCCAATTATGTGTCACGGAACTCCCATAAGAAATACATGGGGAATTTTTCATTTTGTAAAATTACCTCCAAATTTAAATTCAGTAATGGTCAATTATACTGTAATTGATAGTGCTTCGTTAGTGCTTGCTAGTGTATCAACTCCGAACATCAGTGCTCATCGTGAATGCTTTTGTGGGAGTAGTGTGTAGTTACTCCCCCTTAAGTCTTATCTTTTAGCATCCATACTGTTGAAAATCTAATGTTGGAAGTTCTGCAATAAAACTCAGTAACTAAGTAGTAACCACTACACTATACGTGGTCAATAGTGCTTTTAAATTTGACGGAATTTTACAAAATGAAGTTAGTCCCGTCCACATCTCAAATACTACTAAAACTTTTCACATGGTTAGTGCTACGTTAGTGCACTAAACACTAACGTTAGTGATATGATAGTTTAGAAGTTATACATGAATAACTCGGGTGGGACTGACTTTAGATTTTTCAACTTTCACACAATTTTACAGTAATTGTGCCGTGAAAGTGGGACTAACACCAGCGGTTAGTGCATTATTAGAGCTCTATAAAATACTAAGCACTAACGTAAGTGCTATAATAGTTTAGAAGTTAATAGTGAATAACTCGATTGGAGCTAAATTTAAATTTATCGAATTTTACAATAATTATCCCACAAAGGTAAGATAAACGTCAGAGGTTAGTGCATCTTCAGTGCTTTCCGAAACACCAAGTACTAAGGTTAGTGCTATCATAGTTTAGGAGTTATATATGAATAACTCAGTCGAGACTAGATTTAAATTTATCGAATTTTACAATAATTGTCCCACAAAGGTATTACAAACGCTAACGATTAGTGCACATTAGTGCTTCATAGAACACAGTGCATTAACGTTACTGCTATCATAGTTTAGGAATTATTAATGAATAACTCGGGAATGACTGAATTTAAATTTATCGAATTTTACTTAATTGTCCACAAATATACGACAATGACTAAAGGTTTGTGCATCGCTACTGCTCCAAAAAATACTACGCACTAACGTTAGTTTTGTGTATTAATGAATAACTCGGGCGGGGCTAACTTTAGATTTTTAATTTTTTACACAAGTTTTCACTAATTGTCAGATAAAACGAGGCAAATATGAGAGGTTAGTGCATTGATAGTGCTCCGAAAACACTAAGTACTATCGTTAGTGCTATCATAGTGTAGGAGATATTAGTGAATTACTCGCGCAGGGCTACATTTAAATTGATCAAATTTTACAATAATTTCCAAAGGTTAGTGCAAACGCCAGAGATTAGTGCATCGTAAGCACTCAAACAGTACTAACCACTAACGTTAGTACTATCATAATTTAGAAGTTATTAATGAATAACTCGGACGGAACTAAATTTAAATTTATCGAATTTACAATAATTATTTTCTCAAAGGTGGAACAGGCATCAAAGGTCAGTGCATCGTTACTGATTCCAGAAACACCAAGAAGTAACGTCAGTGCTATCTTATTCACAGAGGTCAGTGTAAAATTCGATACCTTAGTGTAAAATTCGATACATTTAAATTCAATCATGCTCGAGTTATTCATTAATAACTCCCAAACTACGATAACACTAACGTTAGTGCTTGGTGTTTTTGGAACACTAAGGATGCAGTAATCTTTTGAAGTTTATCGCAACTTTGTGAGAAAATTGTTGTAAAATTCGATAAATTTAAATTTAGTCCCGAGTGAGTTATTTACATTTAACTCCGAAACCATGATAGTACTAACCTTAGTGTTTGGGATTTCGGGAAGCACTAACGATGTACTAACTCCTGACGTTTATCCTACTTTTGTGGGATAATTATTGTAAAATTCGATAAACATAAATTTAGCCCCAATCGAGTTATTCGAAAATAACTTCTAAACTGTTATACTTTTAACGGTAGTGCTTAGTGTTTTATAGAGCTCTAACAATTCACTAACACTTGGTGTTTGTATCACTTGGGTGGCACAATTACTGTAAAATTGTGTAAAAGTTAAAAAATCTAAAATTAGCCCCACTCGTATTACTCATTAATAACTTCTAAGCTATCATAGCACTAACGTGAAAGTACTAACGAAGTGCTCCCAGCACTAACCAGTACTAACGAAGCACTAACGATTGACACCACTTTCGTATACTTTGGACAATATTTACAAAAGTGGCGATTCTGGCTTGATGTCAAGTGAATATCCCCACTTTAATTTCTTAATAACTTTACATGGGTGAGAGTAATAACGTAGTGCTTGCAGTACTAACCAGTACAAACGTAGCACTAACGATTAATGTAGAAATATTTTTTATTTAATTATTAGTAAATGACGATTTTGACTTGAGAAACGTGACATTAAGTCTTACTTCAATATATTATAGCTTATTATTTTTTTTTTACAGGATATAATATGATTTTTGGCATCTTAATTTACGAATAGCTCATACCGGGCCATGTCAACAAGTGCGCTCACCATCAAAATTATGAATTTATCTTATGATTTCTACAATTTATTTCTTGTTCTTCCCCTGGTAGGAATCTTTAATTTAAGACTTTTTTTATTAAAAAATAATTCTTCTATCAGGAGGCTGTACTAGAGGTCTGCACGGGTTCGGGCCTAAACTTTTAAATATTCCATATTTCTCGGGTATTTTCGGGCCTAACTTTGTAAATATTCTGTACAACGATATTTATTTGACCGTTCTTTCTGGAGAACTTTTAAAGCACAACTGCAAAATTGAACCTCTAGCTGCTGTAAAGAAGAAATACAGTTTTGCGTTAATCAATAACTTTCTATAATTAGGGCTTATTTCGGGCTCATTTGATTATCATACGGGCTCGGGCCTAAATGCTAAAACATATTTCGGACTCGGGTCGGGCCTCACATTATAAATTCACGGGCCGGGCCGGGTCTGGGCTAAAAATTCCGGCGCGTGCAGACCTCTAGGCTGCACTGGAACTATCAAGTCGTGAGAGGAGGGGAACGAGATTAGTCGAGGGCTTTTTGTTTGTTGATTTACTTGTCTTTATGTCTTCTGCTTGTTCTTCCTTCAAACATTTTGCCGGCTAAGTTTGAGAATATGTAGAGTGAGGTTATGTTCTTTTATTTGTGTGTGTGCGTGTTATTTTGATGTGAATAATACCTACATTGTAATGAGAATGTTTCTTGATTAATTTGGTGTGAGTGATGATTATATTTCCTTTGTTCTGTGCTAGAATTTACATCTTGTATTAAAATAGTTTATAAATATTTATTGTGTTTTATTGACTCTTTTCTGCAGGCCTAGTCTAGTGTAAATTCTTTGACAATGATAGGTCTTTAGCCGGTAACTCATAGCTCCTGCGATTTACATTGAATACAGATTTTTGAAATACAAAAAAAACTTATTTTTTAAAAGATATCCTCTTTTGTTTGGATTATTAGGCGAATAATTAAGTTCCTTACTGCTGGCGTAAGTAGAATGTTAACGGATCTGCGGACAACTGCGTTAACGTCATTACTGCACTTCTGTTTAAATATAAACGGAAGAACTTGTCCAAAGCACCTGCGTAAACCACCTGAAAACTGTTTTAATAATATTCAGCAACCTAGTAACAGCGCTAATTACACCTGAAATTCTTAACAAAATTACAATCTAAATACCGTTGTTCAATTCCAGCACATTTCCATAGAACTCTATTATCAGCTTTAAAAGGAACCATAAGGTTTAGGACCAAGATGATAACTTCCGCGCTTTATCTTTTTTCTTTAACTTCTCAAACGTGAGTGCAGATATACACAGAATATTATGACTCGGTATGGAGCGTAGCGCTTTAAGAATCAGAGACGTAGACATTAAGAAAAGCTGAAATATCCGAGCTGGAAGCATTTGAAATGTGGTGTTGGAGTAGAATACTGTGCATATCATTGACCGAAAGGAAAAGGAATGAAGACGTACTAAGGGAAGCTACCGAAGGACGACAGATCATGATGATAATAGGAAAGAGAAGAAACAACATGCTTAGCTACCTTATTCGGCACTCCAATTGGATCACCGTGTTAATAAGAGGAAAGGCAGAAGGAAAGCCAGGAAAAGGAAGACCAAGGATAGAATATCTAGATTCAGTTACGAAGAAGAGACCTTATCAAAGTATAAAACAGTTCTCCCAAGAGAGAGAAAAGTTTTAAAATTTCCATGTTGCCCACCAACTTACGGTTGAGGTGAGAAAGAAGATTATGATTTGATAAGTGACAATTAGAAAAGAAATACTATTACAGGACGTTTCAAGCCGTAAATTGTTAAATGCACAATATATTAACTAGTTCTAGACAAGCGATTGTAACTAGATACCAATGCAATGTTGCGTCAGTTTATACGAACATTACAGTTATTTTAATATTTCAGTGTATCAGATATAAAGTTACTGTAAACGTGCTATCCACTATAATTTTCAGTGAATTAGAACGAATTACTGTCAAAATTCCTCCTATGTCAATATTGTTAAACTACAATAAAATATAAAACAAGGAAACGGTTGATTCGACGAACGATTATATTAGTTTTTTTTGTTACATCAATTATTGTTTTAATATCCACTGTAACAATGGTAACAAAGATGTCACGACAGTACGTTGCCAATGACTTACTGTAATTTTAGTGATAAATGCTGTAACATATATTAATGATCAATTGCACTAATTCGATTTCTTAGCATCACTATTAACGTTGATTCTACGATAAAGACCTCAGAGCTATGTCCAAGAAGATTCGTATTCTGAAAATTCCTGCATGGTTTGGATGTATGATCCGTATTATAATTTTGAAGTAAGCATCAACTTTGAATCAAACTCAATGGCATTAGTTATTTGAGGATACTTTAAACTTATTTGCAGCTATATTTAAACAAAATAGAAGCAGTGAGTTTCATCTCATGTTGTGAAACCACAGTAAATTTCCAAACTATAGGAATCCAGTATTCTAACCAGAAATAATACCATAGTTCCAATTTCAATAGGCGGACAAGGATTTGAAATCTATTCTTGAGATGCTAAATCTTCTATTATATATATATATATATTCCTAACTCTTACAGATTTTGCTGTACAAAATTCGATATTAAAACCGGAAGTGGCAGTCGATTTCTATTTCCGGTTTCATTAGAGGCATTAGAGTTGAAATTGTACACATTCTTGAGATACTAAAGCCATATATATATATATATATATATATATATATATATATATATATATATATATATATATATAAAAGTTCCTCACTATCTACTTCCGTTTCTGTTCTCTGCGGGTGAAAATATGGTAACAGGAAGTAGTAAATTTCTGCCACTTAGTTTCAGTAGAGAGTTAAAAATGAATATGAAATCTGTCCTTAAACTGGTGATTAATCCATATATTATCTTTTTAAAATATGTTATAGGAGGTCTAAACACGAGAAAGGAAATAATCTCACGTTGCTTCTTCACGTTCTGAAAGAAACACGTTAATCAAGGTTGTGAAAAAAGACCAACTAATGTGGGAAACTATTATGCAACCTGTTTCTAGGGAGAAATGATTAATTATTTCAGTATTTAGGAGAATAACTATGTTGAATATAGTTCTCCGTGAGCTGTAAGACAGACTATTCGTTAAGGATTTGGTTTATCCAAAAAACATTTTATATATTTACTCCGTTTGTCTGCCTGTCTGCCCAGGAAACATAAAACTCTCAAAATTTACTTCAAGGATCAGCATCAATTCTGTCCAATATGTGGAAGGTCGAAAGTTAAGAATAGAATTCGTTGGTGGACGTTATTCATCCAGTTGATCCCAGAATATGGGCAATTATAAATCGATTCCCCATTTATTCCTTTGGGAGTTATTATGGATCATCCTTGCTTGGTAGATTCATCCACAGTAATGTTGTGATTAACGGGTTAGTATAATCCTCAGGACTCGAAACACTAATCTGTCCATGGAATATAACACTAAAATGAGACTAAATGGACTTCCATTCGACCAATTTAAAGATTTAAATATTTTCAATTTCCAAATATTCATTCGTTTTACTGAAGTTTATGAGTGGGAAGTGGAAGGTGAGAGGAAATGCAAAAATTCAAACTTTAAGAGCCTACCTTAGTAAGAATAATACAAAATTTACCATTTTTCTTTTGCTTGTTTCCATAAGTGAAAGGAGATACTGAAATACAACTTTCCACAACCATAGATAATGTTCTTCTACAACAGAAAATATGAACCTGAAGAATTTTCAATGTTGCCATCCATATAAATTACAGTATTGCCAGAAAAACAACGCCCCTAAAATGTAAGTTAAGGCAGCGACTAGAGGAAAAATCTCAACTGCATTTGGTTACCTGTCATGTTGTTTTGGTTTCTTGTAAACTACTTTCTAAATAACATTATTGTTTAGTTTTAATAACTGTATGTTAGAACTATTTTGTTTATTACAAACTAAATACAACTATTGTTTAAAAAATGGTTCACAGGAAACCACAAGAACATAATACGTAACCAAATGCACTTGAGTTTGTTCCTCTACTCACTGCCTTAACTTAGATTTTAGGGGCGCTGTTTTTCTGGCAACACTGTAATTTCTAAGGATAGGAACACTGAAAATTCTTCAGGTTCATATTTTCTGTTGTAGAATAACATTATCTATGATTCTGGTAACTTGCATTTCATTATCTCCTTTCACTTATGAATAAACAAGCAAAAGAAAAATGGTAAATTTTGTATTATTTTTAGTAAGACAGGCTCTTAATTTTCACGTTCTTTATCCTGTAACAGAACTAAACTCCTTTATGAGAGGTACACTGTGAGACTGTTACCTGGGGGCGAGTGCACCACCAACATAACACTTTCACGTTTTATACTAGTATATTAGTAGACAATCGATTAAAATATATGTATTCCTCAAACTCTTGGGTGAGGGCAATTGCCCCTTCCTACTCCCCCTAAATGACGCCCTTAACTGTTACTTGTTGGTTTTTAGTTTGTGACTTTTCACCCAAATGCAGCGACGCTACACTGAGGCAAACGTTTTTCACATATATGTAATTTTTCTTTGCAAATAGTGTGTTTGTTTCTTTGTCCACACATATAACTTCGGAAATTTTTTGTTCCCAATAGAACTCTTGAAGAACTCTGGAATTTCTTTGTTTCCATATAGAACTCTGGGAATTTATTTCTTCCCACATAGAACTCTGGAAGTTTACGTATCTCCACATAAAACTCTGGAATTTCTTTGATCCCATATAGAACTCTGGAAGTTTATGTATCCCCACATAGAACTCTGGAATTTCTTTGTTCCCATATACAGTTCCCATATACATATACAATTTCTTTGCTCCTACATAGAACTCTGTAAGTTTCTGTGTTGCCACATAAAACTCTAGAATTTCTTTGTTCCCACATGAATTTCTTTGTTACCACGTACAAATCTGGACTTTTTTTTTTTTTTTTGTTCCAAGATAGAACTGTGGAATTTTCTTTGTTCCCAAATGCGGAAGTTTCTTTGTTCCCACGCCTTGGTAGAATTAAATGAATAAGTTGTCGATATGTTCTTCATAATTTTGGGAATACCACTGGGAGTATAGAAAAAATGAAATCTTTAACTTTTACGTACCTTTGTTATGCCAATGACACTGAATATATATAAAAAGAAAGCTTTTAAGTTGTACGTCCTTGATTATGTTCTGTAGGCCAAAGGAGACGGATGAAAGTAAATATGATTATGAAAGAATGGATGGAATGAGAATGTAAAGGAAATGGAAAAACCTCGAGATGGAATTCACGGATATGTTGTTGTTCAGCACAAACTCGCATGGTCTGGATGTATAGAGTAAAATAAAAGTTAATACGGCTGGTGCTAAACACTACATTGTAAGAAAGTAAAAATTTTTTAGTGAAACATTTTGACAGATAGTGAATTAAACACATTTAAACTACGATATTTGGAATTTTGTGGCTTGCAACAAAATATAAATAGTTTATTTAATATTATAATTAAATAATAAATGAGTAAACCGCTTTTTTTTTTTTTATTAGAGTAAACAATTGCTTGTCTAATGATCAGATCCGCGTTTTGGGGGATATTTCGGTTCAGGAGAGTATTTCAAATAATTTCTGTTTTTAGTACACTTATAATTCTTCTTTACATTTTTGATATCTTCTATATTTACATTAATTTACAATATTGCGTTTAAATTGTCTATTATAGACGTCACTTTCAATGTTCATATCGCCGGTGACGAATGTTGTGGAAAGTCTGCACATACAACATTCGTACAGTGACATTTCTTACTTCCAATGATTAATTTTCAGTTCATATCATTGTAATTATAAATAGAATTAGATATTGTATGTGTAGCTAAAATGCATTTGTTTCTCAATGGGTTGAAAAAAAAAAAAAAAAAACTCATCTAACATCAACTTTGAACTCTGTTGAAAAACGATTAATTTAAAGTTTCAATTCTCACAGTTTAAACAATTTTGATCTTTCATTTGTCACGGTTATTAAATTTTATCGACAAAATTCAACTTCGATCGCTGATTATTCCTTAAATTGAAACAAAGAAAACCGTTTCTATGATGTAGGTTTCAGGTAGACTTCACTTTGTTTAACAACAAGAGGCATACGAAATGTATAGAAAAGCGAACAGTCAGCAATCAAGCTCGAAAAGATTCATGTAAGTAAAGGCGATGTAGAATATTTTATTTGTACCTCTAATGAAAAAGTTCCAATATATTTTGTATGGAGAGACAATGAAGGCAAATTGAATCAACAACTAGAGAATAATCCATGCAGTTTATATCTGTATCGTTATCTCTGTATATCTAAGTCCAATTATGGTCATTTTTGTCATATTTCATCTTTAAGATCCCTATCTGAAGCTCCTTTCAGAGCTGAAAATATTCATATCCAGATATTGTAGATAACTCTTATAATAAAAACTGTTAAATTTTTCCATGTCTCCTTTTCGTACAATTTTGGTTATTGGACTTGATTCCTTTGTAATTTGAACACTGAATAAAAATTGGTCACATTGAACAAAAAAAAAAAAATAGTGCTGGTGACCAAATCGTTTGGTTAATATAGCGCGAACCAAACGTTTGGTCACCAGCACCAAATCATTTGGTTACAATTTGTTTGGTTGTAACAACATAGTATTTGGTTGCCAGTATCAAATATGCATTTGGTACTCCTGACCAAATATATAGGATTTGGTTGGGAATACTTGGTTAAAATGATCCAAGTTTGGTTCTTGGAACTAAATAATTTTGTTGTAAATACTAAACCTACATTTAGTGAATTCAACTGAATATCCTATACCAAACTTGATTTACCAAAATATTTGGTAACAATTATCAAATACTTTGGTTAGAGGAACTAAACTGAAAGTAATACACATAGCATTCCATAAGAAAGACAGGATGAAATAAAGTGCTTTGACAAGACAGTGTACAAAGTGATCATACAAGTGTCTAAAACTATAAAACATACAAGACATGAATTTTATGCTATATAAAGTATTTTTCTACTATCTTTGTTTATGCGTATAGCCATCATCGCTGACGCGCCTGCTTCCTACACACGCAACCCCTCGCTGATCCCTGCTGGGCTCCTGCCCTGACTCAGTTAGATAGCATTTCTGCTTTTAGTGATAACCTAGCACAATTTCTGATTCTAGGTCTTATGCACTGTAGTTTTTATGCCATACGTCCATATTGTATTATAGGTCTATTCAGCCTGGGTTAAATGCAGGCCCGTATCCAGGGGTTCTAGGGGGCTGGCACACCTAAATTTTTACTGGTCCTTCTAAAATTTTCACAATACGACTGCAAATGAACTATAATATGGGATGAACTATAATATTTTTGAATCGGGTCCCCCTAACTTACACCGGGCCTCCCTACATTTTCGAGCTGGCTACGGGCCTAGTTAAATGCCGTAGATGGCGGCCCCGAAAGTGAACTTAAAATTGATGATTTTAAAATGTTCATAGCCTTTAGTACTCTTTTCGTTGAAAAGCAAGCTTCGGAATAAATGCGGTTGTTTCTTATACAATTTACGTGCTTAAGCAATGGAACTTTTATTAACGTATTTATCAAGAAATGTCGATCTCATATGTAAGGGTTTACGTATTTTGATTCCTTACGAAATGTGTTTCCATAATTGTATTTCATATTTGTTCTGTCGCTTTCTTTTTAATTAAAAAAGTTTCTTAATACTCCTTAAGTCCACATTACCGTGACAGGTAGCAAAACTAAAAGAAATAAACAGTGCAACTTCATTTTATTCATATCAATAGAATGACATATATACTACTTAACTTCATGTGCATCATTCTTCATTTGAAATATCCATTTCTAATGTTTTATGAATTACGATTTAATACAGTATTACAACAATTTTATATTACTATCTTGTCTATGTTATTATATTAGAGAAAATCAAAACATGTACATTTCCTGAAGATTTATGCGAACTTCCCTTCCAGATTGCCATTTAAGATCACGTTTTGACCTTTTGAAAAGGCGTTTCCTTGCCAACGCTTCCACCTTTCCCCATTCCCCTACTAAATTCTGTCTCTCGGAGAATAAAGCTGTTGATCAAGAACATGCTTCTGTATTCGAGAAATCTCTCTCAGTCTCAGTTTTATCTCAGTAGCTTTGCAGGCGTTAGTTTGTCATTTTAAAGGAGACATGTAACAAAATCATTTGCTAATTTATAATGTGAATATAAATATGCCTTGATCAGATAAGCTAAATTATATTATGAGTAGCTTAAATTACAAATTACGTACGTTGACACGTTGCTATTTTTTAACTAGTTAGTTTACAAAAACTCCTTTATATATATTTACCCTGCCTGTTCGTGTGTATCTCAATGCGTCCGGAAGACAAAAATATTTCAATAGGTACTTGATGAGTCACCATCAAGTTTGGCCAGGACAGAAGGTTAAAAATTAGGAATAGAGTTCATTTATGAAGATGCTATTCTATTCCGGTTTTAACGTTGATCACTATAGCGTATTCGCATGCTAATAAAGGGCAAAATATTGAAAAAAAATCTGTACTTTACTTTCATTTCGTGCTGAAGGCCTAAAAAAATGTTCTTAAAAAATGACAGAAAACATCAATTATTGCTTTAACGTTCAAATTTAAAGATTAAGTTCTTCAGTTTCTACTAGCATAAAATTGTTTTAGTTTTTTATTAACGGTAAAAATATTTTTAAAATTACAGAGGTACATTTAGAGTTCACGTATATGGCCTAAAATTAGTGAATTTCGGTGAAAAATTAATTTTTACAGTATTACAAAAATACGCGCCCTTGTATGAGAAATATATATACGGCCATTCTTTTACTCATATGGTCTAGACAGTGAATTTACATATTTAAATTTGATATTAAATAATTAGCTTGCGGCTTTTCGATAATTTCGCAAAATTATTTTTGCTAAAATAACCCAGATCTCATCACTTGGAGATGACAGCAATTCGAGATCCATCCACGATTTACACACCACCCAATCATTCTTGGAATGTTATGTTTTATAATCATTATCAACTGAGGGCTTCATTTTGAAATCGGATTTAAGGTCTAATTTAAGCATCGAAGATTGCAATGTTATTCTAATATAGCAACCTTTGTCCGCACACTTCTCCGACGGACTTTGTCATAAGTTAAATGCATCTTTGCACTGTTTGTGTGTGGTAGGGGGAACTTTATAAGTTCATAAGTCATTCAGACTTTTCTTTTGCATAAATGATAAATAGTTTCTATAGTCAAGCTTTTCATCAATGGAGGGGATGAAAAGTTTCACTTAGTCCAAATAATCAGCTCAATGTAGTCATTGACATAAAAACAAATTGAGGGAGCATAAAAGTTCTAACGAGTATCCCTTTCATCTGTTGATTTCGAACTTTAGTATTTTCCTAAGATTGTTTTCTACTGTGCTTATTGAGTGGCACATCTTTGACCAACACCAAGACCAAGTTAATCTTAATTTACGATTTAACATGTGAAATGGAGGCGCTTCCGTGTAATTTGCTTTGTCCAATGATGTTTTTATTATTTGTTTGGAATCTGGTACAGTTTGGCAAGGATCTGTACCAGATGTCTTCAGGTACCATGTTCTGCTGTCATGCGTATTGGTGTTGTTCTGTGTGATTTGGTTTGCTCGCTATAGGGTTAGAAGTTGTGCGTGTGCCAGCAGTGTTATGTTTTGTTTGTTTTGTGTGTGTGTGTGTAGTGATGGTGGTGGGGTAAAGCTGTTTCTGGGTTTGGTAGTTGTGCGTCTGAATATCCCTGTTTTGTTGTGTGGATTGTCTACGTATATCTCTTTTTGAATTTTTATTGTGTGTTATTGCATTTTTCTTCTTGTTTAGGGAGTGATGGATCTAAATACCTCGTGTTGTAGTGTTGAATGTCCTTAGCTGTGTCTAGAAAATTGTGGTTGAGGTTTTTTTTTTTAAATTGTTTTTAAAGGTATACTTTAGTTTTTGTGTTTGTGGTGATTCTGAGTTTGGAAGTGACCGTGCCATTACGCTACTGGTAGCTTCCTGTGTGGTCGCTTGTATTTTTCGTTTGTTTTTATTGTATTTTGTGGTAAAGCGAGTTCTTTGTTCGTTTCGTGATCTTTGATTTCTCGGGGTGAGACTTTGTTTGGTTGTTCTATCAGGTGGTGGGTCTGAAAAGGGCCGAGCGTGTCCCTGCTTCTTGCATTGACTTGAGTAATGATGTTCGGAGTTCTGGTGATGTTTATCATTCAGGGCAATTGCTACTACCTGTACATTACTCTTTTTCACATGTAGCACAGAAGGAGTGGTTCACCTTCTTCTTGTATCTGTCTTCGTGGCTGCTTCCCCATCTAAAACAGACTTTTGGCTGTGGGCATTGGCACTTGACGTGTCCGTAGGAGTAGCAATGCCAGCAGGACTGGGAATGGAGATTGTTCCTGAACGCCTCGACTCGGTGTTTCTCATGGTTGATGGTGATACCTCTGGTTATTAAGTTGTTTACTGTGGTAGTGTCTTTGGAAAAGAGCCTAATGAGAGGCAATGGTCCACCGCTTGACTGAATCCTAGTGATGTTCGTATGTGAGATCTTCTGGTTGGAAAGGCTGAGCGCAGTTTATCAAGGTTTGTTTTTGTGGCGATGCCCTCCATTACACAAGTATATGTTTAATGGCATCTTTGCTGAGGTATGCAGTCTTCTGGGTTTCGATGAGTACACTGCTACTGTGTCTACTTGCTTGTTGCGGAGAGCTTTATTTTGCTGCAGTGAAATTGTCTCTTTAGTTGGTGGTTGGTTGTTTATAAGTTTAGTAGTGAAAGAATTTGATGGGGTATAGGTTAGGTTTTTTTTTTTTTTTTTTGAGAATTTATAGGATTTTCTGAGTAATAGACGTCTTTTCCAAATTTCTTCGCAGACAAGGCTTGATAAAATTTGTTTAGGTCTTCTTGGTTGCGGAAGATGAGAACGCTATTTGGGTGATTTCCACTGTATAATTTGAAAAGTAAGCTTAGGCTTAGACCCTGTATTCGCTGGTCCAGATCTTCTAGATCAATGTTCTTCTTTCCATGGTGTGTATGTACGTACGTCCCATGTGTGTAACGTTCTTCTACAGGTAAAGAATTGGAGTCTTCTTGTGGTGTGGGGATAGCTATGTGGAGCATTGGTGACTGTTGGGTATTCAGGGTTTTTTTCTTGCAGAAAGATCTAGCTTGGTGGAGCAGAAGTTATTCAGACCATGTTGACGAAGTGGTCCTGATAAGGGCCGTGAATGATGTGGAACATCATGTTTTTGTAGGTGATAGAGATAGTCGATTTCCTCCTGGTCAGAGACAAGGCTGTTCACCAAGAGGGGCAGGCTAAGTACATGCACTTCAGAGGGGTCGCTCGACTGGGACTGAATACGTAATTCCTCTATATGTGTGTGAGCTGGCTGACACGCACATGTTAACTCTTCAGACAGTAGATCTATCTTACAAGACTATCCTATGTTGTTATCTCCTTTTGTTGTGCAATAGAACTATATAAGAAGACTAATGTTGATAATATTCACACAATCTCACTGTTGTCAGACTGCCACAACGTATCATTTGTTCTTCTCGATACGGACCGCTCCACATGTTACGTCATTGACATACTCCTGTAACTGCTACGACTGATACTCACACTTCTCAGTGGCTCAAGCTGGCATATAAATCCGAACTGTTCACACAACTGGAAATATTGCAATATAGCCCTGCTATAACACTTTAAAGCTTTTATTTAAACTATAACTAAAACTCCAAAGAGTGCAAAGGAATGTTGAATTTTTTAAAACTCCGAATTTAGCAAGTGCGTGCTTGGGATTCCACCCATAGGGTAGAAATTTAAATGTCGAGTGCATACTCGAGTTACCGGCTTGAAACGTTATTGTATGTCTTCACAACGTAGGTGGCTACTATCTTCAGTTGATTTGTAGGAATCGTTTGAAAAATGAACAATCATAAGACCCAGTACACATGTTAACCATAGGAATGATTAGACCCATCAGTCTAGTTAGAGAAACGCACTTTACTATCATCCTGAGAACATGCTGAGAGACAACTTATACGAGAGTTGGATTGCAGGATAATACTGAAGTTAGAAATCAACACACGAAAAGTTATCCATTGGAAGTGTTATGCCTCCCTCAATACTTTTTTTTTTTTTTTCCAAGAACTACATTTAGCTGATTGAGTGAAATGTAAGTTTTCAACCCCTTCAATGATGGAAAGCTTAACAATAAAAAGTATTTATCATTAATGCAAAATAAAACTCTGCCTGACCTTTGAATTTATGCACTTCCCCTCCCGCACTCAAACAATGCAAAGATGTGTTAAACTTACGACAGAGTCCGTCAAGAAAATGTGCGGTCAAGTAATAGAAATAGCTATTTTAAAGCAACATTACAATCTTTGATATATAGATTAGACTGGGAATCAGATTTCAAGATAACGTCTTTAATTGATAATGGTGATAAGGCACAATTTAACATGCTCTAAATGGTTGAATAATTGGGTAGGTTGGGAATGGGGTGAGCTCGAACACTTTAACAAAAATAGCTTTCATATCAAATTTTAATATATAAAGTATAGGACAAGAATAAACGACCAAAAACACAATTAAAACTAATGGAGTTTTTGGTCGTTTATTCTTGTCCCGTACTTTTTTTTTTTAAAAAAAATAGTTTTCTAGGATAAATGAGTAAAAAACAATGGCTTGTATATATTTCTACTACAAGAGTGCGTCTGTTTGTAACAATATAAAAACATGAATTTTTCACCAAATTCACTAATTTTAGTCCACATACGTGAACTCTAAATATACTGCTGAAATTTTAAAAATATTTTTACCATTAATGTGCAGTTAAAGTAAAGTAATTTTATGCGATTAGAAATCGAAAAACTATAAGATTGATGTTTGGTAATTTTTTTCCAAATAGTAGGTACTTTACGCAAACTGGTGATTAAACATAGCGTTTTTTTTTTTTAAATATTTTCCCTTTCATTGACATGAGAATATGGAACTTTTTCGCGTTATTGAAATTCGCCTTTTTCGACCTCTTCTAGTGTTAGCTGCCATATATTACATTACACACCTTTTGATCGCTTCTTTGCACGTGATTCCAGGTCGATTTTCAGTAGAAGCTCAAAATCATGGAATTAAATGCATCATTATTAGGGAATTACAAAGTTTCACACTCTTATCCGAAATTGGAGTTACCTGCGAGACAAAAGTGGAGGCTATCTCGTCTCTGAGATTTGTCTTGAAAGCAGTGACGTACGCAGATTTTCAATAAAGGGTAGGGAGTTCAAGCACTCAATCTCTTATCTTTGCAGGACACACACGATTTTTATATATAAGCCCATACATATCTGTGTATAATTTTTCATAATATTTTGCTCAAGACTTGGGGTTAAGACCTTGAAATCTCCCTTTGCGTACGCTCTTTTTAAAGTAATGTCTCGGAAAGCGAATCGCTTTATAGAGAAAGAGTTTTCGTTCAGGCAACCTTACCCAGAAACACAGGCGATGGGATATGATATGGTGACCCAGTGGCGGATCCATGGGGGCGGTCGGGGCGATTGCCCCCCTCCCCGCAGAAGAGGAAACTCTTATTTTATATATAAATAAAACCCACACCAGAGTTTGGAGCTCTTAAAAGAAGCTCTAAGTAGCATTATTACAACCCACCGCCCCTCTAGAAGTCCGTCCTGGATCCGCCCCTGTGCTGACTACGTATTACTTACTTGAAAGAAGGGGCCGCGGTGGCTCAGTGGTAGAGCGTCCACCTCTGGTGCTTGGGGTCCCGGGTTCGATCCCAGCCCCCGCTAAGTGAACTTTGTGGTGGACAAACACCGTGTGCGTGAGTTTTCTCGGGGTTCTCCCGTTTTCTCCCACTTTCTTCATTCCACCATTTCATTCATTACTCATCATCACCGTCTCCTTTAGCCTAACCTAACGTGGGACGTAAAACTCAAAGATTTTTTTATCTGAAAGAAAGCATGTTATCTATTATGCCTATATAATATAAAAGAGGTTTTACATAAGAATATTAATTAACATCCAATAACGGCTTATGCATCAACTGTGGCTAAAGAGATTAAATGGAATCTTTTTTTCTTCAGTCGTAATTTACGCACTTTTTTTGTTATTTAAAATCGGTTTTATCAAATCAAATTTCATCACGCTATTTATCACGGACACTGTATCATCTCTAGTCCCCCTTTATTCCCTTAGTAAAGATTAATAACAAAAAAAAAAAAAAAAAAAGATTACCGATAATTTATCTTCTACAGATTGTTTTGAATCACCTAAAAACTTGGCTGTGAATCAACAGCGGAAGTGACGCAAATGAGAATTGGCAATAATTTTGTAATTCGAATTTCCGTTGTTATGGCTATTGGCATAAATGTTATTATGTACGTAGCAACTTATCAAACTAATAAAATTATGTAAATTAATATTGCTTATCATCATGATAATTCCCACGTTTTTAGGCGAAGTGGTTCGTTCAATATTAAAGTATAAACTAAATCTTGTAAACACAATCATATATATATGTTTTCTTTTTCTTTCTTTCTGCTTTCTTGTTGATATGTGACAACTTTTTAAAAGTATATTTAAGGAAAACTACTGTTTATGTTATTTTCGTTATTTTCTTTAACATACTTGTTTCCTTAATCTTTATTTTTTTCTGCGCACTATGAGCAATCAACGTTTTATTTTTGTAGATTCTATCTTTATTCGTGTATTTTCATTTATTTTTATTTTGTGTACTAAATCAACTTTATTCGTGTGATGTATTTTTTTTTAATCTTAAGTTCTATGGACGACCTTACACGTTCATTATTCATACATAAAAAAAAGGAGATTTTTGCTGAACAGGTTATAGTCTTAAAAACTACAAAGCTGATTAGGGAATGTATAAACGTCGTTTAATTTCGCGTTGACGAGAATTTTCGAAAGATGAATTTCAACTCCCAGTTCTCTTCTCCCTTAGATTGCTTATCTTTTCTTTCTTTCTTCAAAGTGCCACTTTCTTGCAACAGTTACAGATGCACAAAATAATATGTATGTAGATATCACAGTATTAATAGTAATTAATTGAATGACATTTATATACTAACCAACGTGTAAGAGTAGTGGTTCATTGGAAAAGGATAAATACTAAACAAATACTGATAAGCTAACATATCAAATTCAACGCGGCAATCCAAATATATATTACGGTCCGATCCAGTTAAAACAGCCCTCCTTCTTTTGCTACACGGGCTTGAGACCAGCTATGGCTGAGTTAGTTTAACGTTTTTTCAGCATCCAGGGTATATGAGACAGAAACTATCGTCTAAAGTGGGATCGAACGGTTACTTGGATTTGAATCCGAGACAAGTATCCTCACTGGTAGTCAAACTCTAAATCGGGGCAACGTGTTAGTCACTGACATTAGTGACAGGATATTCACGTAAGGGATAGGATAGTCATTTCTACCAACAACGTTGTAAAGGTATAATAAGAATTCACATAATTTGTATTTGTTGCTTTCCTGCGTACAATTGGAAAAAATATTGCAGGTATTAACTTTCCTTCCAAAGACATAACTGTCAAATGTTAAATTCTATTGGAAAGCCATTCCATCACCATTTAAATGTAATATGTCTTACAATGTGGAAAAAACTACAGGATGAGCAGTAAATTCTTTCATACAACGTAAGGTCAAAAGTGGTTAACAAACTGTAGCTCTCATATCGATTTCATACGAACTTTTTTTTTCTCCATAGAATGACCTCTCCTATCACCTCCCAAATGGACGCGATTTCCTTCTGGAACAGCCTGCATGTGAAAAATAGTTTTATTGTCTTCATTCCCTATTGTCTTTAGAATTAATTATTTTAACATATACGAGTACTATCCCTAAAATATTATAAACTGATACAATGTGACTTCATATACCAAAAATAGGAAGAGATACACACACTTCAGTTCGTGTTTGACACTTCTCTTAGATTTAGATTGAACGAAGCCATACCTTTATTCACATTTGTTAACGTAGGGCAGTTGAAGAGCTTCATTGTCGCACAAGGTTTAATCTTCACCTTTGTATGGTATCTGCCACCGAAAATAAACTTTCTCATTTACTTTTCTTACGTTTGTAAAATATATAATTTCTTACATTCATTGGTCTCTTAGAGAAGTTAATTGACCTTTGTCCATTCAGTTGCATTTTACTCTTTGAATGCAAAGCTTATTTCAGATAAATGCCTTTAACTTTTTGAGATGAATGTCCTAATCAGGATAAATCCATGTAAGGTCGTTGATAGGATGTAGTATCCAAATCAGGGTACTGCTATTGACATACAGAAATCTTACTGAAGCAACTTTTTCAGTATAAAATCCATGTATAAAATGTTAGGGCCCAGATTCTATTGTCTGTTACACACAAAATGCCACAACTTTTGGGAGAGATCTGGCCTATAATAACCTTTGAAGATTTCAAGCTCGTACCTAATGACTTCTATGCATTCATTCTGAAATGTGTCCACATCACGTTGTGCATCTTACGGTTACATAATTGCTATATCTCATTGCGAACGTTCTAAAGAATATTTCAATGTTCATTTCGTGTGCATCGTCAAGTTTGATGAGGGCAGAGGGGAAGAGAGACTAAAATTTTTATATATATATATAGTGGCGGATCCAGGATATGATGAAGGGAGGAGCTAAACCATAGTTTGCAGCAGGCCCGACATGTCCTGGTGCGCCCTCCGTAACATCACATTATAAATAAAGGTACAAGTTTTTAAGTAATAAATTCTTATAGTTGTTATTGATAAAGAACCCGTGATAAGTACAGTACATTCTTTAAAAAGGCGCCCTTGCGAAACCACGTCAAAGATAAATGGTTTTGCTTATTCTCTGTATGGCACAGTTCTGTGCAATGAATACATACTGTTACTGCCAGTAAAGAAACCGTAAAGGATACAGTGCGCCCTTTACATGAGGCGCCCTTGCGAAACAACATCAAAGATAAAGTTTTATTCATTCTTGCTTATAGCACAGTTCTGTACAACAAATACGTACTGTTATGGTAAAGAACCCAGTACATCCTGCGAAACATCACATTATAGATAATTGGTTTTAATTGTTCTTCTGTATACCAGTTTTGTATAGTAAATTCATATAGTAGCTGTTGGTAAAGAACCTGTGAAGAGTACAGTGCGCCCTTATAAAAGATGCTCTGCGAAACAACACATTATAAATATTTTTTTAAAATACTTCTGTATATCAGTTTGTATTATACATTCATACAGTTGCTATTGGCAGAGAACAGGTAGAGTACAATCATGCTTCAAAATAATATGTATAAAGTCAGTGAAGCAATTAACATGTAGGTCTACTTGGTAAGATAATATAGTTTTTCGTGCTGCTACTCATGTATTCCCCCTCCCCCCAAAAAAACTTTTAGAAGCGCAATTGATATATGATATTGCACAGTTTAAACAATTCAAGTTTTTTAAGCTCTTTATTTACAAATTTGATCGTTTCTGTGTGTTTTAGAGCAGTGTTCGAGTTATCAGTGTCTATTGTATTTCTAAAATATAGCTCTATTGATTTATTGGTATATATTTGACGTCATTTTGTTTGACAAAAAATTTATTTCAAGAACTAAAAAGTGTTTCTCTAGTAAAGACGTTTTCACGTTTAGCTATTTACGTTACTAAACAAATTTAGTGGTTTTAATACATTTTTATTGACGTTAATGCAGATAAATCATTGGAAAGAAAAAAATTCTCCAACTACGATAATTCAATAAATATTTGATATATGCTTATTTTAGGATTAAGTATCCTCAGAAACATCTCCGCGTACCCCCGGTTGAATAGCACTGATCTAAACTACTTTACTATCAACATATATTGTTTTGTTAGGACAATAAAATGAGGATATGTTGGTATTTTAATAAACTATGAAGAAATCTCGAGTAAAATAATAATTTAAAAAAGTATTGAAAAAGATTATTCAATATTTACGTCCTTCCTCTGTTTATTCAAATATAACAAATTTCCTTTCATTATGACCTCAACTATTATAAAAAGTACATATTCACTATTATAAAAAGTACATACTCAATAATCTCTTGTAAAATATTTTACAATATCTGCGTTCCTTTCTTTGTTGAATCAAAAGTTAACAGAACTTTCTTTCCACATAAATTTTTGTTTTTATTATTGCGTCAACTACTGTTTGTTCCAAATGACAAGTTAAAGGAGGAGCAGTAGAACACTGTTTCTGAAATAACATGTTTGATACTACAGAGAAGCGATGACGAAAAATTATGATAAAAAATGTCTACACTATTACAGAACGGCACTATATTTTCGAAAGCTTAAAATTTCCCTGACTAGTAGCAGAAATTCTGAGAATTCCGTAAATTTTCTAGAAATTTTAAATTCCCTGACTCTTCCAGGATATCTGGCTCACTTTGCCACCATGTATTGTAATACAAATCTCCTCAAAAGAAAGAGTAACCAAAAGCTTGCTGTAGCTTTTTATTTTTAACGCTGATCCTTCTTTTTCCCATTTCATTTTTTTATCCTTAATTTTTTTCATTTCTGGTCTCGAAGGGGGGGGGGGTCCGGACCCCCCTTGGCTACGTGCCTGGGTGAAAGCAAACGAGAGCATTTTAAAATGAGTTCCATCAAAATCGGACAATCCGTTCGAAAGTTATCGTCGGATGCCACATACATACAGACAGACAGGACGACCTGTAATAGGAAACTTCGCACCCAAAATTCTCAAGGTTTGTTTCACGAGAATCTCAAATACTCGAAGGCATTCGAGCGCCGGATAGTAAATTTTCTAAACGAAAGTTTGGTAGGTCTTCAGCCTTATCGAATTTCCTTACCTCTACCCATATCAGTAGCTATCTCTATACAGAACTTTAAATTAAACCCTCGAAATCATCTACCTGCCCCGTTATTGGCGCAATCGGCAAAGTGACTATTAGTAGACTAATGTTGTCTTGGATTCCAATTCCATTCGGGTGATGCATGTTTTCTCTTCCTCTTTCTCTCTTCTGACAGACTGCTTAAACCTTGTACGGATCTGTGAGGAAAAAACTTTTCCTTCACTTCATTGCTAAGGCGAGAAGTTTTAAAATGAACACCCTGCATATATGAAATACATATTATATACAACTATGATAACCTCGAATACATTGTTTCTTCCGAACACTCCGATAATCCTGAACTTTTCAAAATATTCAAGCGACTCGACAAATGCGATCATATTGATATATTTCTGTATTTGCTGCTTTCAAACAATTAGAGACTCTCGGACAGTTCGAGTGTCTCGAAGTTGTCTAATGTTTCTTATTTTTTCGAGTGCCTCGAACACTTCGAGAGTCCCGAACATTTCGGGAGTCTCGAAAGTTCGATAATTCGATAAAATTAAAATTCTTTATTGATGAAACGGTTTTGAAATTTTATCGAATTGTTATCGATTACTCGATTATCGCAACAGTCCTAGTTGGGTTGAGTTTGTGGTGAACTTCGAGAAATGACAGATGATGTTCTCGACATGAGATTTTTTTTTCTCCTTATAAATACCTCATTGAGGCTCTTGAAGTTTTTGAAGTTGCCAACATACAATAGGTTTTCCCTGCATGCAATACGTTAAAACAAAGAGCAGAGACTACAACGTCCGTGAACCCGCCATATGTAACTCCGGTTGCCTAACACAAGGATATGAATCCTAGCTTCGCCCTATCGACAATTGGGTTCAAAACGATCCATAAAATGTTGAATTGGACAATAACAGCACACTTTTTAAATACATTGAATTAGAACTGGCAAAATTTGAAATAGATTAGTGAAAACAGAACGTTTGTAGAGCTTATGGTTTCCGAGACCTCATTGTCGAAAAGCCACAAACATATAAACGAAATTTGACCACAAACATATAAACCTAGCATTTTAATATATAGATACCATTTCAAATTCCTCCAAATCTTCATTGAAGCAACGGTGTAACTATCTGCAAAAAAAAAAAAAAAAAAAAAATCTTGCCCGTGTATACTACAAAGTATTATTTCAATACCAACATAGAGCAAATAAGCTGACGAGTTTCTTTTTAAGCAAATATTTTAATTCTTCAAGTACCATAATTTGATTTCAAGGCACAGTTTCAGATATTATATATTCAAAATAATACGCAGACCTATGTATTTGCTCGTATTTCAGAATATATTTAACTTTGTTTATCGTTGCATGAGCCATTTTCAAACATTGTATGGTCTAACCCATGAATATTTAGATTCTATAGCATGCTATCAAAACAGTACTAGGATTAAATTAAATTGAATTATGAATATGAAAGGAACTTGATTTATCAGTCTATTTTCTCCTCAAATTTGGCTAAAGAACGTAAGTTTTATATATCAATCATTATTCTGGGGCATCGATACTAATATTAAAAGAGCTTTGTAAATACAGTATCCATACCTTAAGTTTTACGCAGACACTTATGTCATCTCTTCCGTAGTAAAAATTTTGATGTGTGTATTCACTATACTTTGAGCGATGTATGCGATGTTTTACAATAACTTTGTTGAGAAGATAAGCCAAAAACTAACACAAATATAAGAAACAAATAATGAGAAAATTTGTGAATCTAATTTGTGTGTCTGCTAACAAGTGTTGTATTCAATGTACTAATGCTTAAAGACTAAGGTATTACATTAGTTAGACCATCCTCCTCTTCAGGACACAGAAGTTTGGGGGTGCATGAATAAGATGGGGGGACAAGTCATTAAAAATTCTCTTACAAATATCTAAATTGTGATTTTAGTATTAATAATAGCATTTTGTATTGATATCTAGAGGGGCCATGAAAAGTTTAGGGGGGCCAGGTCTCCTGGCCCCCTCTAGTTGCGGGCCTGCTCCTCTTTATTTTCTTACGCTCCTTTGTGATAAGCTGTGATATGTATGAATGTTTTACATTAACTTTGTTGAGAAGATAATATAAAACTAACAGAAACAAAAAAAATGAAAATAATAATGATAAAATTTGTGAAATTACAGAAAACAAAGGCCTTGTGTGACTGCTAGCAAGTGATGGATTCAAGGTACTAATACAGGTATGCAAGTAAGCACTCGCCCACTCGCCAGGAGGCGAGTGGTTCATCGGTGTGGGCGAGTTATTAAACAGTAAAGACTATAATAATCACGATTGGAATGTGGGATGTGGGCTAATAATATTTTGTTGCTTATTTGCATCCCTGCACTAATACATATGGACTAAGATTGTTAGGCCGAATGTTAGGCAAAATCCTTTAAAGATATGATCAAAAATAATGTTTTTAAAGTTTATATGGGGAATTATAGTTTCCATTTAAGCCAATTTTATTTTGCCTATTTCACCAATTGCTGACTACATAATTACTTTAGTGCCTAATGTTGCCTATTCTATACATTTTCTTCAAAATTAGCCTTAATCGGAAAGGCATATAATTTTTGTAATATAAATAACACACACACATTATATACTAAGTGTTTGTAAACACGAGCACGTGGTATATTACAATGCACATTAAATATACTTGCATATAAATGCATGTCAAGCTTCTTTTTTTATATACCAAAGAAAATACTAACTAACAGATATGTTTCTATATTCTTTGAACATCATCTATGACTTGAATCTATTTTTTTAAATTGTATTGAGTATTTATATTCATTATTTCGAGTTACATTTTAGTGCCTACTTTTTAAATTTTAAGTGCCTATTTGCCTGCCAATTTTTCAGAGTTTTTATCCGGTCCCTAGTCCTAAACATCCGGTCTCTAGTGATAAATTAGTAAGACTGTGCTCCTCTTATTTTCTTACATTTTTGTGTGATGGGCTGTGATAGTGAATATATATCAGTTTTACGCCTCACGCTTATGGTCTGTAGGCTAAAGAAGACTAATATACGCGACAAGGAAAAGATGGTCGAGTGGAACTGAGAATGTAAGAACAAACGAAAGAACTTTTAGAAGATTCATGGCCAAGATGTTTTCATCACAAACTAGGGAACCCTCGTACCTAATATGAGTGCTCTACCATTGAGTTGAGTTGAGTTGAGTTGATTTTAGTTCTAGCGTCCCTTTCAGCAGCGAGGCTATATGAGACGTGGACCTACTGATTAACGTGGAATCCAAACCACATGAGCTCCCGCCGGGAATCGAACCCGGGTCTCCCACGCCAAAGGCGCGTACGCTAACCGCTTAGCCACGGAGGAGCTCTGCTCTACCATTGAGACTCCGTGATGGTGAATACCTATGTATTTGTAATATGTTAAACGATGAAGTTACAGAAACCACAAGTAAAATTACTGTAAAATAAAAAAAAATGAACCTGGCACAATGTGTAAAGAATGTAGAATAGTTAGGTATATAGAGTAAGTGCTTATTAATGTAACTGGTGATGCAAAATAGAAGAAATTATATATTTCATATATTCAATAGGTGTATAAAAATAGCTTCTTTACAAGTAATATTTGCGTTAAGAGTATGCGTGTATCATTGTTAGTAGTATATGGTCACTGAAACAACAATCTTCATGTTGTGCTGCTTATACAGTCATAGGCATACACATGAATTAATTTCGCAGAATCCAAAGTGTTCCCTGGTGATACAAATTCAATATGAGGATAAATAATATATTAAAATTTGTAAAATTACTTCTAAAATTAGAGTGGTCCCTGGTCTGGACCTCCAGACTCAACCCCTTCATACATCTCTCTATACAATACATAAAAACTAGACTATAGACAATATGTTACAGTTATTGGCAACGAACGACACGGTTTAGCGTCATACACATTAGTTTTTCTCTATTCTTCAAAAAAACTACACATTAGAGTTCCCTTCAAATATGTCCTTTTGTTCACGTGAATATCCTCTGTCGAATGATATAGTCACATTTTACGACAATATTGGAATTAATCGAAATTAAAATTGTAATTTTGGCCTACATCTAATTAACCATACTGTGCACTGTAGTGTAAATGAACTGCTAATGTCAAAACGAAAAGCTTGACGAAGATATCCTTCAGTATCAGTTTCATCTTACAGTATTTAATATTTAGGATTCCCAAAATGAGTTCGTTTTCTCGAAAATTACGCATGAGGATTTTACATTTACATGTCATTTTGTTCAGCTCAATACATTCTATCGATTGGTATACATTTAAAGCTCCCAGATGGGCCAGGAAAATCCCGAATTTACATGATCTGTACCAACCAAAAATAGTTCAAAACTCCAAATATCCCATTTTTCTCTTTAAAACTTAAGTTAATATCATTTGTAGGATATGAAAAAAAAAATCATTTTTTCGTTAGTCTTCGATACTCACCTGACAGGAATAATCTACTCTCTGTCACTCACTTTTGATGAGTGTTGACCTATTAGTTAATTAAGTCTGATCTTTCAGCGGAAAGCAAATATATAACTATGACTATATATATAATTTTTGGACAATGTTTTCTTCAGTATAGACCTGCGCTAATAATATTGTAAAATTGTATACTTTTTATTTTATTTAAAAATTTTGAAGTTTTTCAAAATCAAAACATCCAATATAATCCAATCAAAAATTTTCTTTTACGCTTTATAGCTGGGGAACTACATATAGTTTAGCCAAACCCAAACTATCACTAAACTCAGTATGATGTGCTAATTCAGTAGAAAATACGAAAACTCGATTTAGGAGCCGTTCAAAAATTGTGCGGTCCCCTGATCGAAAATCTAATTATTGTTCAAGATCGCAGTCTTTTAATCCATATTTTGATCATTCCTAAAATTCTTGTTTTACTTCAGTTCGTTTTAACTTTTTATTGTATTTTCTTTTCTTTCTTTCTTTTTTTTTTCAAATAGATGAATCGTGTGGATGTAATGTATAGAATCCTTTATCACCTAATGAATTGGCAAAAATACTCGAAGTTTCTAGTACTGGGGATACTCAATTGAAATTGATAATATAGAAAGTATCAAATGATTGAAATTATTCACAGTCCAAACGATGGATAAGCTGAAGAATGTAGATTATATAGGATGATAAGCCTGAAAGATGTAATGATCATGTTAGATGACATGTGGTAGATCATACATTGAGATAAGATATTGTAAAGAATTACACACATGAAATATCTGTGCACGGCAACGGGATTGCAAACTGACTTCCTTGGTACGTACCTAGTGGCATCAGTCATACAAGAAAGACTTAACTACTGTTACATAAGATTTCTTTTCAATGTGTATCATTAAAAAAAAAAAAAAGAAAGAAAACAAAAGGATAAGCTGGAACTCATCACATCGCCCCTATTCCAGAAACTTATTAGTGTAAGTGCAATGTAACTTAAGACATGTACTGCACAAACTTACATTCTCCTCAAGTTGGTTTTGCACTGAACATGTAAAGCTAGGTTATCTAGGTAGATGTTGATTCATATTTCTATATTTATGAAAAAAGAACTTTAAACATTTTAGGGCATCAATCATATATATATAGATATAGATATAGATAGATAGATAGATAGATAGATATAGATAGATAGATAGATAGGCTATATATCGACAATAAGATTATTTATATGTTTGTTGCAGTGTGATTGGTTAAACTATTGATATGGAGTGTAAATGACAGAGTTTAAAACTACCAAAACTATCAATATGTACTACGATCTTTCTAGGGTAGCTCCTTCTTTCTAGGGCTTGCTCTATGACTAAACTTATCATACGTCCGAGGTTTAAGTCTATGTCTGGAAAATTGTCTCAGATTAACTAATGTCCGGGATTTTCGGGTAAGTCAATGGAAGACCAGGAAATTTAGCTCGTTTTGGTGAAGCGTTTGGTTTGCGAAGCTGTCTTGTGTGGGCTTTTATGGAAAAAATCAAAAGTGATAAGGTGCTCCTCGGAAAAAAGAAACTTTCATCAGAAAAATAAATTTTTAAGCAGAAAATAATGATTTAGGAAATAATTAAGGCAATATATATACAGTATATGTATATCGATATCCCAAACATTTTTAACAGACGTACTAAAGCAGTATGATGTATGATGTGACTTGTAGGTCAGAGATAGCCGTAATGTGACATTTAAGTATATATGAGATGCAATAGGCAATAAGTTTTGCACCTCCTTATTTCATGTGTTTCTTATAAATTTTATATTAAATATTTCAAACAGGAGACTGACCAAAAATATTTCCTGAAGACGATCATAATATCGATATTTAAGATATCGAACCCAGAAAACATGGGAGGATTTCAGAATTATTAGTCTCATATCGCATGAAACAAAAATTTTGATTTGAATTTTAAACAGAAGGTTGTATGGAAGCACAAATGAAAAAAGTTGAGGAGGAACAGTTCGGGTTCAGGAGAGATAAGGACACAAAAGACGCAATTAGATTATTAAGGATGATTGGTGAAAAGTTTATAGAAAAAGAGAAGTAGATGTATGCTGTATTTATTGTTCTAGAAAAGGCTTTTGACCGCGTGGATTGGGAATTATTGTTGGGAGTTCTAAAGAAGGTTGGCTTGGAAGGGAACGATCAGAAACTCATAAGAAACATATATGAACCAACCAGTAAGTGCTAGAATAGGGAAGGAGTGCAATTGGAAGGGGAATTCGACAGAAATGTTGTTTCTTACTTACATTATTAGGGATGGGCATGAGCGAGTTCATGCGAGTTTTCATTGAAACACGACTCGACTCGAAACAGACATCTTTGAGCTCGACTCGAGAACTCGGCTCGAAAAATTTCCTCCAACTCGACTCGAATTTCACTCGAGTTTCGAGTCAAGTTGAACCAAAACGAACTAAATCGAGCCAAATGCTGTGTGCAGTTTCAAGTACTTTCTTCAAATACCCTACATAGACAATATAATTATTATCAATGATATTTGCTACTACTACAACTTTATTATTATTATTATTATTATTATTATTATTATTATTATTATTATTATTATTATTATTATTATTATTATTATTATTATAACACCACCGTGTATAAACATGAATGATATGCGGTTTGTACCTGAATACTAAAAACTGGTTGATTGCTGACCTCGTGAAGTCGTGAAGCCTACGAGGCAAGAACATCGTTCACGAAGTTCTGGATTTGAGTTCCGGAGGAGCAAGTATCCAGGCTCGAATCAAAAATAGTTAAAAGTTAGAAAGCGCCGGCCAAACATGTTCAAACCAGCTCGACTCGGGTTTAGAGTTCTCAACAGCTCTAGCGGCTCGGCTTACAGCTCATTCACTATCGAGCCGAGCCAACAGCTCACCCAACCGAGCCTGCTCGAGCCTAAACAAACCGAGCTGATAGCTCACCACAACCAAGCCGGCTCAAGCCGATGGCTCACCTGAGCCGAGACGGTACCTCATCTCAACTGATCCGGCTCGAGTTGTTGGGTGAACCGTACTGAGCCAGTTAACATCACTACCTGGGTTGGGCTTCTACTTGGGATCAAAAGTTAGACCGTGCAGGTCTCAGTCTTGGTGGTAAGAACTACAGTATATACCGGTATTTACATTGGTGCTCACGATGTTTGAGGATGTCTCGTAATAAAAATCCAATGTCATCTTGTTAATCGAGACGAGACGAGATGCGAGAAGTGTCCCATCTTGTGAGCAACATTAAAAATATTCCATATTACTGCTTACACTTCTCATAGATTTCGCTTTCCAGTCTAATCAGACCATGATTTCAAAACGAGCTAAAATGAGCTAAACGAGCGAGCTGTTTATCAAACTCGGCTCTACTCGAAACTCGAACTCAAAACAGTGACTCGGCTCGGAGCTCGACACGAGAAAATTACCTTTGACTCGACTCGAATTCGCTTCAAGTTTCGAGTCGAGTCGAGTCGAGTTTTAGCTCGACTTGTGCCCATCCCTATACATTATTTTAATGTTTAAAAGATATACTGAAAAAGAACCTACAAAATGTAGACGGCATTTCAGTAGGAGGTAGAATGATTAGGTGTATACGGCTTGCAGATGGTAAGGCGCTTGTTTTGAAATCTAAAAAGAAAATCAATAAGATATTAGAAAATTTGAGGAAGGGCTGTGAATGATATGGAACGAAAATGAACGTTAGAAAGACAAAAACAATGATGATTAGAATTAGAACGAAGCGGTCGGTGACTAGTTTTCGATACGTGGGTAGTATTACTAGTGACGCGAACGTGAAATAAAAGCAAGGATAAGAATCGGGAAAGAGACCTTTAGGAAGAAGAAAAGTCTATTTTGTGGAACCTTGAATAAAGAGTTGAGAAAAGGATTCATAAAGTGCTTCATGTTGAGTATTGTACTGTATGGGAAGAGACATGGACTTTACGCAAAAACGATGGATAACGATTGAAAGCTTTCGAAATGTGGGTGTGAATTGTATCACTGGCTAAGAAGGAATTGTATCATGAGGGACCTACAAGAAGGTATGTTTGCTGAAAAGGGAGGGAGGGGGAAGGACAATTGATGGACGATTTTAAAACAGAAAAAAAGCCTACTTGAAGGACGAAGAGGTTAACAGAAGACCGTGGAGCATGGACGCTTCTCAGCTGTGACGGGTGACCTGTCAATAATGGCAGAATACCTATGATGATGATGATAATTATCATAAATTTTGGAAAAGAAGATAGAGTATTTATGAAAGAGAAGTTAATAAACATCCTTTTCCCAATAGAGAGACTGACAAAACTAAATTTAAAATATTATGTTGTTCACGAACAATAAGAAAAGTTAATCAAAATGTACGTAAGATTCCGAGGTCGAATCAAGTCTATTATTGCTATAAATGGACGCTTTTCGAAAAATCACGAATAATAATAATAATAATAATAATAATAATAATAATAATAATAATAATAATAATAACTATGTTTATATATTTAGAAACATGAAATGAAAATTTCAGTTTAATGTCCCATGGTTATCCCTAGCTTTAGATGATTAATGAAAGTGAACAATTTTGAAATTAATTTTTGTTGTGCTTTCCCACCGGGAATCGAACCCGAAACTAGGTATACCAAAGACACACGCTCCACTCTCTACATCAACAGGAATAGCTTATATATTTATTTATAAGAATAAATTCATTTAAAAGAGAAAAAATCTTTTATAGCAAATTGTTTATTTTAGTAAAGTTTCGCAATTTATCGCACGCACACACACACACACACACACACACACACACACACACATATATATATATATATATATATATATATATATATATATATATATATATATATATATATATATAGATGGTGATCAGAAAAATGGAAACACCTGAACGAAATTGCAACTTACCAGATTAATATGGTGTCGGGCCACCTTTCGCCTTCAGAACAGCCTTGATGCGACGTGGGATGGAGGCATAGAGGTCGTGAATGGTAGCAAGTGGAATTTTACACCATTCCTCGTGCAGGGCATCGGCCAGTTCTGTGAGAGAGGATGGAGATGGAAATCGTCGCCGGAGTCGTGTTTCCAAGACGGACCACATATGTTCAATTATGTTGAGATCTGGGGATGGGCGGTCCAGGGGAGGTGTTGAACTTCATCTCGATGTTCCTCAAATCACGGTGCAACAACGCCAGCTGTGTGAATGGGTGCATTATCATCCTGGAAGATGGCGTCATTGTCCGGGAACAACATCCGGACCATAGGATGCAAGTGGTCTCCTAAAATTGCGACATAATCGTTGGCAGTGATTCGTCCGCTAAGTGTGACCACAGGACCCAATGAAAACCATGATATGGCGGCCCACAGCATCACCGAGCCGCCGCCATGTTTCACAGTTTGGCGGAGACACTGCAGATCATAAGCTTCTTTGGGCGTTTTCCACACATAAACACGGCCCGTGGTTGGGAATAGGGTGAAGGATGACTCATCCGACCATATCACACGTTTCCAGTCCTCAACGGTCCAAGTTGCATGATCGCGGCACCATTTGCGGCGTGCGAAAGCGTTATGGTCCCTGATGAGCGGTTTGGCCCGTGCAACACGACCCCGTAAGTTCATGTCATGTAATTCGCGGCGGACTGTGATTGTCGAAACAGGGTGGGTGAGGTGCTGATTGAGTTCCTCCGTCACCTGCTCCGCAGTGGCACGACGGTTCTGCGTGACAATGCGCTTTAATCCCCGGCGTGACCTGTCACTCATGATTTTCTTCCGCCCACTGTTCTGCTTCCCCGATGTGGTTTTCCCGTGTGTTGTGTAGGCCGTCATCACCTTCGACACTGTCCCACGCGACACACCTAAACAAGTAGTCACTGCCGTCACACTCACTCCACATAACCGCGCACCAACAATTTGCCATCTTTGAAAATCTGAGAGGTCTCCCATTCTACACTACTTCTGTCTGCTACAGCCACTGGACACTGCTGTTCCACTGCGCCTGACGTAGTATGGAGACCGACCTAACACACCACCACCAGCGGTCCGGCGCTGTGGGCGCCACGACACCACTGCCAACCCATACATCTGACGTGTTGCCAACTACAGGTGTTTCCATTTTTCTGAACACCATCTGTATATATATATATATATATATATATATATATATATATATATATATATATATATATATATATATATATATATATATATACCATTTATCTTCAAACTCCCTTGTAACTTTAAAATAATATTTTAAAAATAAAGGGACATTTTTGGTCTTTTCTCTGTATTCTAACGTTTTCTCTCACATTCTCATTCTACCATTTATTTTACTATCATTCACTTCCATTACTTATCTGTCTTCTTTAACGCAAAAGGCATAACCGCGGATTGAGAAATTATTTCATTTTGAAATACTCTGCAATACCACCAGATTAACAGTTGTCAACCAAACAAATGGTACTACTTTAGGACTGTTACATATTTCAAATTTACTTATTAAACAAAAATTTACAAGACCATATTTATTATTCAGTGATATAAATTTCAGACGCTAAATGTCGCAAACATCCAAATTACGGAGATCTCTTCAACAATAAATCCAAGTGAGACGGACGGAGTAATCTACATCAAAAATGCTTGAGTCTCAAAAACTATAATGATGGTATGACGTATTTCAGGAAAATAGGAACAAAGTGATAAGGCTTTTTAAAAAAGAAAATAATAAGTGCTTAGATAAATAACAAGTATAGTCAAGTAGATGATTTTTCAAAAGATGTAAAGATAATAATACACTTACAGCAATTTGACATCTCTAACTAGCCTGGGCATATGAAAATACGAGTTTGGCAAACAATCATTGCTTTTTTTTACCCTTTTTTTAAAAGTAGTATGGTTCATCGAAACTCCTTTATTTATTTACCTGATCTGTCCGTTTGTCTATCAGTTTGGAATACAACAAATCTCAAGTATTATTTGATGAATAAGCATAAATTTTGTCCAAACTGTAGACGGTCGAAAGTTAGAGATCGATTCGTTACTGGAAGTGATATATATTTAAATCGGAAGTGGTAGAACATTTCCAGTTGTAATGCTGATCATTGTAGAGCAAAAAGGTTTGTAGGATTGTGTAAAAGCTGTTTCCTACTATCGACTAAGCAACCCAAGAATATATTTCTTCATCCTTATCTCTCTACTAAAACCGGAATTGGTAGGAATCCTGTAGAATTTTCGGTTTTAATGTTGATCGCTATAGCCTAAAAACGTTAATAACTAGGCAGTAGCGGTTTTGTGCAATCAATTAAGCATCCCAAGATTATATTCCATCCCCATTCTTATCTCTCTCATTAAACCGGAAGTGGAAGAAATCTACCACCATTCCCAGTTTCAATATTAAATCCAATACACGCCATACAAACTAAACTTCTTCACGTGGTGTACACGTGACACTGCTGCTTATTTAACATTACATCTGTAGTTATTGGTAGTTGTAATTATAAGAATTCTCACAATTACGTAGTATCTTTGTTTATGTACTTACTGATGCGAATAGCCGAAAGTGTGATAACCTGGGGGTCGGACGTCATATGATAACCGAAGGCTTGCCCTGGTAGTTCAAAGAATCGCTGTTATATAGATTTTGATCAAGATTCTACTACCTATCTTTCATTATCTGAAACTTAAAATTTGTTCAGGTTTGAATGTTGATATTTTGTGAATGCACAGTACCAGGCCCGTAGCCAGTCCAAAAATGTAGGGGGGCCCGATAGAAGTTAGAGGGGCCGATCCAACCATGTTGTAGTTCATTTGCAAGCCTATCGTGAACATTTTAGGGGAGAAAAAATCTAGGGGCGCACCGTGGATACAGGCCTGCACAGTACACTAAAGTAACAAAAGATAGTTCTTTTAATACATCTCAATAAAGAAAGAACATACTATTCTCTTCAGTAAATTTGTTGTTTGTTATAGGATACTATTTACTGTAGGAAGTAGGTCTACTAAATAAGTATTTTAATCTGTTTTCTTCTTTCCCTTTTAATTTATTTTCCTTCTCTAATATGTTTTCCTTCGACGTAAGAGAACATGTTTCACAATTAACTTTGTTTCCCATATTGAAAACCCGTAAATGAGATATTTTGTGATCTGATACGGTGCTTGAGAGGAAAATAATCCTTTCCATTTAACAGAAGCGATCAAAATACCTAAATCAATAAACTATATTTAGATGTTTATTATTGAGTTTACTTCCCATCATGAAGCTTCTTCCAATTGGTTCTCTTGCCAATCAATTTTTCTCTCTATTTTTAACCTATAATAGAGTAGGGCCTACTCTTATTCTTTTGGTATTGCTGTCAACATTGATGCAATCGCTGTTGTATATACGTCTATATACACTGTTGAGGTTTTAGTAAATCATTGTTGTATTGCTAAGCAACAGTAGACGTCAGACGAAGAACATCTGGGACATCGACTAAATATCCAAGAAGAGGATAAAACATGGAAATTAAGAATCTGTTACGGTTACTGTCAGTACTGCTTTTAATTTGTACACGGTATGAAGGGTGGTTTCAAGTTATGGAAACAAATTTGAGTTCAATCCTAAACATGTCGGCTTGTGGTAGACAACATTGTACAGTACGACCGCGTTTATCTGGCCTAACTCGGACCAAAAGCAATCCTGATATTCCGGGTAATATGTCTAATAAGCAAAACAAATCGTTAAATAAGCAGACTTACCGTTTATTGCGATAATTTTTCATATAATTTCTTAATAAAGAATTAGTCCATTGTATTCTGTTTCAAACACGTGTGGCGTTTGAATGAAACACTGAGGTGCTTTCTTAAACTCGACAAAAACATTTTGTGTATAGTATTACCGTAATTTATTGTACAACGGGGACACTTCTAAATGGTATAGTCATATGGAGATTTACGGCTAAGGTGTACCATTTAGAAGTGTCCCCCGCTGTACAATCTTTTGCACGTTTAATCAAAATAAAAAGCGAATGTTTGACGTACCTATAGTTACGTTCTTGCAATCACAGTTAAAAATTATTACTTATGTGAAAATTAATTTTTAAAAAAGTCTACAAATCTGATCCGGATTAACGAGGGCCGGATAAACGAGATTGTAGCCAACTACATTTCCCAGGCTCTTTCCGCTACCTTCCACTACCTTAATTCAACCCAGGGGCAAGTCTCGAATTTTAGAATAGGGATACAAAAAGCCTTAGATTGATCACTCAGATATATGGCTACTCATTTCTGTTTTAGTAATGAAACAAATTGTAAATAACGCAATTCAAAGCGCTGCTCAAAAGAACCATTTAACATATACTGTACGTATCCTAGTTAAGTGTTTATAGCTGTGATATAACACTAGAAACTTGATTAAATGCTTATTTTGGGTAACTGAATTCATATTAGTTCAAAGATTAATGGATTCTGTTTAGTGCATATTCAAGACACTACACGTAGTCACACAGTTACCTAACATATTGACAGACCTTGGTTGAACCACAGAGAACGTACGTACGTACAGTACATGTATAGCTTGTGTGCATCCTGTGAAATCGTTTATGAATTCAACAATACTTTCATCGTCATTCATTCGCATTTATCATGTGTCTCCTTTAGTCTACAGTGCAAGACAGCGAGACTTGAAAATAGATTTCGTGTTATTTTCTCTTCTGAAAATAATTTATTGCTTCAAATGAAACCAACAAGTTCCAATAAATTGGGTCCCATATCGAAAGACTCACCTTCCCGTAGCAAAAACATTGTGCACCTATCTTTCGGTTTGTGTAATTTACTAAAACAGTTTTTTTTTTCCCCTAGTTATCATAGTTATTAAATTAGAAATGAAATGAAATCTTTAAGTTTTACCACGTCCCACCTGGATGGTCTTGGTCTTGGTCTTGCACATCCAGTCTTGGTCTTGCTCTTGCATGGAACCTTTGGTCTTGGTCTTACACACCCAGTCTTGGTTTTGGTCTTGGTCTTGCTTGCAAGTCTTGCAACTCTTGCTTTTAACAAATCTTATGCTTTTCATAGGCAAATTATACGCTGGATATAAGGGATAATAAATTCTATAATGGGCCAATAGTAACGGAAATACATTGTATGTTTCTAAATGTAATATAGTTTATCTTCATGGAAGTATGATGATAGTGTTCAACATAGGCGACGATTTTTATTTTTCTTCAATGGATGCCCAAGCTTCACTAGTTATAAGATAAATAACTACGTTTCGTAATCTTATATATATAACAGATCCAATACTCCACTGGTTCCCAAACTGGGGAGGCTACCCCTGAGACGCATGAAAGAATCAAGACGGAACAGATTATTGAAACACTCTGAATTGCAAAATTATTCTTACACTCTAAAGATGTTAGTTTTTTTCTTTTCAACAACGATTAGCTAATCTTTGTATTCAACAAACTTCCAATTGTTTTACTGTTCCAATATGTACTCTTTGGAGAAGACACATGGACATTGCGCAAAAGCGATGAAAAATGGAGGCTTTCGAAACGTGGGCATGGAGAAGAAAGGATAAAATTAGCTGAGTTGAACGGAAAATGAATGAGAAGGTATTAGATACAGTAGGAGGAGGATAGAAAGGAAGAATTTTAGATGTAATTAAGAGGAGGAAGAGGAACTGGTTGGGACATTGGCTGAGGAGGAACTGTATTAGAAGGACGTGCTAAAGGTTATAGTGGAAGGTAAGAGAGGGAGGGATGAATGATACTGTAGTTGAAGAAAGGTATTAAAACAGAAAATTGCTACGTCAAGACGAAGAGACTAGCTGAGGTCCACCGTACATCGAAGCTTCTCAGTTGCAGCAAGTGACATGCCAGGAATGGCAGAATAGCTAATGATGAAGATATTTTTTAGCAACACTGGCCAAAAAAGAGAGAGAAAAAATTAAAATAATAATGATTATAATCAAACCTCTTAATATTTTAGAATAATTTGAGTGAAACCTGAAAACGACTCAACTGTCTGTGTCCTTTGTGTAAACTCAATTTATTCAAATACTTTTGACCTACATACATAAGAAATACAAAATAAGGACATCAAACTTCAAGTTATTTGAAATAACGGTACAAAATCATTCTCACTTGTGAATATGAATTATTTATTGATGTATAGTGTTATATCGCTCAATTGTTGATGTGCAGTATACCTAAGGAGGCTAAAAGTTATAGACTCTACTGATAAACAATTATTCAACCCATGAAATCAAATTTGCTGTCACATGCACTGAGTTTATATCAATGTCACGAAAATGTTATTTCGATATTAAGCACAATTCGATATGAGCACACATTACAAATTTCCAAAGGATGCTTAAGCCTTGGAGCCAAGGCATACGACATTTCTGAATAGTTTTGGAAGACAAACATCACTAATATGTTTCGAAATGAAACAAAATATATAGTTTAAAGTTTCACTATTATGCACCGAGACGGTGATGATGAGAAATGAATAAAATGTTGGAACGAAAAAAAGTAGGATGAAACGGGGAAAAAACCAGAGAAAACTCAAGCGCACGGTATTTGTCTATAAAAAAAGCTCACATGGCGTAATTTGGGATCAAACTAGGGACCCCGTGCACTAGAGGTAAAGGCTCTACCACTGACCCGCGGCGACCATAACATGTTTTAGTTTACTTTTCGCTTATGCGCTTCTTATGGACACAACTATTCTTCGTATGATTTCCCAAAATCCAATCATGGGCTGTCATAAATGAATCAAATGATGACAAAAGTAAATCAGACACTGAAGTTTTTATACCTTGTAACAATTTATATTATGCTCTCGGTCGTCTTCTAAACGCAGGAATGCATTGTAATTCAGCACCAATGACACATTTATTTGTGTGCAACAAGCTTTGACTAGAATGACACTTGTGTGACTTGAAAACGAGTAATAACTACAGAAAATGGGAACAACCGATTCAGGAAATGACATACTTTAGCTATATACTACAGGAGCAGATCGACTTACATTGATAGCATAGCTATTGGGAACACATTCACTCTAGCGACATTTTTACTGAAGCCAAAAAATTCAAGTGAAAGATGCAATGAATTTTTCCCCTTTCTTTTTACATTATATTAAAAAACAATTAGTACCTGTACGTGTGCCAGACTCTTGCGTAAGAGTCTTGGTCTTGGTCTTGGTCGTGCAGGTATGGTCTTCGTATTCGTCTTGGTCTTGCACCCCTTGGTCTTGCATCGGGATTCCTGGTTTTGGTCTTGGTCTTGCATGCAAAACCAAGACTCTTGCGCTCATCACTACCGGCTAGGCTAAAGGAGACGGTGATGATGAGAAATGAATGAAGTGGTGGAATGAAGAAAGTCGGAGGAAACCAGAGAACCCTGAGAAAACCCACGTACACGGTGCTTGTCCACTACAAAGCTCACTTGGTGCAAGCTGGAATCGAATCAAGGACCCCATGCACCAGAGGTGAACGCTCTACCACTGAGCCGCCGCTGCCCAATTGTTGAGTTTGATTGTTTCAAAAGTGTGGTAGCCAACTCAAAGCATGCATGCCATTAGAGACACGCACAAAGTCGATACAGCAAGCGGGCCCGGATAAAATGATCTAGTATTCATGCATATTGTTCAGAGCATGTTGAGTACCACATTCAAGTAGGTGCACACCCACGGGAGTTCACCGGCTCCGCACCCCCCAAAAACTTCGTAACGCAACATATATTTGTACACTTTCTTAATAAGACTATACTTATTTAACCAGGAAATGATTGATGTAGCATGAAAATTTGATCTTATACTTCATCTTATAGAAACAACCTAGTTCTATTGTTATTTTTCTGAAAATATAGGGGAAAATATTTTACAATTATTTATCGTCTTTTCGTGTGCAGTATAAAAAAGAAAAAAAAAGTTCAATACTACACAGACGTACTGGCTTGTAATATTGGGCACCCCCTCAAAAGCTCGGACCCTTCTTAACAAAAATTTCTGAGTATGCATCTACATTCAGCGTGTGTACTCCTGCCCCCCCCCCCCCGCACACCATCACGCAATCCTTCAAAAGCAATTTCAGTCGTTTGTACTTCGTTTGCTCCCATTTGCTCCGCAGTAGCTCCGTTTGCTCCCTTACAATTCACGAGAAAGTGGAACATTAAAGTGGGGAGGCAGAACAACGACGTCCCAGCCCCACCAAACTAAAAATAATCGCTGAGGGGAACGAATGGTGGCCATGGCATTTGTTTGTACTTCATTTGCTCTCATTTGCTCCTATTTGCTCCGCAGTTTCTACGTTTGCTCCCCTACCGTTCCTGAGAAAATTGAACTTTAAAATGAGGGGCCAGAAAAAAGTGGTCCCAGACCCTCGAATTAAAAACAATCACAGAGAGGAACAGATGGTCGTATTCGTTTGTACTTCGTTTGCTCCCTTACCGTTCCCGAGAAAATGAAACATTAAAATGGAGGCAGAATAATGTGTCCCAGCCTCCCACCTAGCTAAAAACTACCGCAGATTGGAACGGATGGTGGATTTCTTTTGTACTTCCTTTGTTCCCCTTTGCTCCGCAATTTCTTCGTTTGCTCCCATACCGTTCCTGAGAAACAAAATTTTAAAGTGGGGAGCCACAACAACACAGTCCCAGTCCCCCACCCAACTAAAAGTAATGGCACAGAAGAACGGATGATGGTGTTCGTTTGTACTTCGTTTGCTCCCATTTGCTCCGCAGTTTAACCGTTTGCTTCCCTACCATTCATTCCCAAGAAAATGGAATTTTAAAGTGGGAAGGCCTGAACATCGTGGTCTTAGCCAGTTCACAACCAAATAAAAACTATGGCAGAGGGGAATTTTGTTCATGAGAATAAGGCACACCTTAGATACCCCCCCCCTCCCAAAAAAAAGAAAAAAAATTCAACACAACCATCAAACTGTAGCTCTGGCTATGAACAACAATATAATAGGCCACGATGGCTCAGTGGAAAAGCTTTCACTTCTTGTGCATGGGATCCTTGGTTCGATCCCAGCTCGCGCCAAGTGAGCTTTGTGGTTGACAAACACCATGTGCGTGGCTGTTCTCGTGGTTTTCCCGTTTCCTGCTGCTTTTTTCATTCATTTCTCATCATCAACGTCTCCTTTAACCAGCACGGCATAACTATGGGACATAAACCTAAATATTTTATCTTTTCAACAATATATACTAATAGGCGAAAGTCCCCTAAGCTTCAGTTACTTTTCTCTCTTCGCTCCCTGCAATTAATTGTACGGAGTGAAGATATTTACAATCCAACTACAAAAGAATCGCCTTAAAAACTGAAAATGGCGTCTTATAGAAATGCTTTACGGAAAAACAATTATGCAAATTATTTAAATCAGTAACACACTCTACCTTCAACATTCTTTGTGCATTTAGCAATATTTATTTACATGGCTGCATTTGCCAAAATTACGTTTGTCAGTTTAATCCGATGAAAAGCTCATTTTTCTCCTTGTGTCTTGTGTAACTATCAGGACAATCTAAGCCCTGGACCAAAGGACAATTATGTGCTCCTGGCCTCTCAAAAAATGATAATTATTGTTAACTTATCGAATGTCTTGCTGGAGAAAAAGTCTCTCATCTTCTCTGTGCTTGTACATGTAGAAACACTCAAAGCGATCTTACGTTTGTTTGTCTTCTTGTTGGAGAGTGTCCGAGTTTCCACCAGGTGCAATGGAAAATTCACTATTAAGTCGGGTGGTGTGATAACTTGTTCGAAACTGATACATGCTACAACTTACTGATCATTCATTAATTACAGGATTCCCAGCCAATGTCAGAATTTTTGATTTTTCATTTTTCGAATAAGCTGATATTGATAGTAGACATGGGACGGAATTAAAATAGGGACATTTGCATGTCCTGACTAAATTTTCGAGGACGCGAGACACTCGGGCTGAAAATCGGGACTGTCCCGTTTTTTATGGGACGTATGAAGGCTTAACCATTGTATATACTTTGAAAATCCTATCATATGACAAAATCTGGTTTTATTTAAAAATTCAGAACGAATAGTTCATTGTCTACGTCAGTTTTATCCGGAAACCATAAAATCTCCTGATGAAGTAGCCTATACAACATTCAACAATAATATGATCTCGAAAGTGTCTTTAACTAATGCTTGTTCATGTACCATGTAACACTTCTCTCTTTAATACAGTGGACTTTCTTTTAACTTCCCAATCTTTAACCATCCGTTCCTTTAACCGCCATCTTCCAAGAAAAAGTCATTTCGTTACCAGTTGCGGTCGATGCTCTACAACAATGTACCCTACAACAAGCTTAAATGTCTTTCGTTCAGTAATTGTGTTTATAAGATGCAATACTGTACTTCATTCAATATTGTAATCTGAATCGTATTTTTTTCAGTTTTGTGTCTTTCTTCAATCAATACACATACACCGTAAATAAGTGTATGGCTTGTGTAATAGTTTAGTGTGCTTTATTCAATATATAGTAATTTGTTTAATTGAATGTCGCTGGAGCAGCTTGTGGTCAAAACTTTTGATTTTGTTAAATACAATTTATTGAATTACTTGGGGCGTTCAGAAATGATTGGCACTACAATTAATTTGTTTTCACAGGAATCATTTATTGAACAAACGATTATAGTTTATTTTAGAGGTATTCGCCGGCAATGTCTATGCACCTTTGCCACCGTTCTGGAAGCTTCCTTATTTGTGTACCAAACCATTCTTTGCGGGTATCTCTTTGCCACTGGCGGACAAATGCGTGGAGTTCATCATTTGTGTTGAACTTTTTGCCTCTCCTGTCCTCTTTCATTGTGTCGAATAAAGCATAGTCGCTAGGAGCCAGATCCAGCGAATATGTAGGATGAGGCAGTACACTAAACCCTAGTTCATGCACTGTGGCAATTGTCTGGCGACTGACATGTGGCCGTGCATTGTCGTGTTGGAGAAGAAGGTCACGGCCCCATTTTCCTTGTCAGCGTTGTTGGATGCGTCGGCGGAGTCTATGCAGTGAACTGAGTAGCTCTCACTGTCGATGGACGTATTGAGAGGGAGCCATTCCACCAGCAGTATCCCTTCATGATTCCAGAAAACTGTCGCCATTTGTTTCCGCACGAATAGTCCCATCCGTGCCTTCTTGGGACGAGGGGTTCCAGTATGCCTCCATTCCATGGACAGGTGTTTCTTTTCTGGAGTCTCGTAGAGGAACCAAGTTTCGTCGACGGTGACCAGACGCTGAAAGAACTCGGTCGGATTTTCACTGTACTGTTGCATCAACTGCTGGCAAATCTCCACACGCTTTTATTTCTGTGCAATGGTGAGGTCATGAGGCACCCATTGTGCACACACCTTGTGCAGCTTCAAATCCTCACGAATGATAGTGTAGAGGGAAACCCGTGATAGACCTGTTTCTTTCTCTAGTTCATCAAACGTGATTCTCCTCTGCTCCATTATCAAATAATTCACTCACATGGCATTGCTTGGTCTGCGTGCAGTTGCAGGACGCCTAGTGCTTTCGTTTTTTGCAGCACTATCTTTACCTTCTTTGAATTCGAATATCCAACGAAACACGCATCTGCGACTTGGTGCTGTGTCCCCACTTGGTGTGTCCCGACTTGGTGTTTGTCTGCTTCCATGCTGTCTTTTCGCTGTCCACCAGCGTCCTGGCAAGTTGGAACAACTGCTGCTACAATGTGCTACCTGCGGAAAGAAACAAAACCATTTAGTGGGGTTTGATAGCACTATAGTCTATCGTAATGCGTACATCAATAAACATTTCAAACTGCTACTTTGCACAAGTTATAGGGGGGAATGCGAATCATTATTGAACGAACTAAATCTAATACTATAAAACTTTATTAAAACCATTATATCGATTCCATACAATTTAGGGACTATGAAATGGTGATTTTTTCCTTTAATCTATGTTTTCATTATCTGACCCAAGACCAGTTCCGTGGTGATCGTTTTCGGGGTCACTGTGGCTCAGTGATAGATAGAGCACTTTCCTCTGGTGCATGGAGTCCCTGTTCGATCCCCGGCTAAGTAAGTTAGTGGTTGATAATATCGTGTCCATGGGTTTTCTCGGGGTACTCCCACTTTCTCATTCCACCAATTCTTCCATCATCATTCGCTTGTTTTAATAGTCGTCTCCCTTATCCTTAAAGGCATAATCTTGGGACGTTAAACTGAAAGATTTCATTTTTTTTTTTTTTTTTTTTTGTGATCATTAGTAGATAGTCTACTGTAAGTACTAGTTGATCCACTCAAGCCTTTACCCCGCAGAACTCTATAAATCAAAATCGTGCTTTGTTCCCTTTTGAAATCCTGCAATATTATTTGGCGAATAGCTTAAAGAAAAAGAATTGAAACATGAGACATTATTACCTATCGGTAAACTTCATTTAGATAAACAAAATTATATTGCGTAGTTTTTGAGAAAATAATAATAAAAATAAAAAAAAAAGAATTTGTTTGTGAACCTAAAAATTGATGCTGTACGAAAATCATGCCGCCTATTGTGGTGGAACTGATCTTGGAATGTACTCTCTTTAAGCACCTCATTATGACGCTAGCAAGGTGACAGTACCTAGTATGGTTAATAAGATATAAGTTAATATTATCGTTTACTATTAAGCTTTAATTTATCTCCAACTAAAATAATGTCCAAAGTTGATACATCTATCAGTCAATAGATAACATCAAACTCAGCAAAATGATGTTAATTTCTTATGCGTAGTTTTAGAGAATATCGAGGAAAACTTATTTTTGTGGCGCTAAAAAGTATATCATTCGTTGCCAAGATTAATTGCAAGTTCTTGTTCTGTTAGGTAAATTGTTCGTTTATTTATGTATTGTACTGTATATATAATAAATAAATAAATAAACTGTTAACTAATATGTTGTATTTTTTCTTAAGTTCAGCGTCCCATGAGTACGTACCGAAGTTAATAGAGACTGTGATGATTAGTGATGAGCAAATGCAAGACCAAGACCAAGATCCAGGTGATCTTGGTCGTGCACATCCAGTGTTGGTCTTGATCTTGCTTGCAAGAGTCTTGCAAGGTTTGCTTTTTTAGAAGTCTTATGGTTTCATAGGTAAATTTTATCTAGATATAAGGAATAATAAATTCTATAATGCGCCAATAGTAACGGAAATACGTTGTATGTTTCTAAATGTAATATAGTTTATCTTCATGGAAGTATCATGATAGTGTACAACATAGACCACGACCCTTATTTATTTATTTATTTATTTATTAAATGGGTGCCCAGGCTTCACTACTTATAGGATAAATCATGTTTCGTAATCTCTTTATATATATATATATATATATATATATATATATATATATATATATATATATATATATATATATTTTTTTTTTTTAACAGATCCGATATTCCATTGGTTCCCAAACTAGAAAGGCTACCCTGAAACGCATGAAAGAAAATCAAGACGGCATAGATTATTGAAACACCCTGAATTGCATTTTTTTTTTTTTTTTTTAACATTTTAAAGGCGTCATATTTTTTCTTTTCAACCACGATTAGCTAATCTTTGTATTGAACAAACTTCCAATTAAATATTGAGATTTTGTTTTACTGATTACAATATGTACTCTATAAGGCAGAAACATGGACATTACGCAAAAGCGATTTTTTTAAAAAATGGAGGCTTTCGAAACGTGGGCATGGAGATAAAAGGAGAGAATTAGCTAAATGAACGGAAAACGAATAAGTAGGTGTTAGAAATAGTAGTAGTAGGGAAGAAAAGAAAAAAATTAGATGTAATTAAGAGGAGGAAGAGACACTGGTTGGGACATTAGCTGAGGAGGAACTGTATTATGAGGGACGTGCTAGAGGATATGGTGGAAGGAAAGAGAGTGAAGGGGCGAAGAAGACTATAGTTGAAGGAAGGTATTAAAAGAGAAAATTGCAACGTCAATACGAAGAGACTAACTGAGGACCACCGTACATCGAAGCTTCTCAGCTACAGCAAGTAATCTTCCAATAATGGCAGAATAGCTATGATGATGATGATGATGATAATATATTTATCAATATTGGCCAAGAAAGGAGAGAAAAATAAAATAATAATGATTTTAATCAAACGTCTTAATATTTTAGAATAATTTGAGGAAAACTGAAAACGACTCAACTGTCTATGTTTTTTGTGTAAACTCAATTTATATAAGTACTTTTGATCTATGTTAGAAATACAAAATAACGGCATCAAACCCCAAGTTATTTCAAATAACAGTAGAAAATCACTCTTACTTGTGAATATGGATTATTTATTGTTGTACAATGTTATATCGTTCAATCCTCGATGTGCCGTATAACACCGAGGGGAAAAAACTTATGTGGCGTACGTACAAACGTAGGTTACATATGTAAATCCTGTAGTTTTTGGACTTGACGTACAGCAAACTGGAAAAGTATGTTTTATACGTATTCCGTATAAGTATTCGATTAAACGTACTTTCCGTACGAAAGAAAGAACTGTATATAGGCGGCCGGGATCTCACATACAGATGAGCGTATGTAACATACATCTAACATATGTAACATACGTATATGTATGTAATATATGTGTTTGTATGTAATATACGGAAGACTGTTAGATGCCAGACATCTTGCAACGCCATGGTGTAACATATAAGCGGGAAAGGGGGCAGTATGCATGTTGTATATGGATAACGTATGTTCCATACTGATTTCTGTAGTAAACATAATAAGGATCCCGTATATTAGTAAAATATACTGCTGTTCGGATATCGGATTTTTCTGTGTACCTAAGAAGGCTAAAAGTTATATTGATAAACAATTATTCAACGTATAAGCATCCGCCCAGGAAATCAAATTTGTGGTCACATGCACTAAGTTTTTGTTAATATCATGAAAATGTTATTTCAATATTAAGTTTATGAGCACAAATTAAAAATTACCAATGGATTCTTGAGCCTCGAAGGCAAGGCCATACTCATGTAGTCGGCACCTATGGTGTACATAATTATCGATTTCAATACTACATTTCTCTTTAGTTTTGGAAGAAGAACACCACTAATATGTTTTGAAATGAAATGAAATATCTAGTTTAACGTCCCACTATTATGCACGGGGACTAAGGGAGACGATGATGATGAGAAATGAATGAAATGGTGGAATGAAGAAAGTAGGATGAAACGGAAAAACCCCGAGAAAACCCACGCACATAGTGTTTGTCTACCAAAAATGTTCACAACCAGGGACCCCAGGCACCAGAAGTGAACGCTCTACCACTGAACCGGTACTTGTGCAAGACTCTTGCGCACGAGTCTTGGTCTTGGTCTTGGTCTTGCATCGGAATTCCTGCTCTTGGTCTTGGTCTTGATCTTGCATGCAAAACTTGCACAAGCTTCAAGACCAAGACTCTTCAACTCATCACTGATGATGAGATGGGTGATAATGATGGAGTGACGAAAGTGGGAGAAAACGGAAGAAAACACGCACACCGTGTGTGTTTGCAGGGGTGGACTGGCCATAATCAAGTACCGGCCCGATGACCGCTGCGCCCTCCTCACACCAGTGCGTTTGCGCCCTCCTCGGGAGGGGCTAAGACATTTCTTAGCCTCGGAAAGGCGCACAGTTTCCTCTCTGAACACATTTTTTTTTTAAACAAAGCTACATAATTATTTTATAAATTCGCTAGCCTTTGGCCAGCTAGGGCTTCACACCAGACCCCGGTATTTGCTCGGCCTGCGGCCTCGTTCTTTCTGTTTTCGGCGTGGGAATGCTACTAATGATATTAGATTTATCCCTAAATATATAGATTTGATTCTAACATCGGTTATTTTGGACAATTTTTACATATCACCCTTACCAACCCACGCTCCGCCCCAAATCCCAGTATTTGCTCGGCCTGCGGCCTCGCTCTTTCTGTTTTTGGCTTTGAGAATGTCATTATAATGATCTTAGGGACCCGGAAATTTATATATTTGACTCTAATATCGGTCATTTTGGATGATTGTTATATATCAACCCTCCCACCCCCACTGCTCCGTCCCCAGATCCCGTCTTTACTCGGCCTACGGCCTTGCTCTTTCTGTTTTGGGCTTTGGTGGTACCATTAATGATCTCAGCGACTTCGAAATATATTGATTTGACTTTAATCTCGGTCATTTTGGATCATTTTTACATGTCTCTCCCTCCCACTCCCGCCGTTAGAGGCGCTAGTTTCGTTACATAAAAACAAGACTCCGTTCAAGACCTACAGATGAACATCTAACATCATTGTTCTTGATGAACTCAGAAGGAGACATTCTGACCAAAATAGACAACAATCTTATTATTGACAAAATGTGTGAGAAAAGCAAGGAGATGCGAAGGCTCCTTCAAGCATAAAGCAGTGACTTTACTTTCATTTTCTAGTTTTGTTTTTGAATTTCTTTTTTCGCTAGGTAGGTATTTAATTCTAAATTTACTTTTGTTAATTTGTAGTAAATGTTTCATATATACTTTTTATTAACGGTTTTAAAAATAGATGAAAAATAAGTTAATGTTATGATGAACATAGCTTTAAAAGGACAGAAGTATGAAAAATAGCATAAGCCCCAAACTTAACTCAAATCTTCAGTTATAATTAGGCTGTTAACAAATGTAGCCGAAGATTTTAAACAACTGGTGTGATTTTTGTAGTCTTAGTTAAAGTGTACAGATTTATATAGGCCTAATATACGAGGCTTGTTTTTTAAGTAAGGCCGTTTGAACTTAAGTACACAACGAAAGGTTATTTCAAAAAAAAATAAACGTATTTTCAGAAAGTACATACTTTACTCTATTTTTCGACATAGTTGCCAAGTTTGTTCAAACACTTATCATACCTCTCAACCAATTTCAAAATACCCTCTTCATAAAAACTTGCCGCCTGCTCCGATAACCAAGCGTTCACTGCCGTTTTCACATCGTCATCATCATTGTAACGGTTGCCACTGAGGTGTTGTTTGAGGTGGAGGAATAGATGGTAATCGCTCGGCGCAAGATCAGGACTGTAGGTTGAGTGGTCTAAAACTTCACAGCCAAAACTGTCCAACAAATCGCGGGTCTGACCTGCAGTGTGAGGTCTTGCATTGTCATGAAAAAAACAATGCCCTTTGTCAGCATGCCGCGTCGTTTGTTTTAAATCGCTCTGCGTAGCTTTCACAGGGTTTGGCATGTATGCTTCTGCATTGATAGTGATTCCTCGTTCATGAAGTCGACCAACAAAACACCATGCCTATCCCAAAACCCCGACGCCATGATTTTGTGCTGGGACAGAGTCTGTTTGGTCTTCACCTTTACAGGCGAGTGTGTGTGTCTCCATTCCATGCTCTGTTGCTTCGATTCGTGCGTGATATGCGAAACCCATGTTTCGTCTCCAGTTACGATCTGACTCAAGAAGCCGTCACCTTCTTCGTAATAACGAGTCAAGAACTTCATGGCACACTCAAATCTTTGGTTTTTGTGGTCCTCTTTAGGAGTTTCGGGACCCAACGGGAGCACAGTTTCCTAAACTTTAGGTGTTCAGAAACAATTTTGTAAAGCACTGATCTCGACACGTCAGGAAATTCGTTTGAGAGTCCTGTTATTGTGAAGCGCCTGTTCTCACGAACCCTCGCTTCAACTGAAGCCACCAAATCGCCTGTAATCGAAGAAGGGCGACCGGAGCGGTCCTCATCATGGACGTTGTCACGGCCATTTTTGAATTCTCGTACCTACTTACGCACTTTGCTTGCACTCATAACAGCATCACCGTACACTTCGCAAATCTGTCGATGAATGTCTGCAGCAGACAGGTTACTTGCTGACAAAAACCGTATCACTGAGCGAACCTCACACGCGGCGGGCGACTTGATAGTCTTAAACATTGTGAGAGCACAGAACACAACCGTACAGGTCAGGTACAGAGTTGAAACTGAGCACAGTTGTTCCCGAGGCATGCCGGTACACGACGCACACGCTAGTTGCGGTATGCGCGCTAACTACTAGTGTCTACAACAAAACGGACCTTACTTAAAAAACACGCCTCGTATTTAGTACTCAAAGTCTCTGTTTGTTTATGAAAATATTGAATTTGTATAATTCTATCGTGATTAACTGCGATAGCTACTTAATCTTTTGTTGTTTTTTGTGTACTAATTTTCCGGGGGAAGCCCCCCGGCACTTTCTTTTATTAGGAAGGGGTATTCCATACAAGCGAAAGCCTCAGATGGACGGCGCCCTCCCAGAGTATGTGACCGCGCCCTTTTTACATAGCCAGTCCACCCCTGTGTGTTTGTCCACTACAAAGTATTGTTGTTTTTGATCTTCGACTACTCTCCTCGAACACTCGTACTCCCAATAAGGACACAGATACTGCTAACAAAATTACGCACATACTACTTTTAATTAAATCGAAACAATGCAGTTTTTAGTCGGAATTAAATCTGCAAATCGTCTGCACGATAGCAGTACCGTGCCAGGGGGGGGGGGGCGGAAGAGGCGAGCGGGGCGACGACTCCGGTCGCCGAAGTAAGGAGGGCGCAAAATTCGGGAAGGAAAAAGAAAAGCATAAAATGGAAGTAAAAAGTAATAAAAAGTGCTCAGAATCAGGGAAAAGGTTTATTTTTGAAAATTTTCTTACGCTTTGCCCGAACCATGGTGGCGCTTCGCGGCTGGTTTGTCGACCTCACTCATATGTACGGGGGGGGGGGGCACCGTCGTATACTCTAGCCACGGGCGCTGATTTTCCAGGCATGGCACTGCACGCTAGCGCCATCTATTGACGGCAGGCAACGCAGGGAGACATTTATTAAATTCTTAAGACTGTAAATTCTTAAGGAGTCTTACACGTAAATTGAAACGTTCTTGTTATTATAATAAAGAATAATTTTTAGAAGAACGTATCCGTTACCTCCAAACAATTATCGAAGAAAAATTATACATCTAAGTAGCAAACATTAGGCTGATACCGACAGCTCAATGTACTATATGCTGCGTCTTTCATTTCACATCTATTATCTATCAATGTATGCTCAGTTTGCCGGGCCTTATGCAATTTAAACAAACACAGTACTAAAAGTTTTAACACGTTCAATTTGCTTTTTTTTTTTTTAATTTTAAATAAAAGTATGCAGTAATATTCATTGGCCTTTCAAGTTATACAAAAAAATAGAAAGAGGTTCTGCGCATGACAAGGTCACTAATGACGTAACGAAGTCCTTGCCATATTAGGACGATGTATATATGTATAAATGAATCTTGATTTTCAATATGCCAGATAAAACGAACGTGTATACACACGCAGGGACGGCTCTACCATGTGCAACACGTGTATTTGCACAGAGTGGCAAGTAGGGGCGGATCCAGGACCGACTTCTGGGGGGGGTTGTCATACTGCTACTTTTAAGGGCTCCAAACTTTGGGATGGGTTTTATTTATATATATAAAATAAGAAAGTTTCCTATTCTGAAAGGGGGGTCGATCGCCCCGATCGCTCCCCCTGGATCCGCCCCTGGTGGCAAGTTTCGAGGGGCGGCAAAATACTGTATGTTATAACTATAACTATTATTTAAAATAAATATTTCTTGTCGGAAACAGACTTCTTATTAAATTTAATAAGCTGATCTACTTGAATACTATATTCATAAATCATGTTTAGGCCGTATTGGTTTATCACATAGACAGTGCTAAAGCAAATAATCAAACAAATCCCAACATGAATTGCTTGATTGCCGTCAAATGAAATAACTCAATTCTCGAACAGTAGTGAACATCTGTTTTATTTCGTTAGTTATCACAGTTTTGATATGAAAACTACTCTTGTCTTTGTCACAAATTCCGTATCATTGAAGGTAGTAACAAGTTTTTTTTTTTTAATTTAACAGATATATAGAAGGAAAATCAATAAATAAATAAGCTAGTTGAGGCTCGATATTGAATTCTATAAAAATTATTACCTCCTTTTCTCTGCAGATGTGTTTGCTTTATCTTTCAGTAACAGAATAGATTATTAAAGAAAAAAATAAACAACGAGATTGTATTGTAGTGTTTAGACCTTTCTGAGTGCTAGTACTTTTTCCTTCCCCTTCATTGTTCATGATGTGTTAATACACTTAAAATCGTGGCTTTTAAAATTTGTTCTTTCTGGAGAGAGGGGGGCGGAAAACGATGCCATTGCACGAGGCGTCAAATTGCCTAGCGCCGGCCGTGTATACACGATAGTATTTTTAGTGTCCATATGTAATGAAATGTGCTTATTCTTCTTTTATGTAGCTACTCACATTTTAATACAAATCTATACCAATTTCGAAGTGCTGCTGTTTAAAACAATGTGTAGAATTCCAAGATACATAAAATGTTGTCCGAGTATTTTTAACGTATTTACTGAAGACAAAATGACGGTGTATAAATGTATATATACATAGGCACCTGGATACAGGAGTTGATGAGAAAGGGGGTTATAAACACAGCCATGTAAAAAAAAAAAATGAAATCTTTCAGTTTTACGTTCCATCGTTATGCCGGATAATCTAAAGGAGACGGTCATGATGAGAAATGAATGAAATGGTGGAACGAAGAGTGGGAGGAAACGGGAGAACCCGGAGGAAACCCACGTACTCGGTGTTTGTCCACCACAAAGTTCTCTCGGCTCGGCGTGAGCTGGGATTGAACCAGGGACCCCAGCACCAGAGATGAACGCTCTACCACTTAGCTACCGTGGCTCCTCACACCCATGTAATATTTTATCATTTGGAAAGTATGATCAAATCACACAAACGCTATTTTATCCACTATAACTTAAGTGGAGGGTCACTATCAGTGATGATCTCAGGGAGGGGCCCGGAGGATATTTCCTCCCCTACCGGAGCCACGAAATTTCTCCCCGGAACTATATATGCTAACATGCTGAATGAAGATCCCCAGTATTTCATAATACTACTTTCCACCCGCAATGTATTGAAATCCCCCCCCCCCCTGAGAAAATCTGAAATCGTCATTGTTCGCTATAGCCACTCTATTTTCCCCTGTAACCTTTTATCTGCGTATGGGCCTATAAAGTACATGGTAAATATTTTCAACATGACTAAATCATTGAATATGTTGGAATCAGATAATAATGTGTTTTCGTATCACATGTTTGTAAACATATGATGCAATCCAAGGAATACCTATACATACGTATGTTCCATGAGCACTCGATTTGAAGAAAGAAAAAGACAGAGAAAAAAAGGCTTGGAAGTTGCAGAGGACATGAAACGTAAGAGAATCGGATTAAACAGAAAATAATAGATTGCTTTGGTAATAGTGGCGCATCTTGGGCGATAAATATTGTTTTTTGACCGAAGGCGGAGCAAGCAATGTACACAACATAGCATATCAGCGTTCTAAAGAGCTACTGGGAAGCAATGGTTACCGCGGTTCTAGAGGAGAAAAGAGGGAGCGAGGTACGAGAATGTGGAAAGAGCAGTGACCGTTCGTCATCGTTGATAAAATTTATCATCAGTTATGGATAACAACGCTCTTAAAAAAGAAGATATTACAAAATGATGATGATGATGATGCTTGGATCTATGAATGGGTAGTAGTTTCCATATGGTTTTTAGTTGTCTTCTCGGTGGAATGAAGGAATGATCGATTTGTCTTCCTCCTACTCGTGTGTCGCGACACGTGACTCAGTGACGGTTCTCGCTCTTTAGTTGCGATGCTACAGAGGAAAGCCAGTTTGCCTTGGCTGGTGCACAGTGAGGGACGATGTGGCCCTTTGCTATAGATACAGGTAAATATTTTTTAAAAACTTTTTTGCTATTATTAAAAATTATGTCAGTGTGGTTGCTTTGTTGAAACAGTTTATCCACGAAGGAGGATCAATGTTTACCAACATTTGTGAACCTTTTATGAGTGCGTGAGTATAACATGACAATTCTAGTGATTACGTGAAGAGAGGAAAAGTGCTTTTAAACTGTGTGACCTATTAAAATAACATTAAAAGAAGTTCTTACAATGGATTGCTTGGTAATATATTAAAAAAAGACAGCGTTAAGTATTAAGTGACGGGATATTTGTATTAAATGTGTAAAGAGCAAGTAATCAAGTAAGCCGTGATTTTTTTAAAACAACAGTCCGAAGTAGCTACACGCACGCACTGAGATTTTTTCCCCTTTAAACTTTGATGACACATCGATTTGGATAGAAAGCAGTGTGCACTGAAATGTAAACAAATAAAGCAGATGAAATACAAGTAAATCACATAGGATTTGAAATTAATGCCTGTTTCTAATGCAGATATACAAAAGCTACTTATTCTTATGATGCTAGAGAATCAACACTTCCGGTCCACTTACTTACACAATACGTATACGTTTCACTGAACCCTTGCATTTAATTTATATAAATAAACGTGCCAATAATGATTTATTCTGAAAGGAAAAAAATATCGTTACGTGGCTTTTGATCTTCGTAGAGTCTCAAATTGTGATTTTTGTCCTTAATAATCTACTTTGGCTAAGAAATGAACTCATTGACTATATCTGGATCGAGAACAGAAACTACAAAACTAATCAAAATGGATAAGCTCAAGAACAAAATTTAAAATGATTTCTCTTAATCTTCAACTGAAATAAAACGATACTTCATAATCGAGAAAATAATGCATACCGTTATATTATATTTTAGATGAAGAGTATATAGCTATATTTTATTGAGCGATATATTTGAAATTAGGGGAAAATAACAACTCTTATTTCTCCTGCAGTTTTTATTATTCGTATTTTATTCCACGTTTGTTTTGGATCCTTACCTACCTTGTTAATTATTTTTTAAAGGTGAGAATAATTTGCAAATTGTTTCCAAATCTCTTAATATTGTCAAGCGACACTGCTATTAATGCAAATATACCCATAGTTCGTGTGAAGTATGAATGGAAATATTTATTTATTTATTTGTACTTTTGTGTTCGTGTTTCGTTTTTCTGTACGTGCAGTTCTTTCATTATAGATTCTATAAATCGTTCAGATGATTTAACTTCAATTTCAATGATTAGTTTGTATCGTTTATGGGTGATCAGTACTTCTATTGGTATTCTACATAATTTTAATAAAATTTGTGTACAGTCCGAAGCAGATAAAAACAAAAATTCCCTAAATTTGCTCATGCCTATGCGTAACTAAACTCTATGGCCTATGGAACCCGGAGGTTCAATGCCGCGTTCACAAAAGCTCTCCATTGACTTCTGTTTTTAGCCAGCTGGATGCAGTTTCTATTTTATTCCTATTTCTGCGAGATTCATCTTAATATTGTCCTTCTATCTGCGCCTAAGTCTAATGGTCGTTTTCCGATTGGACTTCCAGTTAAAATGTTGAAAGCGTTCCTTCTTTCTTCTATTCTAGCTACATGCAGGGGTAAAAGTGAGGGGGAACGCGGGAGGATGCCGTCCTCCCACCTCAAAAAAAAATATGTACGGCGTCCCCCACTTCCTAAAAAATTACAATGGGCAAAGATATGCAGGTAGAACGGCCTGACGTCATGCCACTACCTACCGTCCCGCTACCTTTTCATCTCCACTTCTACTCCTGGCTACATGACCTACCTACCTAGCCTCCTAGACTTGATGACCCTAACAATGTTTGGTAAACGGTATAAGTTATGCACTTCCTCGTTTTGAAGTTTCCGCCATTCCCCATTCCCATTCCTCTTGGGTTCGAATATTCGTCTTTGGATCTTGTTCTCAAATACTTCCAGTCTACGTTTTTCCCTCGAAGTAAGCGACCATGTTTCGCAACCATACAGGGCAACAGGTATAATTATCATTTCATATATTTTAAACTTCAAATTCCTCGACAGTATTTGCGACGACAAAAGATTTTAAACTGAATAATAATACGAATTCCCTGCCTTTAGTCAACTTTGATTTTGTGTCAAATTGTTAATTCTGGCAAACTGCTGCAGTAGTTTAATTTCCAAGTATAACTCTTAGTCAATATTAAAAAGTCTAAATGCAGTAACGATTATTATTGTGTATTAGAAAGTGTATCTATTCCATTCATCCGTGATTGCTTTTATGTTCTAGTTCTTTTAGACCAAAAGCCATGACTATATTCTTCTTACGGGGAAAACCATGAAATTTACGAAAAAAGGAATCACCATGGCGGAGAGTAACCATCGAGTGGAACCAAAACTTTACCTTGTAATGTAAAGGAGGAACCACATTTTAGGAAACGAAATTTCATTTGACACTTTTTCTGATTTATTGGATGTTAACCTTATTTGTCTTGAACCACTAAAAAGGAAATTTTCCTTCCCAAGTTTTAAATTAATCCTAAATTTTGAGTAAACAATATGTTATCTACTTGCGAAACTTCATATATTTCTCTTGTTCTTTTTATTTGCTATAAGTGGGTAGCTCAAGAACTTAGATAGCCACTATTTACGAACTAGTCAATTGGGCAGAAATTGATAGTCTGTCAAGTAAAATCTAAAATTGTATAAATTTTGACTTTCTACATTCTGCAAGTGGTTGTTGTTGCAATGTGGTATTTAAATAATAATAATAATAATAATAATAATAATAATAATAATAATAATAATAATAATAATAATAATAATAATAATAATAATAATAATAATAATAATAATAAAAAAAGAAATACACTAAGTATTGCATCCGTTTCATGACAGACCATGAAAGTCCAAGGGCTGTACGTAAAAGTAAATGCTCCACGCTTTCTTGATGTTGATACTCGTGGAGGTATTTTAGACAGCACCATACTACTTCAGCCCTTTTACTTCTCCAGGTTACCCGATTTACCTACTTTAATGAAGCTGGATGACTCTCAGAGACGCATTGGAATCTCGGTAGAACGAGATAATATAGTACAGGAATAATCGGAAATCAATAGTTTTTATCATTAATTGTAAGCCAACATACTCTTGGACATAATAGGAAGGATCCAATAAATTGCGTTAAATAGAATAAGTAGAAATTAATACCAAATATTATAAACAGTTAAAACTATCATATTAGAGGGTAGGCGGATTAAGTCTAGAAACTTCTTGTGTGCAAGAAGAACTTATGCAGCGATTAAACTCAATAGATGATTTGCTCAATAGATGATTTATTTCCTGTCATTTTTCTTCTATAGTTTCTATTTTAATGTCAATCCTGAAATATCAGTGGTAAAGTGTTTACCTCTGGTGCTTGGGGTTCTGGGTTCCATCCCAACTCCCGCCAAGTGAACTTTGTGGTGGACAAACACCGTGTGCGTGGGTTTCCTCGGGGTTCTCCCGTTTCCTCCCACTTTCTTCATTCCGTAAGTTCGTTCATATCTCATCACCACCGTCTCCTTTAGCCTAGCCGGCATAACCGTGGGATGTATTAATTCAAAGATTTCAATCCCGAAATATAATGTAGCTACACCATAGCTACAATATGTAAATTTTTATCAAAAATTTAGATATCTAAGTTTAACATTAATTTACTATCTACATCATTAAAAAAAAAATTCTCAATAGTCTATAGCAGGATTTCTTAACTTATTTGGTATCATTACCTTCCTTTTATCACAGTTTCTTGCTAATGACCGTCATAAGTAATTTACGGTTTGTAATAATCTTTTTGATTATTACCGCTGATTGTTTACGCTGATTTTGTATTTCAATATATAGTTTTCCATCAGTTATATATTTATTCTTATTTTATTACAAATGTTTCTTAAATGATGCTTTACGTCCTTATTCTTTGCTATATTTCACAGTAAGTATGGAAATATAAATAGGTTTATCAAAATAAGAAGTTTAAAATATTTAAAAATATATATTCTTCTGCTACTAGGTTCTAATTACGTTTATTTTTTCACCTCATTTTGCGACTCTTTATCTATTGTTCTCATGAGCCCTTAGGAGTCTCGACATTCAGGTTGATAAAAACTCGGGTCTATAGGTTTAGTTCAAGATGGATTGAACAGTATTTTGGGATTACCTCTATTTATCCACTAAATGGAAAGTAATACCGGTACTAGGTTTTAATATATGGAAATTATTAATTTCTTGTGTGAAAAAATACAATGTCCGTGAGGGAATGGATTGTTTATGAAGTAGAAGAAACTTTATTATAAAGTTATAACAACAGGTGAGATAGCTAATTGAAACCAGACCTTGAAGTGGCATTCTTTTAAAGAAATAAAGAAAAGTACTTAGTAAACAATTTTTATAGACATCATATATATATATTTTATTTCCTCATATCTAACTTCGTAAGTCTGTATGATACACAGTTATAATATGATGTGGGCATTATCCATCGTAACATAAAAAAAAAAAATATTCTGTTGTATTTACTTTTTTTATTATTATTATTATTTTGAACTTCTGCATGCTAATAAATAGGAAAATGTATTCTAATTGTCTCATTTGTCGTCCAGAGAAGAATTAAGGAAGAAAATGAAATCTTTTAAGTTTTGCATCTCACGGTCATGCCGGTTAGGCTAAAGGAGACGGTGATGATGAGAAAGGAATGAAATGGGGGAATGAAGAATGTGGGTGGAAACGGGAGAACCCCGAGAAAACCCACGAGCATGGTGTTCGTCCACCACAAAGTTCACACGGCGCGAGCTGGGATCGAACTAGGGACCCCAAGCACCACAGGTGAACAATCTACCACTGAGCTACCGCGCCACTGCGAATTGAGGAAGAAGGTTAAGAAACATTTTGCATATTGGTCATTCAGAGTATATATCATCTAATTCCTTTTATCTGAGCAGATGTTATGCTACATACGTACTTTAAAAAATATTTTATAAAGTTATTCTTTCATTTTGTCTTTATTATTATTATTATTATTATTATTATTATTATTATTATTATTATTATTATTATTATTATTATTATTATTATTATTATTATTATTATTATTATTAGTTCACCCCAAGTTTTTCACTTACTGTACGCTATATGTTAAAATCGTGCTGTATGCTAGCTCCATTTATTAGTCAGGTAGGCAGGCAGTACAGGGAATAATACCTGTTGTGACAACTGTGCATAACATTACATACATATTAAGATGTTCTGCTTTTATAATAAGGACTAGCCTTTGGCTAGCTGGGTCCCTGCCCCCAGACCCCCGCGTTTGCTTGGTCTACGGCCTCGCGTCTCTTAAGTATCAGCCTTTGCATCAAAGTGAATTTCGTGCACTTGCACTTAACATTTATTGAATTTGGACACAGCTGGGGGCTTTGCCCCTAGATCCCCGCGTTCATTTGGCCTACACCCTCGCATCTCTCAGACCCACAATTCTACGGAATTTCAAGTTTCTTTTCCTATTTCAACGATTTAAAAGATAAAATTTTGTATCCCAAGAAAAAATTCATATAAATAACATGGGGAATTTCTTCATCCCACTCTTAAAAACTAAAAATATTCACTTTTGGCAATTTTCCTGTGTGTTAGTCCTAGAAGGCTACGATGATGCCAAATTTCGTTGTTCTGATCGTGCCGAAAGTGCCTAAACATTTTGAGGTACAGAAGATGTCCCATATAAATAACATGGGAAAGATTTTTCAGTTCCCCATAAGACCACTCTAAAGTTGGAAGTTTTGAATTTGATGACTTAATTGAGTAACGCTAACGAAAATGTACAAGCGTACTGTATTTCAAGTTTTTATTCCTATTCCAAGTACCTAATATATGAGATTATAAGGTCGAAAAAAGGTCCATTTAAATAATATGGAGAATTTCTTCATCCTTCTTTTAGACCCCCTAAAACTTAAAATATTCACTTTTGGCAGTTTTTCCGTGGGTTAGTCCCGAAAAGCTATAATCATGCCAAATTTCAACTTTCCACGTCAACTGGAACTCCTTTATTTTATGTCAGTTAGTTCATGTGGTTTTATATATAGTTGGGATTAGGAAAGTACTATTGTTATTTTTATTATTAGTAAGGTCGGAATTTATGACAAAAAAACAAATTCAATATGTTACCTACCTCTTTATAACTTCCTTCAACAAAGTCTTCGCCATTATTCTAGTTGCTAGCTTGAGCACCTTTGATACACGGAATCCTGGGTTCGATCCCTGGTGGAAGAACCTTGACATTTAAACACAGTAAAGTGATTCGAAGTCGAATTTAAACTGTAGTTCCACGTCTCATATAACCGTGGTGCTGAAACAGCGTTAAACCCGAGTTTTAAAAGAAAAATATCACTATGATGTTTTCATGCAATCGATTGTTTTTTTATACTTAAAATACAAGAATAAAAAGGAAACTGATAAATTATGACTTAATTTTTGACAAATAGACCTACAAGCTACAAGATAAACAAAATGCCGTCGTGCATCCAATACCATAACAAATCCCTTTGAGCCCCGATATTTAGGACCTCCAATCAACGGGTTAGTTTGAAGTTACAACAGTTGAAGCTTTCACCCCTTTGCCAGAAACCATAATAACGGCCTTCTTGAATTGGTTTATATATATATATATATATATACGGTACCCTGGTTGGTTCTGCGAGGTCTTCTCTTCTCGGGGACTGACTGTTATCTGCAACTTTGTGTATTGTACAACGCAAACTGTTTTAATCGTTTTAATATTGGAATGATTTTTACTTTTTGAACGTAACTTGCATTTGATCACTGAGGGAAGTGATCAAAATAAATTTGGTACTAATCTGAAACTTTATAATGTAAGGATCTCACGTACACAAAATAATATGGCGGGTGGGTGTGTAAAGTGTTAAGTCAAAAATTAGTGCTTTAGAGAAATCGCATTTGAAAGTTACACATTTGAAAGAAATCGCATTTGAAAGTTTTGTACTAAGCTGTTTGGTATTTCACGATCTATCAAAGAAGGTATCACTCGCCCTATGTTGTCATTTGAAAATTACACCTACGCCCTTCCCTCCAAAATGGGGGGCGGGGGAACCTCATGTTTAACCCATATTTTAGTCCGTCTGTGTTGTATATACATGATTTACTCTTAACACTTTTCTTATTTGATGCATAGCTCGCTGGATATTGGCGCGTAACACTCAATTTGAACACTGCGCTTTTTATCTGAATGTATAACTATTTTCGGCGGCCATTTTGAAACAGGCTTGCCCGAAATCAAATTTTGTACTAAGCTGTTTGGTTTTCCACGATCTATCAAACAAGGTATCACTCGACCCATATTCCCATTTAAAATTTTCAAGTTGGTCCCGGGGCCCCATGATGGGGGCCCTAAGACACCGCAACAATACCATTCCACGTTGCCTATGGCTTTTTCCTTTTTCATTCTTTGTTTCTACTCAGCCGTTTCTGATTTATAAGTATTGGAAATTTTATCTGATACAGGACCATTTTGGGGGGCCATCTTGAAAACGGTGCCCCATATCAAAAATTGTTTCCTACAAAAATATTCAATTTTCCAAGCTCTTTCGAACGAGGTATCACTCAACCTATGTTCCCATTTGAAAATTTCACGTATACCCCCGCCCCCCAAAATGAGGGGCGGGGGGGGACTTCGTGTTTGACTCATTTTTACGCCCCTCTGTATTATATATTGACTTAACATTTTTCTTATTTGATGTATAGTTCGCGAAATATTGGCTTCTAACACTTATTTTGACTACTCTGTCTATATATATATATATATATATATATATATATATATATATATATATATATATATATATATATAATCTAAAATGCATAATGGCTTTCGTCCAATAAGAAAGAGTAACTCGTCAAGAAACCTCATACATTCCTACAACTATCACTACACTACACTACATGAAATATAGTGTCAAGTGTAGGTTCAATCCTTTCATTCGTTACCGTTCTAGGAGTCCTCAATCCCCTCCCCTCGTTTTTTTTCCAGCGCCCCCTGGTGGCGTTAACGCCCACGTTGAGAACCACTGGGCTACATAATGTTGTGCACGTAATAAGTAGAGTAAAGTGTATTAAAGAATGATAAAATAACATTTCAACTTGGCACCAAAGATTCCTAATGAAATGGTGGGAAATCAGAGAAAGAATAAATATACATAGAAAAACACTTGAAAAGAATCAAATATAAGAGCATAATAAACAATTAAAGAAATAAATAAACCAACTGCTGTATAATGAACTTAATAAGCAAGAGTTGTCACAAGCAAGGGAATTGTTAAGCAAGATAAAACTCTATGCAGAACAAAATTGCATCCAATACTTTTCAGGCCCTATGCAAGTCATAGTTGAAGAGTTGTGAAACATTCTAAGGGCAAAAAAGAGTTGTTCAGTGATATGACTAGATCTCTTTCTATGGGAAGATATATGATGTTTTACACCACCACCTGCTAACCTTGAAGTACTCATTCTTTTCTGGTAAATTTGAAACATCTTCCGTAAATCACAACATTATATCAACTTTAATCAAATTAATTTTATGCTTCATACTTTTCTGCTACTATAAAAATGCAACAAATAAATTTAAAAATATAAATCTATTCGGCAAATGCATCTCGAGAAAAAAAATTAATGTACCGCAAAAAATAAGAATCTATTTCGCTTCTTTTTTATTTTTAGAAATGACTGTTTGTATTAGTGTTTATTGTTTATATGTTATAGTTTAACGTGTTCAGAAATGTCCTGAAGCATTCTATCTGTGAACATGAAACGTCTAGAATGCATCCTAACCAGAGCCGTAGCTAGAGATTACAGCGCCCGGGGTGAAGTAGAAATCGGAGCCCTCTAAATTCACCTTACCAATCTTTTCCTTTTTCTTTTCTTTATTTCCTTTTACGTATAAGAGAAGCAGCTTTTGTTGTTATGCTACCCTGAATTTTTATCAAGCTTCTTGGACAGATCATTGCAATAGCCAGAAGCGATCATTATGTATGCATTACAAATAAGAGCTGTTTTCAAGAGGCTTATTTTGGGCTTTCAGTTAAACTTGACAACACTACCTTTGGTTGTATACACGTCCACTTGGAAAATAATAGTTATGGAAATTTACTACTATTTACAATGTTTCATACTATCGATAAGAAATGAAATTTCAATATATTAGAAACTTTTTTTTTTTTTTTTTAATGTTCGAAATAGGTGACAGCATTAATTTCCAGTAATAATTGTAAATTTTTGTAATAATTTTATTCTATATGTGACTGCACAAATAGGTATTTAATTTCGATTCTTTTACTTTAAAAAATACTTTGTGAAATGTAACGGAAATTTAGAAGGAGCCTTCTTTGCGAGTTTCTCAATATTGATCAATGGAGGTGAAGAACATGTTTAATGTTTATATTTAAAATCCAAAATATAATTTTGCTACTGCATATGTTTGAAATTGTAGTAATTACTTAATTTCTTAATAAATGAAAGATTTAATTCAAGGTTACTTATTACTAATTAACATGTTAAAAATACACTAACACAATACACACACACACACATACAACATATATATATATATATATATATATATATATATATATATATATATATATATATATATATATATATATATATATATATATATATATATATATAATGTGTGCATAAGTTTTGTGTGTAAGTAGATAGATAAAAAAAATATCAGACAACGAGATGCGTATGCACAAAAGTATATCCTGACGATACAAGTAGTTGGAGGAGAAATGATCGCAATATATTCCTTCAAATTGGGAGCATTTCATATGTCAGTGAAATAAAAAAATCACTGGTAGTGATTAGTCTTTGGAAAAGACGAAATTCGTTGGGCTAAGTTCTAACTCCTTAAGCCCCTATTCCACAACTGTTTCAAGTTTGAAATTGTGTTATTATTCCCCTTGTTTACCTTCATTTTTAATATTCAGAGCAAACAGCAGCTTGCGTGTCTCTTCACTCTGTTCATTTTCATAACTTCATTCTCACCGTCGTGATTAATCCGATTGGATGGAAAAGCATGATTAACTAAGCAAACTCATCACCATCAAAATATCGAACACGTATTTCAGACTTTGACCGTTTCTGATTTTGAAAACGCTGGTAATGTACGCTATAAGTGAGTACTCGACACCTTCCATATCACATCGTTATTATCATATATAATAACTTTCTTTAAATAATAAGTGAAAAAATTGAATCTTATTGAAACATTTGGTTTGCAAGCGGAGCAAGCAAGAATTTTTTTCCAAAATCTATATATTTTCAAACCGACAACAATATTGATTTAATAGGGCGCTAAAAATTTTTCGGGGCGACGCATTGTTACTCATTTCCAACATTTTTTCCTTTTTCTTGCTCGTTTGGCACGCTCGTGCTATCAGCGCCCGGGGCAACCGCCTTGCTGGCCCCTCTAGCTACGGCTCTGATCTATATTAGCGGTTAATTGGAATTGCTCTAAGAGTGTTTAAAATGTACCTAAATAACTTATGTGTCCTATTAGTACACAGATAGTAACGTCTTGCAAGTGCTTAAAGTATTCTAACATTGTTTAAAAGTCGTTTCTGTGTCCATATACCAATCGGACAAATCTGAAGATCATGTACACTCGTGTCCAAAATTATTGTCGCATGTCTATAAATATGTTGTTTTAGAAATACAATTTGATAACGAATTCGCCCGATATTTCTTATAATGTTAGTATGTGAATAATCAGCAAAGACATGTATTGGAAAATTTCATGTCAAAAAAGCAGTAAATAAGAACAATAAAACGAAAATAAAACTTTCTTGTCCATTTAGCGACATTTTGTTTACCTCATTATAATTTTCGTATTTATAATTCTTTTTCTATGAAATTTATCACCAGTATACATTTCCCGATTATACACATAGTATCAGTATTAAAAGTACCCTGCATAGTCATTATCAAATTATATTCTTACAAGAAAACAGTTATAGATATGCGACGATCATTGTGGACATGAGTGTACATTTTGAACACTCTTGAGACAGGTACTATTAATTACCATTTGAGGACATTCTCTTATTTTTTTTTTCAATCGTGGAATACTTCAGGACATTTTTGGATATGTTAAACTATGTCCAAAAGTTGTTTCTAAAAAAAAGGAAAAAAGAAAGAAAAAAGAAAAAAGAAAGAAAAGTCCAAATCATGTTCAAGAACTTTTATTTTTGCAAACGTCTAGTTTTAACGTCCCACGATTATGCACCGAGGTTAAGATAAACGTTGGAGACAATAATGAATGAAATGGCGGAGTGAAAATGTGAGACAAGACAGGAGAAACATGGTATTTCCTTCACCAGAAAGCGCATTTGGCAATAGCTGGGATCAAACCAGAGACCCTATGTGCCCTATATTACTGAGCCACTGCAGCCCCCTTCCCCGAAAAGTAAGTGTATAATGAAATTTAGCAAAATGTAGTAAGCTTATGTCTATGAAAAATACTTCTTTTTATGCCCTCCATATTTTAAAAGGAATTTTTCAAGATTTGTTTTTCATCCATACTATTATATAAAATCATAGAAGTGAGTCACTTAGGTCTTGCCTAGGCCATACTATTATACATTAGAAACATTACATTTGGACGGAATATTCATCTTGTCACGGAAAGAAGAGACAGAAAAGTATTTTTTGAAAAACAAAATCCTAAGTGAGGGAGTAAAGTAGCTTCGTTTTTTTTTTCGGCATATAAAAATATAGGAAAACGTTTAAAAAATTCCGCCCCTGAGAAGGGAAAGTAGGCAACATGCTTGTAATTAGTTAAAATTAATTTTGAGACAGATTGTACCGGTCAACTACTCCAGCGGTAGCAACAATGCTCAGTAAGAAACGTTGTAGGCTTACACTATGATAATTTACATTATTATTAATAATAATAAATCAAACAAGGGTGTCGTAATTCATGGGTGCTCAGTAAAGTGTGTCGTTAGTCAAAAAAGATTGGGAACCACTGATTTAATCTATCATGTTCATTAAAACATGTTTCCCTAAAGTGAAACTAACATATAGTTGTTACATTGTCTATTCCAGTGGTTCTCAAACTTGTCGTTGCTGCGACCCCACATTAAATAATAAAATGTATTTGTGGCTCACTTAATTTTTATTCAAATTCACATTGACATTTTAGGAAATGATGGTGTATTTCAAAGCAGTTCAATTTTGTAAATGATATCTCTAATTCCACTTCGTTCAATAGCAGTCCGTAAGAGTGATTAACATAAAATTTATTTGGGGATGTTGTGAACACCCGAGCGACCACGAATACTACAAAGTACAGATAGATGTTTAAATTTTAATAAATCCAAATTTAGTTGGTTTCTTTTTTATGTCTATTGTAAATATCTCACTTTCAAACTAAATTGTAATGTAAATTTATGAATGTAGTGGTCTGGTAGTTTAGAGCAGTGCTATTCAACCTTTTTTTTTTTCTCGTGTACCCGTAGATAGTGATGGGCAGTGGGAATATTCCCGGTGGGAAGGAAAATAAAAATTGGGAATATTCCCGGTTTTTCCCTGGCATATAAATTCCCGGGAAGAAGTTTATTTTCATTTCTTTACTTTATTTTCTAAATTATAAGAACTGTATCACTAATTACTTTATTTTCATTTATTTTCATTTACTACTAGGTTTTAAATAATTTGGAGGCTAAAATATTGAAATTCGTTGACTCTACTTTATATAATACAGACGGTGATCAGAAATATGGAAACACCTGTAGTTGGCAACACATCAGATGTATGGGTTGGCAGTGGTGTCGTGGCGCCCGCAGCGCCGGACCGCTGGTGGTGGTGTGTTAGGTCGGTCTCCATACTACATCAGGCGCAGTGGAACAGCAGTGTTCAGTGGCTGCAGCAGACGGAGGTAGTGTAAAATGGGAGACCTCTCAGATTTTCAAAGATGGCAAATTGTTGGTGCGCGGTTATGTGGAGTGAGTGTGACGGCATGGCTACTGTGTTAGGTGTGTCGCGTAGGACAGTGTCGAAGCTGATGACGGCCTACACAACACACGGGAAAACCACATCGGGAAGCGGAACAATGGGCGGAAGAAAATCATGAGTGACAGGTCACGCCGGGTATTAAAGCGCATTGTCACGCAGAACCGTCGTGCCACTGCGGAGCAAGTGACGGAGGAACTCAATCAGCACCTCCCCCACCCTGTTTCGACAATCACAGTCCGCCGCGAATTACATGACATGAACTTACGGGGTCGTGTTGCACGGGCCAAACCGCTCATCAGGGACCATAACGCTTTTGCACGCCGCAAATGGTGCCGCGACCATGCAACTTGGACCGTTCAGGACTGGAAACGTATGATATGGTCGGTTGAGTCATCCTTCACCCTATTCCCAACCACGGGCCGTGTTTATGTGCGGAGAACGCCCAAAGAAGCTTATGATCTGCAGTGTCTCCGCCAAACTGTGAAACATGGCGGCGGCTCGGTGATGCTGTGGGCCGCCATATCATGGTTTTCATTGGATCTGTGGTCACACTTAGCGGACGAATCACTGTCAACGATTATGTCGCCATTTTAGGAGACCACTTGCATCCTATGGTCCGGATGTTGTTCCCGGACAATGACGCCATCTTCCAGGATGATAATGCACCCATTCACACAGCTGGCGTTGTTGCAGCGTGGTTTGAGGAACATCGGGATGAAGTTCAACACCTTCCCTGGCCCACCCAATCCCCAGATCTCAACATAATGTTGTTCCCGGACAATGACGCCATCTTCCAGGATGATAATGCACCCATTCACACAGTTGGCGTTGTTGCAGCGTGGTTTGAGGAACATCGTGATGAAGTTCAACACCTCCCGTGGCCCGCCCAATCCCCAGATCTCAACATAATTGAACATCTGTGGTCCGTCTTGGAAACACGACTCCGGCGACGATTTCCACCTCCATCCTCTCTCACAGAACTGGCCGATGCCCTGCACGAGGAATAGTGTAAAATTCCACTTGCTACCATTCACGACTTCTATGCCTCCATCCCACGTCGCATCAAGGCTGTTCTGAAGGCGAAAGGTGGCCCGACACCATATTAATCTGGTAAGTTGTAATTTCGTTCAGGTGTTTCCATTTTTTTGATCACCATCTGTAGTTAATAATATGATTTTTAAATTTCCATTTCCATTTGTATTAGAAAGTAGAAAAATACTAATTTATAAACGAAAAGCAGCAAGTCAGTAAAGTAATCTAGAAATACTGTAGAGATAGAGTTTAAGTACTATCAATACACCCCGAATCATCGTTAGTAATAGACGTTGTCTGTCTACTGTCTCTGACTCAGAGCTTCTGAATAGGTACTCAGGCTTCTCTTACATGTGAATTAACGCATGAAACTTCGAGATATGGGTTGGAAGAAAGGTCGTGCGTGGCGATGTTAAGTGCAAAAAGCCAGTATCTTGCAAATATTGTGGACATAAATATGTATGTGCAAATGTTGATAAAATTGTGAGACATGTGTTTTCTGGCAGTTACCCAACTTAATTTGTTTATAACATTTAAAAATTTAATATATTTATAATATCAGTAGCAGGGTCAAGTTTAGAAAATACACTTACGTATAAATTTAAACTGTTTAGTGGTGTAAAAGTATGTGGACTTCCTATACCAAATGATTTTCAACATGTTTACTCGGACAAAACATATTGTAAATAAATATACATTTATACGTATTCTCTAACTGTAATAAAATAACATAATACTCTTCAGAATATACATTTAGAGAATCCTTTGGAGACAACAGTAATAAATATACTGTGAGAAAAAAAGGAATTTTATTTTTAAATCAATATAGTAATAGAATGCAATTTTCTTTCGTTTACACATAAATTCCCGGAATATTCCCATTTTGGGAATATTCCCGTGAGTTTTCCCTGGTAACATTCCCCAAAAATATTTTCCCGGGAATTTACCCATCACTACCCGTAGACACAGTTAGCCATTTAATTGTGTACCCCTGAAGCTGTTTAAAAAAATTAAATCGAAATGAACTTATTAAAATTATTTCTCATGTTTTGTTGATTAAAAAGAGGGACAAATAGAGACTCAATAAAAGAACAATCAGCATGCCAATCAAAAGACTATTTCAGGGGGATAAACTGCACATCCGAAAAAAATTAACATGGGAAATTTCAAAATTATCTTCAACTACGATCATTCAATAAAAATTGGAAATATGCTTATTTTAGGATTACGTACTTCCTTTCAATAGCACCAGTTTAGATAATATCAGACTATGCCTATCGAGCAAATGTAATGTAAATTTCTTTCACAATAAGTATATAATATGAAACTGTACGCATGCGCAAAGAGGGTTAAAGTGTTTTCATACAAAGGTAACACAGAGATAATACTACTTCCGACGCAATGACCTACCCACTAACAGATTTTGACTCACCCACTATCTTTCCATCCTATCCCAGCATCTCTACTGATTGTTTAACAGGGCAGTGCTCTGTGTAACATTTTACTTTTCGTCTCATTAACAAACATTTCCAATTTTCATTTTCTGAATAGTACTTCACAGCATATGTTTCTGCATTTAAAAAAATCATAATTGAAAGGAAAACTTCTCGCAACCCATCTACAAACAGTCCGCGACCCACACTTTGAGAAACACTGGTCTATTCCATTGGCATACCGGCGTGCACCCCTCCCCTAGCGACGACCAATATACACAATTGATGAGTTGTTTGTATGAACAAGTAGCAGAGTCACGTGATATTTTCTCAATATAAATATTCAAACCGGAAATAGTAATAGTTATTATCTACCACTTCTGATTTTAGTAGAGTGGTTAGAATAGAAATGGAATATATTCTTGAGACGCTTAAATTGATTGTAGAATACCGCTTCTCGCTATATATTATCGTTTTTGCTCTATAGTAATCAACATAAAAACCAAAAATGGTTGATCATCCCTCCACTACCTCCATCCACGGATTCGACCCACTACATTCTTGCCAAACTTGATGATGATCCATCAAGTAGTTATCGAGATGTCTTTTATCCGGACAGACGGACGGATAATGAAATATATACGGGAAATACAGAGTAAATTTATATAATTGAATTTTGAAAAAAAAAAAAAAAAACAAGCTCCTTAAAAACCAACAAGATAATATCACCATGAGTAGGTTCTCAATTAACAGGACGATGGAACTACAAGGGATTAAAATAACGAACCTATGAAAGCCAACCATCCAACTCAACATAAATCTACACGGGGATGGCAAAACATGATATGTACCGTATATTTATACAGTCAAGCAAATTACGACTTTATAAATTAAATTTAAAATACGTTCAGTTTCTGGTGAAAATGAAATACATACTGCTATGTAGGGAATTTCTAATTAAGTCATTACCAATATGTTTCAGCATACCGACCTCAGTGACCAACTTCTAGAGGTCTGCACGGGCTCGGGTCTACAACGCATATATGACTTCGGGCTCGGGCCGTAAATTTTTAAACATAACAACCTTATTTCTCGGGCCTTTTCGGGCCTAACTTTGTAAATATACTGTACAACGATATAGGGTCTAAATGCTAAAACATATTTCGCACTCGGGTCGGGCCTCACATTATAAATTCACGGGCCACGCCGGGTTCAGGCTAAAAATTCCGGCCCGTGCAGACCTCTACCAACTACCGGAGCGAAAAGTCAGAGAATGGCCAAAAAATGACATACCGTGTTTTGACATCCTCGTATAGGAACAACAGTGGATATTTAAATAACAACATAATGTCAGCAAAGATAATTTAAGTACGACTAAGAAAACTGCCGTCTTTGGCACAGGAAAGGTACAGGGGTCATATCTTCCTAGATATCTTGTGTAGAAGATGACGTAGGTCAAAGTTTAATGTGCTTCTATAAAAGATCTAGCCGATGATAAGAAACGCATCCCTTTTCTTCATCTATTTTTTTTTTTTTTTTTTTTTTTTTTTGGAAAAAATATTTTTATAAGATTATAGATGCTATTTGCTAATACAGTCATAGCTTTGGTAGGAAACAATGTTAATTGAAAAGACCTAGTGATATTTTCTGGGTTACTGAATACCTCTACATAACGAGACTATAGTTGCACACGGTAAGAAAGTAAGGAAGGCTCAAACACTACAGAATCGAGGAAACATGTGGAAATTGAAATATCAAAACCCCTCTGCATCGGCATACTAGACGCACCCATTTCTTAAAGTTCTTTTCAGAGAAAAGGTTGTCTTATGCGTCGACAAATGCGGTACATAGCAGAATACAATTTATGAATCTAACCTAACTCCAACTACCGTTAACATTAATATTAAATTTTATAACTTCAAACATCGTTTTAATCGAACTTAGGGAGCAAGTTAGCGCTACTAAGCAAGAAATGAAAGAATCTAACAGAAACAATATCACTCAAAAAAGTGCACACATCAAGAAATACATCACGAACACACAAAATGTTGGGTAACAGAAATAAAAGGGAGGAAATAATATATCATTTATAAAGACCCCAAAAAGTATTCCAAAGGTATTTTGCATCATTAAGTAAAGTATAAAAGCAATTTCGATTCTGTCTACACATGGCGATGACATATATTATATAAATAATTCATCTTACTGATATAGTGAAAAATTTGGAACTATAGCTCACAGAACATTGCATTACAATGTCCTATAGCTTAAAAACTATTAGTGACCTTCATTATGCACTTAATATTTTTAAATAGTCTTTATTCAGTGAAACAAATACTGTTTAGGAAAAAGAAAATACATAAAATTCTATATTATAGTTAAAAAGGAATCAAAGGAAAATCATTTTTATATGGTCTGTTTTACTTTTGGCCATTGAATATGTTCTTCTTCAACAAGGAAAAAAGTGAACATATATAAAATTACCATACCAGTATGAGAACTGAAAACACCGTTGAATAAACAATTCTTCCATTGAAAACGAAAAGATTAATGGGCTGAATAAATACAGTTTGTAATTGAAACGAAGTAAGATCTGTGCCACTTTAAATCGGCAATTGGAAAACTGGAAAAAGTAATAACGTTATTGGGTAGATATATGTGATCATACCGAATAATGCATGTGAAGGCAGAAGACATGATATTTATCTTTTCTTTGTAACATTACAAAGCCAGCAACCAATGCCTTTTCAAGCCGCGTACTTGGCGCCTTCTGCGTAATATGCTTCCTGATAATGACCAGAATGTCAGCTCCCATCTCCTAGGTAATAATTCAGAAATTGGACCTCATGAAAGCTTACAGCAACTAATTCTTATCTTTCGATTTCAGAATAGAGACATATTCACAAAAGTGCACATTTCCAAGCATATTCGTATGGAAAAATTGTAAAACTTGTGCTATTATTAGACATGAAAAATTGCAAACGTCGTTACATTTTAAATTTTGATTTTGAAAAGCGATGAAGATGCGCTGAATCTAGCACAGCTCTGGCTTTCTCTTGAAAGATGTAATTGTAAAGACATTCATAGATATCTGCACGGGACATGGAACGTGCTAAACATTGGACTTGCGCAGTTTTTGCCGACGCTTTGGACTTGAATTATAAACAACTGAATGATGTATGATGTATGTGACTCTGGTGCTCACAGAATAAATGTAGTTAATCTTGAAAGGTCTTTCCAATGGTTTCTTTTAATATTGCGTTATTCTGCATGAAATTGAATAGCAACAAGTTGTAAAATCGAGGAAGTATATTTGCAAATTACTCTAAAATGCTGTATTTGATCAGTGAATGAAATATCACTGATATAATTATCATAGTCTCGTAAAAAAATGTGTCATTAAATATTCCGGATATGACTCTATTGAATGTTTGAATCTTCCAATAAAACTACTGTATACATAAAACTATTGTTTCTAGTCAGATATATCTTTATAAAAAGGGTTTCAGCTTCAAACAAAATGTGTTGTAGGGGTAGACGATTAAAAAAAAAAAAAAAAAGATAGAATTTCGATCTAGAAGGAAATTTACACGCAGGTTGTCACATATTTTAAATGCGTTTTCATGCTGAGTTTCATCTCCCTACTTTCAAGATCGTGAAATACTCTATTCTTGGCCAAAGAGAAAGCTTTACTCCTCCCTTTAGGATATATAGTATATATTTCAGTCAAACCAAACTGATAAAAATTTAGTTAGACCCAAGTCTTAACATTATCCGAAAATTAATTTCAAATGTTTCGGACATTTCCGCACATTAGACATCTTATGAATACAAAATCTGAAATTAAAATATAACAGAAATTGGCCCCTTATTCCCTTAGAAGCAAGATTTTCGAAAAAGCTGAGTCTGGTTTCCTAGTATTTCTAATGAGGAGTTTCCATACCGAGATTCATTTCCCTAACTTGAGGGACTCGTGAGATACCCTATATTTGGAAAACATTTTGAACCCCTTGAATACCCATTTTAGTCAAAATAGTATCGTGAAATAAGGTTCGAGTACAGTGTAAACTATGTCCGAAAATTCATTTCAAACAGTTCAGTCTTTTTTTTTTTTTTTCGTGATGATGTAACAAATAACGTAGATTTCATACTTATCAGATGTTAATTTAAAGGATTGCGACTTTTTCAATATTAAAAAATAATTATTTCAATGACATACACACAAAATTCATTTTTGACTTTAGGAATATGCGAAGTCAACATCGAAAACATAAGACATATGCAACATTAATTTAAAATACGTATAACTTTTGGAAACACATGAAGACATTGATTACTGCATTCTGCTTTATTGGTTAATGAATTTTATATTTAGACTAGTATTGGATGTATTTCTATGTATTTTTTTTTTAATTTTCTCTATAACACAGAAAATGTGATTATTTTTGAAATTTTCCCCGTTTTCTCTTTCAGAACAGTAATTTCTGAGGACACTGAATTATGTGTTTGGTCATATTTAATTAAGAGATTTGCTACCAAAATTCATACCTCCAACTTAAGCGAATCCTCACCTCTGTGTTGATTCCCTTCTAGATCGGATTTCTACCTCTTATATATATATATATATATATATATATATATATATATATATATATATATATATATATATATATATATATATATATATATATATATATATATTTAATCGCCTATCACTACAACACCTTTTTGTGGAGCTGAAACACTTTTTTATAAAGTTATATCCAAATAGCTTCATATATACAATACAGTAGATTTATTGGCCATTTTCTCAAATAAAGATAGGGAAACTTGAATAGTGTGGTAATGTCCCTCCTTTCCCCTCAGGCGTAGAATTCTTGAAAATACTGAAGTATATATATATATATATATATATATATATATATATATATATATATATATATATATATATATATATATATATATATATTAGTGAAGAATTTACGCGCAGAGTTTCATCTGTAACTTGAGGGATACTCAATTCTTGGTAGATAATTTCAACCTTTCTTAATCCCCTTTGGAATACGTATTTCAAAAAATCCTTTCTTATTTGTTGCTTCCGTATCAAAAGAGGTATTCTGTCCAAATTTCATATTTATTCTTACACACTGCTGTTTATGAAAATTGCAATACCCAGAAAGACCTATGCTAGACCTATGAAACAATGAAATTTATTCCAGACATTAGGTACATGACAAAACTAAAATGATTAGGATTACAGCACTGTACATCATCTGTTTCCTGTGATTCTACTACGTGCTGACATCAGCGCTTCTATGCGTCCTGGGATGGAATCAAGAGCGTGCTTGATATCTTCCTGGGGGATATTCTGCCACGCGACTTGCACGCGAGTCCACAAGGTATCCACATTTGCCGGTAGCGGACGGTGACGAAGAAGTTTATGCCCAACTATATTCAGACATGCTCGATGGGCGATATATCAGGCGACCGGACAAGCCAGAGAAGTTGTGATACCTGGCGTTCTGTGTAAAAAGCTTCACATTCCTCGCTACATGTAGCTTAGCATTGTCCTGCTGAAATATGACGTCTGGATTTGCCAATAGATAGGGTATCGCCCAAGATCTAAAACTTCACCAATATACCGGTTGCTATTTAGATTGCCCTGAATACGGATGAGTTATGATCGAATGTTGTAATCAATGGCACTTCACACCATCACTCTTTGCGTTTGCTCGCTATGACGCTCAATAATGCAAACTGGCAGATTGCGCTCATCACTGTAGCGTCACACGCGTATGCGATCATCACTGTAGGACAGGTTGAAACGGACTAGTCCGAAAACACCTCATTTTGCCATTCAACACACCAGTGACGGTGTTCGTGTGTCCGTATCAGTCTGATGCGTTTGTGGTTTCTGGTCAAGGGGAGCTGTCGCAACGGTATGTGAGCCACCATTTCAGCCTTCAGCAAACAACGTCTAACAGTTGACGCAGATATGACAACACATGTGACACTGCTCCAGCGTTGAGCCAAAACTGAATGTCGCTGTCCGGCCATTATGGCCATTTCATTCCTTGATGTGATCACATTGCGTGGTCCACTCTCTGCTCGTTTCTTTGTACGACCCTCTTCTGGCCACTGCTTTTACACACGCATCAATGTCGTCGCAGTATGTCCTGAACGAGCAGCAATTTCGCGGTACGACAAACAAGCTTCCCGTTGACCGATGATTCTGCCCCGTTCTAACACACTCAATACGCATATTGCGCCCTTTGATGTCAACGAAGCATACTGGCACTTCCCTACGTGTTATTCACTTTGACCACTATCCACTGCATCCCTGCAAGAGTGCATTACCATCGGAGATCGGAGTACCACTCCGATTAGAGACGAGAGGACCTGCCGGCCATAAGTGGACGCCATCTGTCTGAAACTTTAATCACTTCCTCTTACAACATCCTTGCACATTCACAAGGTTTGTGTTCACCGAACCATTCGTTCTGGGTGTTGAAATTTTCATAATATTCATAAATGTAATATTAGAGTTGGGCGACGATAAGTCAGTTACTTCTACTTTTTTTATATATATAGACCTAATAGTATAGAGATGGAGAATAGACAATAACATAGAATCGATTCATTGTTTTTAATTATGTAGACCTATTACGAAAGAAAAACATATCAAGCAGTGAAATCATTTTGGTTTGTTTCTTTTAGTTTCTCGCAATTATTATATGGAGACTGAGTGGCTATACTGGGAATCGAATCTCGGACACCGTGTAAAAATGAGCTGTTAAATGAAATGACTTCTTATGCAGAAAGTTTTCAACTAACACAACAAGAAGGGAAATAATGATAGGAACGAAGACTATGCAAAATTTAAGTGAGCTGTTGCCACAACACAATATTGACATTCATTCGAACTTGAATACATTAAATGCATCTATAAATATCTCAAGTTAAACACCTACATCAAACACGTGTCTGCCATCATAAATAAATAAATAAATAAATAAATAAATACATAAATAAATAATCTAATACGTACTTTTGCTTGTTTCGAAAGTCAAATTTATCAGAGGCCAGATCTCATAGTAACAAATCAGAAACTTCTGCTTTCACACCTTACAAAGGTCATGATATAGTCTGTTCCAAGAGAAGAACAGAAAATTAAGTCAGTTCAAGATTACTATGCAATTTTCTAATGTAGTCAAATTTAAGAGTCACCCTCAATTATACAAAGGTGAGAGTTGGGGCGCCACCTGAAGCTCAGATCTTTGTTCCTTGTCAACGGCTGAAAGACGAACTTTTAAGTTTTCAATACTATAATATATATAGCAATGCAAGCGTAGTAACGGTTAATTAATTATGCTACTGAGAGTTGGATGTAGAATTCTTTGACTGAAATGACTCAGAACAAGATAACGGAAACGTTATATACACTTCAAAGAAGTTACAAGTTAATGTATTTGTTAAGTAACGTCAGCTGCTAAGTTAATGACTATAATTTTTACTACTTTCAAGGAATATACGAAAATTAAGTCAAAAATTATCCACAATTTGGAAATAACTCTTTTTACATTGTTTATGCTGACCTCTGTCCTCGTTTATTTTATTGCTATGCTGTTGTGGTCATGCTATGAAAGCTTGGCATAATAATTCCTCTATTTGTCTTCCTTTTGTTGCAGATAGATCATGGCCGCTCCATTAGAAGTTTGCATCAAAGAGGAACAACGAGCAGTGATCGGGTTTTTGTGGTCGGAAGGTGTATCAGGAACAATGAATAATTTCCAGACGATCTGCCACTTCATCAATAGTCACTCGTCTGTCTAACAGAACTATGTCATGTGCATGCTCAATGTTGTCATCATTTGTAACCGTAGATGGTCGTCCGGCTCCTTCCTCGTGCGTAACATTTGTGCGACCATTTTGATTTCTCAATCAATCCGTAGACACTCCGTTGCCGCAAGGCACTGTTTCCGTATTGTGCCGAAAGTCTTTGATGAATTGCGGCCCCTGATCACTGCTTGTTGTTCCTCTTTGGTGCAAACTTCTATTGGAGTGGCTATGATTTATCTGCAACAAAAGGAAGACAAATGAAGGAATTTGGATCACTTTCATAGCATGACCTCAACAGGTAACAATAAAATAAATTAGGGCAGAGGTCAGTATGAGCAATGTAAAAAGAGTTATGTCAAAATTGAGTATAATTTTTGACTTACTCTTGTGTATGGACTTAAACATTTATTGATTTAAGAAACATTGTTAAAACAGTGACTGACGTTGTTTTAACAAATACCAGTCATTCGTTTTTCTTGTCGAAACAGTTGTAATATGTCTATTTTACCATGGTTAAGGTCTTTCTACAGTCTATGATGCACCTTCTATATTATCATGACATGTAGCACAAAAGTAAGTTCGTTGCTGACATCCTTACTAACTATAAAATATCCCAACTATAAAATCAATTAATCAACCCAAAAGTAATACTTACTTTTGAACTTTCCCCATAGTTTTGATTTTCAATACTTCCTGTTACGTGACTCCGGCATTGATTAAAATCGACTTCTTCTTTCTCTCCTCAACCATTGATGGGCAACATGAAAATTTTAAAACTTTTCTCTCCTTTGGGAAAGCTGTTTTATACTTTGATAAGGTCTGTTCGTCGTAACTGCATCTAGATATTATACCCTTGGTCTTCCTTTTCCTGGTTTTCCTTCTATCAACACGGTGATCCAATCGGAATGGCGAATAAGGTAGCTAAGTATGCTCCTTCTTCTTTTTCCTGTTATCTTCATGATCTGTCGTCCTTCATTAGCTTCCTTTAGTACATCTTCATTCCTCTTCCTTTCGGACCAGGATATGCTCAGCATTCTGTGCCAACACCACATTTCAATTTATTAAAGTACGGCATTAATTTTTCTTGTAAAAATTGGACATTTTATACATAATAGTAGCTTGTAACTGGCTTAAATCTGCTCAAATTTTAGTTACATACTTTGTGACATGAACTCCTTTGTGGGTACCCCTGATTTCAAGTCATCATACATTCTTTGTTGCAAAATATTCCATGCTATGTTTCCAGCGATCCGTATTATACAAGCAATTGCAAGTATTTTACATTTTGTGCTTAAAACAGACAATTTGTCCAGGAATTTAGTTTCTCGAAGAAAAAAGTTTTACCAAACTTAATAATAATGTACATGGAATTGTGCATAATCTTTAATGGAAATAAGAGTTGGCTGCTGAGGAGAATTTTGACGCTCGTATTTCACCAAGTACTGAAGTATAATCTTGTAATTACTAATAAGCTTATTGAAACTTATTCAACCATACACTGCAAAATATAAATCAGTGATTTGGACACGTTTTAACAAAACTGTTTATTGTCACGGACTGTTTACCATGTCCGAAAATGTCCCAAAGAGTTATATTAGTGAACCAAAAGTGTGTAGAACAACCTTTTCCAACCTGGGGTCCGCAAGATGATCTCAGTGGGTCCTTAAGCAAATCTGATAAAGGCATACACAGTGGTGAGAAATACACCATTTTGAGTTAAATGACCGAATTAATAATGAGAAGTGATATTCGACCTACAAGAAATTGCGTATATTTCAACGGTATTTTCACGTTAACTTATTGAAATTAATAATACATTTTATTTTTTCAAAAAAATATTCTTTTTGTTTTACCTGATGGGTAGGCTATTGTGGTTTAGTTTTGTTTACGTACTGGATTTATTTATATAATTGCATCATCTTAGTCAAGGTGTTCGTCCCAGGTTTGAAACACAGGACCACCCGATTACGGAGTAGGCATCATATCATTCTAACATGATTATACCTCTGCAAAGAAAAAACAAAAAACACTCCCATATATATATATATATATATATATATATATATATATATATATATATATATATACGCACGAATCCAAGAGGGGCTATAACCTCCCCCCTTGACGCTCAAGTATGTACTGGATAAAATGGGCTTTAATCCTGCTTTACACTGGATAAAACTGCAAACTATGGTTTAGCCCCTCCCTTGATCATATCTTGGATCCGCCACTATATATAACACTAACATGGGGAAGAAATATAAATACTAACCGTATGTACTGCAAGGGGTCCTTCACATGTATTGTAGACTCTAAAAGGGGCCGCAGTTTAGAAATGTTGGGAAAGGCTGGTTTAGAATATTTCCTATCAGTGGCTAATCGGAATTACACTAAGTGTGTTCGAAATGTAACGTGTCCAAAAAGTTAAAAAAAAAAGAAAAAAAAGACTTTATATAATATTAGGAGACTTTACTGCCCGTGTATTCATTGAACATTAGAAGTTCATCTAAAGTTTGAACATTCTTAGAGCAGTTTCTATTAACCACCCGTGTTGCCGTCTATTAACCGTCAATCAATCAATCAATCAATTAACCACTTTTAGGAGGCTTTCAAGTAATTTTGTACCCGACGACGTCAAAGCCAAAATGAGGGTATTGTGTAGGCATGTCCGTATGTGGATATGTAAGTATTCATGTCCAGTAGTTCTAATGTGGAGCTCAAAAGTTTGAACCAACTTCAATAAATGAGATATCGTTGGAATCGTGGTAACAGTACAGGTAACAAAGTATAGATGACGTCACAAAACTCCATATGGCGGACGTCAGCCGCCACTATATCTAACAAGGGAAGGTCACGAAGTGGCTCCGCTGAAATTTGAACGAGACTATTGTATTTGTATTTAGTATGCTATAACTAGACGAATCCCAAAGTTATACGTGCCATCGGACATGATATCGCGAGTTACAACATATTCTGTAATGTAAAAGCTACAAAAAGTTACCAGGCAAAATAGTTTGAACTGGCTTGGATATTTGTTCGGAAACGGTTGAGTAAATGGAAAGCTTGGCGAACACGTATTCCATCATTTTCAAGGACACACTTTATGGAGTAAAAAAAGTTTATCCCAGGGCAGGGGCGGATCCAGGACCGACTTCTGGGGGGGGCGGTGGGTTATCATATTGCTACTTTTAAGGGCTACAAAGTTTGGGATGACTTTTATTTATATATATAAAATAAGAAAGTTTCCTCTTCTGGGGGGGGCAATCGCCCCGATCGCCCCCCCCTGGATCCGCCCCTGTCCCAGGGTCCCAGACGGGGTGCAACTCAAAAGTTACAAAAGGCAAGGGGGGATAAGTAGCACATCGTTTGAAAGCTGTTGTTAAATGAAAGTAGATGGAGCAGTACAGTACAAATCTAAATCTCTATTTAGAAACAATAGGAAAGCTAAAGAACAATTGGATTTCGATTCACTTCAATTATTATTTCATTCCATAACAACACAAATATGTTTTGTTCCTGATGCACGTTCTTCACCGTACTCTCGATATTATTTACGTGAATATAACGAATATGCGATAAACACAAAATTCTGATTTCCTATTCATACTGCTAAACAAAAGTTCAATATCTTCTGGACTTTTCTAATTTATCGTTCATACATAAAGGACTTGCTGCACCAGTTAGGTTGGGGGCTCTATTGTAACGTATTCGTCATGGTTACATTTGTATGTCATTCGTTAGTTTGATCACAATATTTCAATCAATACCAAATATACAAAAGCATTCATTTACAAGATTGGTGAGCAGCACCAAACCACGTGTAAATCATTTCAGTACATCGAGCTGCGTCAAACTTTGATGGTTTGGTCACAATAGTCCAAGAAATAGCACATTTATGTACAAACTCATTTTTCACGCTGGCAGCCATACTGGATTTTAAATTATATATCTTTGATATTTTTTGGATATGTATCATTGACCATAAACGTAAATATCACATTTCGCTTCTCCACCTCCAGTGGTTTGAGCTGGAGATGCGTTCGATACATATACCTAGTGCGGCATTTTGAACTCAATGTATACAATATTTTCATTCTGGAATTTTTCTTGTAATAATTTTTTAAACGTACAACACAGTATATAACAAACATTTATAAAGTATGTACTGGCCTGCATTAAGAAGTCAGAAACTATAAGAGCGGGTTTTAGTGTAAAAAATGTTTTTAATGGTATGGATGGGGCAAGAAGTGAGTAATTATAGAACTCCAGCCTGTCCAACTTTGTTTTTCGGCCTGTTCTTCCACATTAGAGCAGTTGTTCGAGTCTACAAAATATATATACGGGGAGAATACGTTTCATGTTGGATATAAAGGGCAATGATGGTTGAATTTCGATTTAAACACCATCGGAAATGACACTGTTCGTCTCAGCGACTCAGAAAACTATGGATTCGACACTAATATAATTTTCGATCATTTTTAAATATTCACTAAATATGAACGGCTACTTTCAATTCTTTATGCACAACTAGATCCCTGGTTCAATCCTTTGGGGCGAGCTGGAATCAAACCAGAGACCTTAAGCACCAAAAGTAAATGCATCATATTCAATCAAATACAGCAGCGACTCTTCAATTCACATTTGCATTCTACTTTTCGGCGCATTCTGTGATCCTGCACTGATCGAGACGCATCAGGTGGATTCGGGCGTTTGTTGACCTTGGCTGCAAGGTCACATGTATCTGTAAGAAAGTTGTAGACAAACTACGTATGTTGAAATCGAGAAAAATGTCCGTGGTCAAAGAACTGAGTGATGAACAGACTATACAAATTGTTGTGTTATTGAATTATAAATAAGAATATTTTAAATCCCTCAGTTGCTAGAATGGCAAAATACCTCGTATAGTAGAATATTTATATCATCTGCATAATTTCAAAATATGCGTAAACACATAAAATCCATATTTTAATTGATTACTTTTTGTGTGGGGTAATTTATGTTATTCCTATTACAATTATGTTGACATTTAATAATCTGATAAAATCGCTTGCCTAGCAATGCCGTGATTCCAAACATGCCGGATTAAAGAGCGGCTACTAGTCGAGAGGCAGGATCTGGAAAAGTCTTCAAAATAAGGAGTTGCATCAACCCGAGAGAGTAAAAGTAACCGGTGGTCCTAAATCATCAAGTCCACTATCCTGATCATTTCTAGACCGCCAGTCGCTTGATGCGAGCGGAAGGTCCCCCTGTACACCCCTCCCCCTCTACTGAAGTTAAAAAAATGAGCGTTTCAAATAGAAGGCCATATCTCCAAAACTAATCAATATATAATGAATTTCTTTTTCCAGTTTTATCACTAAAGTGTGCTTTACGATTTTGTCTATTCATGCTTTGGATAAACCCAACGAGTTTTCGGAAAATTTAACTTAAACATTAAAAACTGACATATTTTGTCCTTAATATTTTCTTTTTTGCTCTGAATCTCCCCAATGAAATGAGATATGGAATGAACATCCCTAATTAAATTTGTAGAGCATTAAATTATGTTTACAACGGTATCAATATTATTATGTTTACTCCCAAAAATAGCCGTACAGCGAGGTAAGTTTGAAGAAAAGTGCACTTTGATTCCAATGCTGATGCTCCGAATGACACCTCTGAATTTCAGCTCACGTCAGTCAATAAAGGTTTTGTTTCCGAGATAAAAGCTGATTTTTTCCCAATATTTGAAGAACAATTTTCACCCTTCTCCCTTGAGCTCTCCTGCACTGTCATGACCATTTCTAGATCTCTGGTCACCTGATACGACCATGCGTTAAGGATCACAAAATTTTGAGATAAGTAGAGATGTCTTTTATAGTGTTAAAATCCATTTATAGTTGATATTCAGGTTGATTCAGATTTTTCAACTCTATTTGTGAGCAGTATTTCCACCGGTCGTTGAAAAGAATTCCTTATTTCTTTAACAAAAATTTTTATCTCATCATAATGAAAAAGTAGAGAATATAAATAAGGCAAGAACATATGTAAAGATGTCTTAAGTGAGGACAAACACCATTTACAGGTGATATATAAGGTGATTGATAACATCGTTGTACACCTGAAGGGTATTTCTAAAATCAGGAATGGTCTGTATTTTCTCAATGGTCACTTTAAAAAAATGTTTATGCAGAAACTTCAATAACTCTATTTGTATGTAATTTATGAGAATATTACATCGAACTTCATTAAATAATTACTGATTACTGAAAACAAGCAAAACTATAATAATATGCTACATTATCATATCAAATGTGCGCAAAATTACATATTTCTTTAGTCTTTTGAATCCTCATCAGATAATCATTTTCTGGTGCATAAGTGTTAATAAGTAAGTTATAACACATGTTACCATTACAGCTACAGGTTTTCGTGCACTCCACTGAAGCCTGCACACACTTGCAATTGTTTGTGTCCCACGTATGTTTACACGTACAGGACTTTAACTATGGGCAACTTTTAGCCATAGACACCTGAGTAGTCCATTTGGGCATCAATTTTCCATTCGTAGTTTGCCAACCAAAATGTTCGAGTTGAAGGAATCTATATTCGAGTCGCTGGCGTGCCGCTAAATGTATGTTTTGAAGGAGTGGTCGCTTGATGTTTAGCATTAGAGCACACTTCGTTTGTGAAATTTGGTCTGAGTTTTAGTGACCGACCAAATCAGCACAGACAGCACTGATCGAAGATTCTTGTGAATCGGTGTAGATATTCACCACAAATTCTTCTGCGCGTGCTATTGTCTCACCATCCACATTACCAGATCCTATGTTACTTAACAAGTATGATTTAAAAAAAATGCACATTCCAGGCTTTCTGTTTCCCAATGTCTGCGAACTGACTGGTGGTGATTTTTCGGATATTTTTGTAAAATGTGTGCTGAACTTTCTAAACGGGACGTGCTCACGAATTGATGATTTATTCGACCATTCCAGTCCATGTTCTATTATAAGAGATACAAGATTTAGGCGAACAGCAAGTATTTACTGACAGATCCGGATAAATATTGAAGGTCGAGATCGTTCGCTTCCTCAGCTTTGAAAAAATGTTATATTGATTTTCCTGAAAACAAATCTGACCTTGCAGCATTTCTTTCTTTAGAGCTGATTAGGTTCTGTAGGCAAACATTGAAAGACGAACAGTTAGTTATCACATCGGGTGGATTTACAGACTTACTTCACATGGAGTCAGTCATCACAGGGAGAAGACCTACCATTTCTGAAATATAATCATGAATAGGCTAATACGAGGATAATACTTCACACATACCACGCTTTCAGCTGTGGGTACGAGCAGCTGCTAATTGACTCCAAAGACACCGATGTTCTTATTCTCCTTATAGATTTTTTAAAACAATTAAGGCAGAATATGGATGTCTACTAGAACGGCAATAAAATTACAATTGATTCCAATCCACACAATTGTGAATGAGCTCAACAATGAAATATGCTATTCCTTGCCAGCGTTCTATGTACTTACTGGAAGCGACACCACCAGTCAGTTCGAAGGAATTGGAAAAAAGAAAGCATGGAATGTACACTGTAAAAAAGTCATACTTGCTAAGTAACATAGGATCTGGTAATGTGGATGATGAGAAGATAGCACAGTCAGAAGAATTTGTGATGAATCTTAACACCGACTCAAAAAAAAAAAAAAAAAAAAAAATCACGACCAATTCTGTCTGTGTTGATTTGGTCGGTCACAAATACTCAGACCAAGTTCCACAAACGAAGGATGTTCTAATGCTCAACATCAAGTGAACACACATTCAAACATACAAACTCGGACATTTTGGTTGGCAAACTACGAATGGAAAATTGATGCCCATTCTTGATTTTATAAATACCCTTCAGGTGTATAACGATGTTATCAATCACCTTATATATCACCTGTAAATGGTGTTTGTCCTCACTTAAGACATCTTTACATATGTTCTTACCTTATTTATATTCTCTGCTTTTTCATTATGTTGAGATAAAGATTTTTGTTAAAGAAATAAGGAATTCTTTTCAATGACCGGTGGAAATACTGCACACAAATTGAGTTGAAAAATCTGAATCAACCTGAATATCAACTATAAATGGATTTTAACACTATAAAAGACATCTCTACTTATCTCAAAATTTTGTGATCCTTAACGCATGGTCGTATCAAGTGACCGGAGATCTAGAAATGATCATGACAGTGCAGGAGAGCTCAAGCGAGATTAGTGAAAACTGTTCTTCAAATATTGGGGAAAAAAATCAGCTTTTATCTCGGAAACAAAATCTATAAGACTGACGTGAGGTGAAATTCAGAGGTGTCATTCGGAGCATCAGCATTGGAATCAAAGTGCACTTTTCTTCAAACTTACCTCGCTGTACGGCTATTTTTGGGAGTAAACATAATAATATTGATACCGTTGTAAACATAATTTAATGCTCTACAAATTTAATTAGGGATGTTCATTCCATATCTCATTTCATTGGGGAGATTCAGAGCAAAAAAGAAAATATTAAGGACAAAATATGTCAGTTTTTAATGTTTAAGTTAAATTTTCCGAAAACTCGTTGGGTTTATCCAAAGCACGAATAGACAAAATCGTAAAACACACCTTAGTGATAAAACCGGAAAAAGAAATTCATTAATATCTTGATTAGTTTCGGAGAATAGCCTTTTATTCGAAACGCTAATTTTTTAGCTTCAGTAGAAGGGGAAGGGGTGTATGGGGGGACTTTCTGCTCGTATCAAGCGCCCGGCGTTCTAGAAATTATCGGGGCAGTGGATTTGATGATTTAGGACCATCGGTTGCTTTTACTCTCTCAACCACGTATTCTTCCTCCCGATTATACTGTAGATGATTTCCAATAAACGTAAAGATGATACTGCCATTTACAGAAATTTGATATCTCGACTCATTTCGGAAATATTAAAAACATAGGTACAGATTACTATATCGCTGAAAATGACGTAGGACTTAAAAAATGTTGTTTTTGTCTGCTTTTATAACATTACAGTAATAGTTTTTGGTAGACCTAGTTGTAGTGATTACAAGTTCTTGCAATTTCATAATGTTACTCGATGTTGGAAACTTTACCAATGTTAATCATATCTCCACACTTCATCTTACATATGTTTTATCATGGTTTTTCTGTACTCAATTCATTATTTTTTTAAATGAGAGTTACCATTGTTTTCCCCCATACCTTCCATTTATATAAGCATTTTTTTAAAATAAAAGAAGAAAGTAGAATTTTCAGCCCCTTGTAACTTTGTACCTACTTGCTAGAAATGCACCACATCATGGTAAAGTATTTCTGTGGACAGGGCCGTAACTTGTGGGGAGGGGGAGGGGCATGAGGCAACTGCCACCCAGGGAAGTTCCCCGCCGTTCGAGAGGGCCTATTTTAAGATTTTCTTACTCCATATGGAACATGGAATTATAAATGAATCCTCAAACAGGTTCACTACATTACATGAACAAAACAGCACATAAAAGGTAAATAAAACAAAAATGAGTCGTTGGCCCATTTCAGTAAATATATATATATATATATATATATATATATATTAGGGACCCTAGAAATAATATTTATTCATATGGCTTTTAAGATTTGTCAATATTGTCCCTTTAATTAATTTGTCATGGATGGAACGGACCCAGAGGCATAACTAACGGCCCCGCAAACCTTGCTGTGCGGAAAGGTCCACAGTCGCGGGGGCCCATAAAGAGTAAGAGAAAGATGCAAAGAGGGGGCCGAAGAATTAGAAAAACATTTTTTTCTATGGGACCCAAATACGCGTATTAATGCTTGCCCCCCCCCCCCCCGGAAAAATCTAAGTTACGGCGCTGTCTGTAGCCCTGCATCTCGTAGTCAATAACGTTCTCGCCTTTGGTGCGAGCGGTTCCTTGTTCGATTCCCAGTGGGAGATGCTCAGTAAAGTGCAAATACTTTTTCAGACCAGCCATTCTGAGTGAGATTTTCCTGCGTTTTCCTCATTCATACTAGGCAAAGGCCGAGATAGTACCTAATAATGATTTCAGGCCACTCTGAGACTACTTCGTTCCTTCCTCAATCTTTTCTTCCTCTCCAGTTCCCCTTATAGTATGATCACCGAGGGCATATCCTGCATACATAAGGAGCTAACACGACCATAGCTGCTGAAAACTCAGATATGTAATTCCTAATCTTAACTAAGGAAGCGTATTCCGATGTGCATTGATACATACATCTCACTTGCAATATTACTGTTACACAATTCTCCAAAATTTGAATATTTGTGATACTTGAGTGTCCTTAGTTTGTGGCACTAAATAATAAATGTGGTATTGCAAATTGTTATTTTAAGTGTAGATTTGAAATATGTAAAATCCTGACGTAGTGTCGTTTTAAAAATTAAATTTTAAGTTGGTAACACTGGTAATATTGTTGTGTATGTAAACCAATGCCCTCTGACATTATCTGAATTTTGCATACTTCAACAATCTTTATTAACTACTTTAAAAGTTAAGGTAGTTTCAAGCTAAATGGTCCACCATTTCAACTATTTTTTTATAATATTCCTAAACATCAATTTTATTTCTGCAAACTGAAACTTCTAGAAAGAATACAAGGTCGTTTCGTTTTAGTCAACGTGTCTTTGCCACTTGTAAGGAAGTCCTGTCGAAGATGTACTCTGAGATAAATTCCAGCCTTGATTAAGATGAATAAATCCGAATTGAAAAAAAAAAAGTTTCAAATATCTAGTATGATTTTTGCACAGTATCACTCTTACTGTATGATATGTTTTGGTGATAAGATGCAATTTACAATTTTAAACTTTGTTTCGAATAAATAAGTAAAATACGAAGAAAAATACATTAACTTCCAGGCATATAGGAATGTCAAATATGTTGATTTGGATTTACATTTCCTATATTGTATATACAGGATTTCGTTAGACATTCAATTAAGTCATAACATTAAGTGTTGAATCCTTTCTGGTTTGACACAGATAGGTTATGTAAGCAGAGTCCCAAAGTTCCAAAAAAGTTCTTTATACAAGCAGTTGGCGTAGAAGTATAGCACATGCTCATACATTTTGCATGAAGGAAGTGAATTGTTTCTTGATAAAAATCATGTATGACTAGGCCACAACCTCACCCAACGTGTGGTTTTGTTTGGATAGAACATAAAATTATAGGTGGATGTTTGACAGCAGAAAGAACGTAATCATTTTTAAAGAGTTTGGCTTAGAAACAACTCCTTTATGTGAATATATGTACTCTGTTTGTCGGTGTGTCCGTCCGGGATACACAAAACCTCAAGTGTACTCGATGAATCATACACAAAACTTGATGAATCATCATGAATTTTGAACAGGATGTACAGGTTGAAAACTTAGGAACTGAGTTAGTTGATGGAGGAGATCCTTGCACTAGAAGTAGTAGAAATCAAATATTTCCTGTTTTAACATTGCTCACTCTAGAGCAAAAACGGTAATAAATAGCAAGAAGCGATTTCCTGCAGTCGATTAAGCTTTCCAAGAATACTTTTCACGTCCATCCTTAAGTCTATACTAAAACCGGAAATAACAAAAATCCACTACAACTTCAGGTTTTAATTTTGGTCTACATAGAATTAAAACGATAAGAAATAACGAGACGTGTGTATGTTTTTTTAAAAAATGATTTAGTATTCTAAGAATAGATACCATCTCTTAACCTTTTATTCAAACCGAAAGTGGCAGAAATCAACCACTTTCAATGTTAACATTGAACATTGTAAAGTGCGAGCGGTAACAAATTGTTTTCTGAAATAAATCAAGCATCCCAAGAATATATAATATCCCATCTTCACTCTGATCTTTGTACTGAAACCGGGAGTACGTAGTAGAAATCTATTACCACTATCAGTTTCAATATTAAATAAGAAAATATCACGCCATTAGTAGCCTAAATTTTAAATATATATATAAAAACTCGGTTGCCATGACAACACTTAAATTTTTGAGGTGAGGGGAAATGCATTGTACAAGGGAGACTGGAGGCGGCGTGCAATTCAAATTTGTACTGCTGTTTCCAATCTCTTTAAGTTCAACATAGTTTTGCGTGAGAGGTGATGAGAAGGCATAATTCTCCCAAAGATAGGCCAGATCTCTGTTGGAAATGGGCAAAACCAGTGTTATTAAAACCAGGAACCGAAAAACTGACATTTTGATTTTCTCTGGTTCTGTTTTTCGCGTAAATTGGTTTGCGTTTTCTTCAAAAATCTGGTTCGGTTTTTCACCGAAACCTTTCTCAGTTTTCTCCAAAGGAATTTTGGGCTTTTACTTAAACCAGTGTTTGTTTTCACCGATATCAGTTCTTATTCTTGTAGAAGTCTTGGAAAATCGAAACCGGTTTATTAGAAAGCCAAACCTGTTTTGGAAATTTTTCTTTAACAAAGTTCGGTTTCTCTAAAATAAAAATAATCGCTTCTCGTTATCTCAATAAATTTGATATATATCGATATAGTGATATGGACCTCTGAATAACGGACACCGATGAGAAATAATTATTTGTGTGATAATGAGAGGTGTCTGTCATAGAGAATTTACACAAATTTAGATTACTCAGTACTCTTCTAATAATTGTATTCAGTATTCAATAAATATATATATTCGTTTTAAATATAAATATAGACTAATATCGAATTCAGTGTTTGAGTAACTGGGGAGAAGAGGGAATATCCATCTCTGTAACGACTAAAAAGTATCGGTTTTGTAGGGGAAAGGATTTTCTATTTACTGCATCTCAAATTTACTTCCAAACTGCTGCATTTTCTGCACTTAATACGTATGACCTGAGCAACCATGAACATTTCCTAAATGAATCATTACTGTGAGGCCATATCTGTTTATTTATTGGTTTAAATGTTAACTCGTGTTCAAAACATTGCAGTCAATCTGTAAATGTTCACATGAACTAATATGAACAATTTACGAGTATGTTCCATGAGATAAAGGAAACGACAGTAAGCGCGAAGATATTACAGCGAAATAATATTGCTAATGTGTAAAGTAGTTCGATAATAACACTGGCAAATTCTCAGAATGCTCATGAGCATGATTATCATCGTAAGTTTGTGCCTCCTTGTGTTGAACTCAGTAAAGAATTCAGGTTATTTTTACTTGTGGAATTTTTTTTTTTTTCATATATTAATTTCCTCCCTAATAGCATGTTGGTTTGCAGCAAGTCTTTCACTATATTTGATTTTAACTTACTAGACTTTCCGTGCACTGTACACCTGCTGCAGGCGTTTTGAAAGAGTTACCCGCAAATGTCGTAATTTGATTTTCACTTGCTAGATTTTACTTGCCTTGGAGGCTTGGTGCAACTTTGTAGCAAGTGTGTCAGTTCTAGTTTCTACCAACAGGTGGCACAAAAGTCTAATCTTAGAAACCTTCCCGCCATTTATAGTAGGTGCGAAGTGTGTGAAGCATTAAAACCAGTGGATAATTAAGATAATTACGTAAGTACCCAGTATGTAGAGATAATATATATTTTAAACGTGTATTATTTGACAAAGTTGTTGAGAAAAATATACTGTGTGATTATTCGTATACAGTAAATGTTCGGTTTGTAAAAGCCATGCAATGCAATGCTAGTATATACCTGCAGAAGACTTACTACACTCACTTGCTGAAGACCTCCTGTAGACTTGCAAGGCAAGTATATACTCGCAGAAGACTTACTACAAACTTGCTGTAGACTTGCAGTGCAAGTGGTATCCTTGCAAAGACTTGCGTCAAACCTGCACAAACTTGCTGCCGACTTGATGTGCACTTGCAGTGCAAGTGGAAACTTGCAGTGGGCTTGCTGTGCAAGTTAACCCCTTGCAGAAACTTGCTTTGCAAACTTACCATACACTTGAAGTGCAGGCGTGCTGCAAGTTCGAAGAGCGTCAACTAGGAAGTTTGCATTAAACTTGCATCAAACTTGCAGACTTGCATCACAAGTCTGCTGCAAGTTTGCCAGACTTGAATTGCAAATCTGCTGCAAGTTTGTTGCAAGTCATTTTTGCTATCTGGGCTTAGGCTTCCGCCTAAGTGCATAACTATCGAATTCACAACGAACTTGCATATAAGAAATTAGCATTCTACTATCAAATAACTATGCTTTTATATTGTTGATTGTTTCTTAAGAATGCTAAAATTCGATTCGTAAGATCGGTCGGTGATCGAAACATGAGAATATTAATAAGTTTGCAATCAGTCTGCAAACAATGTCAATAATATAGTAAATTAGTACACTGCAACTTTGTCCTAAGACATTCAAGTATGTTCAAGTAATTGGTAATAAATAAATAGACAAAAAGCTTTCTTTTTAAAGAAAACTTAAATTGTGCTACTTTTCTTATTCTTTTGTGTTATTAGCAACGTCGTAGACATTTGAAAAATATGCATTGTATCATTCGCTAAGCCATTTCCCTAGTGAGCGGCGCAGACTTTTTCTCCTGTACCGCCTATGACGTAGAAACATGGTGGTCAGGGACTTGTGTACAAGTAACGGAAGTGACAACTTCGAAGATAGTGTCGCTCTACATTACCAGTGTACAAGTGATAGTTCGATTCTCATCGTGTACCCCAAACTCAAGTTTTGTGAGTGTTCTATTTGTAGTGAAGTGTTCGCCTCCAAATAATCTTGTGATATTAGTGAACAATTACCCCGCCTCATGGCGGAGGTATCGGGAGGTGCTTCCCCTCCCCCCTCGATAGTGACAGTACCAATTACTCATAGCGGTAACGAGGTGCACATGGACGAGACTATTCCAATAGCTACCGAAATTACAGTTAATTCCACCCCGGCGATTAATATATATTTACCTCATCATGCACCACCATTTGTGGTACATGTGGTTCCAACCTCTACTTCAGACAATAATGCAACTACGGTGCGAAAACACCCGCAAGTTCTCGGTAAAATACTCTTCCAAACGAAAGTGACCGGAGTTAAATCGTTTCACCCCACAGGAAAAAACCTTATTAAGATAGAATTTCATACAGGCCAACAGGCGAATGAGTTCCTTCAACATGACCTCCTCAAAACCCACGGCTGGTCGGCCTTCGTGCCGTACTACACAACCCGCTCTGTGGGCATTATCCACGGTGTATACCCGGAGTTTTCAGAAGAAGAAATACAAGAAAATCTAGTGTGTAGAGCACAAGTGATAAATGTAAGACGCATCAAAAAGCGTGTGGATTCGGACATCCGAGCCACTCACTCCGTAGTACTAACTTTTGACTCCCAACGTCTTCCGGTTTTTTGTTCACTGTATCATTCAGGCCATACCATACATACATATGTACCGGCAGTTAAACAATGCAGAGAGGGCTGTTACCGTCTGGGCCACCTACAGAGGGCGTGCCGATCAAAACAAAAACTTTGTTACCGTTGCGGAGCTCCACATGACCCCAGTGCCTGTACTCAAGATCCCAAATGTATTAATTGTGGGAGGGGACATATGGCCACTGATCCACAGTGCCCAGAACGAAAACGCCACCAACGCATCAACCAACTTATGGCGACAGAGAAAATCACATACAACGAAGCCCAAAAAATTATTCCCTCGACCAAACCATCTTCTCCTAAAACCTGCTCTAACCAGGTCCACAATTCATCATCTCCCTCTCACACACCGGATCTACCCTATATTTTCAAGGGACCATCCACGTCAGCCACTTCCTTCCAACCCCCACCCTCCCGCTTCAATCCACCCAGCCCCTCATCAACACCTCGAATTCCTACTTGGCCTGTGGGACGAACGCAGGACCAAAGCAAAAAACGCAGAGCGCCTCGGCAAGATGAAGAGAAGGGGTCGTCAGAAGAGACAATACACTCGTGGTTTCCAGGATCGTTAAACAGTAAACAACGTAGGACTCAGGCAGACTTAAATGAACAACCAGGAGAGCGCATTCCCATACATCGCCGTAGGACGTCGAGCCATTCGAGGAACTCCGCTGAAACCGAGCCATCTAAAGACTCATTAAACACTTTTCTACACAACTTATTGGCTAGTATCGAAAAATACGCTGCTATCAATTATGGTATTCAATCCTCAACACAACCCACAGAAGAATCTCCGCTCTATAAACTCTTACGCGAATACTTCCGAACCCTAGAGAATGGCCATTAATTCCGCCTTCAAAATTTTACAATGGAACTGCAGACAACTCAGAGGAAAGGAACCATTTCTCTGGCATCTATGCCGTATCTTTACTCCCACTATACTTCTTTTACAAGAAACATGGACTTCTTTAGACTATGCTCCAAGGATTCCTGATTACAGATTGTACAAGCAGCATAGAATAGACGGTTATGGAGGAGTAGCTGTTGGTTTCCATAAACAGATTCCTAATGAGGAAATCCAACTGATAGATCTCCAACATCCTCTGTTGCAACCGCCAATACAAGCACAAGGTTTCCGATACAAACAGTTACATATTCTAAACGTATATTCTCCACCTAACCAGGAAATTCCGATGACTCTCTGGACATACTTCTTTACGCAATGTAGGCCACCATGTATCATCGCAGGCGACCCGAATACTAAAAGTGTACTATGGGGATCATCGAGAAACAATAAGGCGGCGGACCACCTAATTGAGGCTCTGGAAGGACAATCATTATTAATAGCAAATGATGGAACGGCTACTCGCCTACCCAATTTGAATTCACCTCCATCTGCACCTGACATAACTTTGCTTAGTGTAGACATCTACCTCCAACACACCTGGCAAGTGTACGGCTACACGGGAGGCAGCGATCACTATCCTATAATCACCAACTTGGCACATCTGCAAGGAGTCCGATCACCATCTCAACCCGGCTACGCCTCTACTCCGGTGCCCCATGTCAACAGTATTTATGACAAGGAACACTATCAGGTATATATAGACCACGCAATCACTTCTTTGCAGCCTACGGACGGAATCAATTCAATACAACACTTGACGGATTCCATCGTCGCCGGCGCTAATCAGGCAGAACGAAGCAGGGAACCCCGAAGAGAAAGACTTCGACGTTATAAATATCCATGGTGGGATACTTATTGCCAAAAATTACTGAACAATAGTAAAAAGGCTCAAAAACAATATTTCCATGATAGAACTCCGGAAACATACTTTCTCTCAAAACAGGCACAAGCTAGACTCAAACAATATATACAAAGATGTCGTAAATCACATTGGCAACAGTTTTGCAACACTCTCCAAGCAGGAACCAGCGCAAACTCAATCTGGAAATTCATAAGGAACAATTTGTCATCACGCCCTCTACAGGCAGCGTCACAGCTCAACCCCTCCTGGTTAGAGGAATTTCACTGCAATTTAACAGCCCCAACAGCCTTGTCTTCACGAACAGCATTGTGGTCAACCCTTCCTACTACATCACTATCGACTGCTCTCGCAACCATATACTCTGAAGAATTTGCAGAAGCCTTATCGGCGGGAAGACACACGAGCCCGGGAGCAGACCGGATCACCTATCAGCACCTGCAAGATCTTCCAGCCTCTGGTCACCAACTACTAAAGCAGTGCTATCAATATGTCTGGTCTACGGGACATATACCGCCCAATTGGAAATATCACTTAGTAATACCGATTCTTAAACCGAAAAAACCAGTGGGTCAAGCCAACAGTTATAGACCTATTACCCTGCTCCCCTGCCTCAGTAAAGTGCTGGAAAAAATTATATTACGGAAAATGGAATGGTACCTTGAATACCATAATATTCTTCCACCTACAATTATAGGAGCTCGTAAAGGTAAGGCTACGCACGATGCGCTCTCCACCTTTCTCATCGACATCTGGCAAGCCTTTCAACATCGACAATATGTAGTGGCTCTTAAATTGGACTTTGACAGAGCATACGATCAGATCAACCTAGATAGACTGGTGCAGCATCTCTCAGAAGCAAAAATACCATCTCAATTTATCAGGTATGTACACAATTGGCTGGTTAATAGACATATTAGTATAAAATATCAAGGGAAAATCTCTGACCCGCGCATCACCTCTCAAGGACTACCTCAAGGCTCATGTCTCAGTCCGCTTCTATTCAATCTTTACATACTAGAATTTCACCTAGCATTGAGACAACATGTCAGAATCCTGAGTTATTTCGATGATCACTTATTATATGTACGCAGCTCATCTTTAATTGAAGCCAAACACAAACTTCAAGCCGCTCTACTATACATCCAACAATGGAACTTAAACAACGGTATGCACGTCAACTGGGAGAAAACTACCTATACCATTTTCACCAGGAAACGACAAGTAGGAAACTTTCAACTGCAAATAGACAACCACATACTGACACATCAACCACAGCTGACTTACTTAGGAATTCACTTTGACTCCCGTCTATCTTGGAAGCCTCAATTAGCATCCCTTCAGGTCAAGATTCAACCTTACATCAATATCATAAGAAGTGTTAGCAACAAAAAGTGGGGGACGGACATAGGACCACTCCTTCGAATATCACATCAATGTATAGAATCCATATTGAATTATGGCGGTTACCTCCTATCTCCGATTCCAGCGAGACTCAGTACTATACCTCTCCAACTTCAAGCTCTTACTCACCGCACGATATTCTCACTACCGCAATCTGCACCGACAAATGCTCTCTTAGAAGCAGCAGGTACAATACCGTATCAGATACAAACACAGTACACGGCTGCCCGATACATCATGAGCAGATTAGGAACTTCTTCATCTACAGTTATTCCGAAACTGGAACTGCTATATACACAAAATCGAACCGGTTCTTTACCGTATCGCCAAAGACTTCCCTGGCTGTATCAGGCTTATGTTAACCTCCGCCGTTGGACACATGTTATCTATCGCAATCCTCGACTGCCATGTTATAATAGTCAGTATACTACCACTCTTCAATCAGTGGAACTGGAATTTCCAATCACCACTACCAAAAGAACGAATCTCTTATGTCCGCGAAGCGTGGCGCCGAGATGGGAAAATTATATGGAGCAACATCATCCTTTCCGCACTCTGATCTATACAGATGCTTCCAAACGATCGCAAGGAAGACTGGAATATACAGGAGTGGGCATATACGTACCCCACACAGCTCAGTTAGTAATTCAACGATTACCAAATCAAATGTCTATATTTCACGCAGAACTATGGGCTATTCGCACAGGATTAAGACATGCAATACAGAATAAATATCGTTCCTTCGGCATCTGTAGTGATAGCCTTAGTGCCTTACAAAGTTTACATACAACGGCTTTATCGAATCGAGTATCATGGATTCATAGTAATATTAAACAACAACTTTCGATTCTTAGGGAAAGAGGTCAATCTGTCTCCTTTTTCTACAGTCCAGCACATCTCGACATACCTGGCAACACTGTTGCAGACATATTGGCAAAAACCGGAACACAGGAAGATCATATCATCAACATCCCTCTTCCATCACAGAGTCTACACGCTTTACTTCAGCATCAAAGACAAGAAAACTGGAGACGCTATCAAGAGCAAACACGACATGGCAAAGGTAAACACTTCTGGAATATATTTCCAAGTCCTACGACCAAAAAGTGGATTTCACCCGAAGGTTGGATGAGGAGACACGTCTGCTTACTTTTTAGGTTATATCTAGGCATAGCCCAAACGCCCTATCGTTTATATCAGCAAGGATACCGCAATACTCCTTCCTGTTACTGTGGAGATTCAGAAGGAAGTCTACCCCATCTCATCTTTCAGTGTAAGTTAACTCCTGCTTATCGTGATATCCTTTACATGGTTCTGTATCGGTACCACAACACAACACCAGTGAATGTGTCGTTTATCTTAGCGCATAATATACGCACCGTAGTTTATCACCTTCTCCAATACATAATAGTGAACAACATTTCGCTCTAACAATACCTTTTACTACAATTCAGTGAACATATTTAACAAGATCAGTTCATCCTAGTGGACCGTATAAAGTGCACCAATACCGTCACAATCCTCAGTTTATAAACTGTCCAAAGGTGAAAGCCGGGGCAAGAAAGCAACAAGAACAAGAACAAGAAGAACATGGTGGTCATTGTTTTAAGCGCGCGAGTAGCGGGCCGGAATTCAATCGCAAATTTCGACCAGTTAGGTGTGCTACACACTATGAGATAAATCCTAGGAAATATCTTAGGATTTATCTTCTGGAAAATGTTATGACATCTCGTAGGAAATCTACTGTTTTGTGCCATACACGTAAGGAGTTTTCCTATCTGACCGAATGACGTTTTTCAATATTATGAAATAGTTCTATTTAATAAAAGTACAAGATTGATGAATTCCTATGCTAACTACGCTGCACATCCTACTAATATTAATACCAGGCGCTATATTGATAAATTGGATACCTCTAAAAAAAAAAAATAAGCATAAAAATCAAAAGGGTGTTGGTGTACTTTTGGCACACCACATTTTAGAATATTTATAGGTAAAATTCAATACTTTGCATGAAAACATATTTGTAAAGAACAAATTTTTGCAAGCAATAGAATTAAATACAAAGTAATACATCTATATTTTACGTTTACAAGTGTAGGTTTACTAGTGTAAAATCATTATAAGTGTCGCCGGTTTTTGTTCACATTAGCTTAGTTTAGGTTAGTCATGGTTATGTTATGTTAGATTATATTAGTACAGGAGTCTAGCATATTTTTTTTAAAGAGAGAATTTCGCTTTTTTCTATTATTATTAGGTTATTTTAGTTTCATTAGGTTAGATTTGGTTAGGTCTAAGTACTTGCATCTTCCATTTCTCCTGTAAATTTTGTATTTTTTACGTTCTCCTGGTCCTCTTCTGCGAAACATTTATCTAAGTGACTGCATATAAAAGATGATCGGTGATACTATTTTTTACCACCGATGTATTTCTGCACAGTTTACAGAAGCTGTAATTTATGTCTACAAGTGGAGCGCTACTAGCATGATACCATGACAAGTGCTATTCAAACTCGTGTCATTGCCAAAATCTACTCGTTTTCACTACCTTTGCTGATACGCCTGCTTTCTTCAGACACACCCGCTCGCTATCGCTCGTGCCCCCGTTTAGCCCTGCGCTGAATCGGTTAGATAGCGTTTGTGCTTTTCAGTGGCCACGTAGCACAGATTGGTTTGTGTTTTTTGCACTATAGTTTTTATACTATATATCCAGGCACCGTATTTATAGGCAAAGCGTAAAAGAATTGTAGTTTTTCAATAATTGTTTCTGATGGTCCCCTTGAATTTTATCTATTCCAAGTGATATATTTTCATGTCGGTCAGTGCAAATCATTTAGGAAATAATAACGAGGAAATTAGTGAAAAATTATAATTTTTCAACACTTATTTCAAGTGGTGCACCAAAAGTAAACCTGCGTGATCAGAATATAAATTGCAAAACATACCGCATCAGCTGTTTTAACTTGTTTTGTTTTCATTTATTCTCAACTGATGCCGCTTTGAAATAGTGTGACGTCACATTCTTTTTGTTGTCATGGTGATCGCCATTTTATTTTCTAAACAACAAGTAGCTTAAATACCTAAAGGACCTAAATGCAAAGGGAAAACAGTGATGAAATATTTCGGAATTGCAAACATTGGAGTGAATGAAATATTTATGTTTCTTTTTAAATATTTCTAATCAATGAAACTAAAAACAGAGATATAGAAAAAGAGAAAACAAATATACTCATCTTGTTCATTATTAGATATTAACCTTATATAATTCTGGAAAAATTTTTATTCATTAATATAAGTATCATAACGTGCATACGTGAACACGATTAATGTCTAACAGTTGTTTAGAATATATGCTGAACTATTCATAATTGGATATTTTCTTATTGTAGTTTCTAAATGTTTTTTTTTTTTTTTTTTTTTTTTTTAATTGATAGGGAATTTAAGAAAAGATCTGACCTATATCCACGGATGGTCCGGATTGAAAATTTCCAAAGGCTTGATTTTTCCCCCTTTCTTTTGTAATATTTTAGACATTAATATTGTGCACTTCCATTATCAAGAGTAAATATAAGAAAGGCAAATGTCCCAGCGTTGTTCTAAAAAAAAAAATTTCTTTTTAAAAATCGTATATTTTAAAGAGTTTTTCTTGTGCCGACAGTTTGTCAATCTGCACGTTAGAGAGTTTATATTGTATACAATTGCTTCTTAAGGTGGATTACATGATAATGACGACGTTTACATTAATTATTTGATTTCTACCTTATCACTTAGAGATGTGTCTCTTTCAGAAAAAAGTTCCTAGATATTAATCTTTGTTTATGAATTTTCTTGATTTTACAGTATTCGTAGTTCCTAAACACATTTCTATATTCTAAATCTGTACCCTTTTCCACCAACATTATTAGTCGTTAAAACATTTTATAATTGTAAATAAATTTACAACCGTTGTCCTTGTTTGTACTAGACTTTAAAATACACCATTCGCTTCACGCGTTTGTATAGAAAAAAAAAAAAAAAAACATGGCGATCACCATGGTAACGGAAAAGAAATGACGGCATCACTATTTTAGTCTATTTTCTTTGCTCTAAACAAGAGAAATCTCATAGGATCGTTCAGAACACAAGAAATGACATGCGATCTGATGCCATACACGTTGAGATTTTGACTCTAGGAAAAATCGTAAGAGTGTATAGTAAATAAGAGTAAAAAGTGTATAGCTGGCCTTAGAATCATCACATGAGCGAAAGAAGTGTTTCCGTAATCAGCTAGGTCTAAAGTTTTTTTAAGCAATAAAAATATCAATGGAAATGTTCACCCTAGTCCGTTGCTAAAACGTATGGAGAAAAAGAAGACTGCTCGTGTCTGTATCTGAGAGCATCCGTAAAAGTGTCTGTCCCATAATAATATACACATTTTTGCTTGTACAGAAAAAAAAAAAGTGTGTGTGTGTGTGTGTGTAAGGATGGTTTTATTATGTTTCTTTTTAACAGATTATAGTTATATCTATCATTTCGTCTCACACACTTTCTGTTGGAAAACAGACAATTTTATAGCCTGCAGTCAAAAGTTAGAAAATATCCCTATAACATTTCATCCTTCATACCGTTTCAGTCTCAGCAGGACTGACTGTGTGGCTAGATATTACTCCAATCTGTTTATATTCTCTGTAGAAAAGGACTGCGCGAGACATGTCAAGTGATACATGCTCTTCTTCGCAAGATTTTAATCTGTTGTCGTTGTCACGTGTTTTTGCATTCAACGGAACACGCAGTGAAGCGAAAGACAAAAGACCATTTTGCCCACGCGTCACCTGTTTCCATGATCACGTTTGTTAGTAGCACAGAAACGAAAGTAATCTTTTTCCCCCTTGTTTTATTCATTTTTCGTAAAAGGATTCCTTATTATGCAATTACGTCTAGTGACGGATTAGTATTAAGAACTTCTTAACTTCGCGAATCAGGTGCAAACTTTTTTTTTTTCCTTTTCTATATCATGCAAGATAGGTTGCTTGAGATAGTACCTGGTTGTAAATCAGTAAAAGTTTTAATTCTAGTATTCCAAAAGGAATAATGCAAAAGTATGGGAAAATGAAAGAGAAAGTAAGTATACATATTTATAGTAAATCTACTCCACACGTTATATATCATCTCTAGATTGTGTTTTGATAACAAAAGAAAGATGGAAAGAAAAAGTCTAATGACGTGCAACTGAGAAAGAATGGCTCTTTGAAAGAAAGTTTTCAATCTTAAAAATTTTCTCATTCCGGTACAGATACTCTGAAACGTGCTTATAAGCTTCAATAATCCAATGTCACGTGTTTGTACTTACTAGTCATTTCGACAATCTTTGAAAATGAATGTCTTTACGTCAGACTTTCCCGTGTTATGTATTGCGATCCAAACAAACATTTACTGAGAAACTAATGTTTTTGCATTTTTATCAATTTTACTCAGTATATAAACTAGAAATTGTTAAACCAAATGATAGTTGTCATTTTACGGTTTAAAAATTATAATTGATCATTAGTAGCTCAGCGGTAGTGCTTATGTCCGATGTAATGGATTCTTAGTCCGTTCCCAGTCCATTGAGTTGCAAACATTATATTCGTCGATTTTCTTCAGGTTCTTCCATGTCCTCGCAATTTCATATTGCACCAATTCTGTCAACCTTATTCACTTTCATTGATCATATATTTCCTTCAGCATAGAGTATAGAACCATTGTATTATTTATTTCATTCTATATTACAAATAGGCCCATAACTGATAGATTAATTCCAAGTTCATGCATTGAAACTATATTTGTATTATTTTTCATCTACAAGGATGGCTACTTATATAGCTTTAATGTTTCTATCTAAACAACGAAACGCATTTACCAAGTTTATTTAGGAGAGTACGGTGATTTAGCGATAGAGCACACCCTATCTGCAAACGAGGGTCCCTAGTTCGATCTAGCCGATATGAGGTTGTGTTGGACAACACCGGGTTCTCTCGAGGTTCTCCCGTTTCTTCCGACATTCTCATTCCACAAATTCATCCCTAATCTTTTAGTTATAGTATTCGTATTCTCTTCCTAATCTCTAACATACAGGGCATAACCGAGGAAAGTTAAAGGCCATTTAATTTTGTTATTATTATTACAAAGGTTTTTAAAAGATGACTTTTATTTTAATAATCAAATCATGCAACTGAAATTTACTGCACTTTCATACTAACTGCACATCTGAAATTTTGTACAGATACGTAAATTCAATAACAATATAATATTTTCATATACATCGCTTAAATTTTCAAATTGTTCTCTACTTATTTATATCTGATTTCGTTATGAAATCAAAAATGTAGATATTATGTAGGGATTATGCAGAGAAATAGGCAAATGTATAGTCAGCCACAAAAGTTCTTTCCGTTTGGTAAAGTTTATTTTCCGAATAACGGTGGTATCGCTGGAACGTACAGAAAATTACATTCTTTTTAATTAACTGAAAATTGTAATCTAAATTGTCTTTCCATTCTGAAGTTATTTACGAAACAAATTTCATCAAACGGAAATAACTTTTGTCGCTGACTGTACAGTATAACATCCAGGACATTTTCATAGTTTGGTTTGACGTTATAAAACTATGGTAAAAGTAATTGAATGAGAAAACTTCTTATAAGAAAGAAAATAATAATAATATTAATAATAATAAATATTAAAAATAATGCTTTTATCAACTGCACTAAAAAGGAAAAAAAATCTCAGTGGGGTAAAATGAAGAAATGACAGTAAGACTAAAAGCATTGAACGCAGTTCAATGTTTAAATTATGTCTTCATGCATTAAAAAGAATAAAAACTTCAGTTCTTAGCTTTGGGAAGAGTTACCCAATACTTTTAATCTTACTGCCAATTTTCTTCATTTTGACAGTAAGACTAAAAGCATTGAGCGCAGTTTAGTATATAAGTTATCTCTTCATGCATTAAAAAGAATAAAAAGTTCAGTTCTTAGCTTTGGGAAGAGCACCCAATTCTTTTAATCTTACTGCCAATTTTCTTCATTTTGTCAGTAAGACTAAAAGCATTGGACGCAGTTTAATATTTAAATTATGTCTTCATGCATTAAAAAGAATAAAAAGTTCAGTTCTTAGCTTTGGGAGGAGCACCCAATACTTTTAATGTTACTGACAATTTTCTTCATTTTATCAGTAAGACTAAAAGCATTGGGCACAGTTTAATATTTAAATTGTCTTCATGCATTAAAAAGAATAAAAACTTCAGTTCTTAGCTTTGGGAAGAGTTACCCAATACTTTTCATCTTACTGCCAATTTTCTTCATTTTGGCAGTAAGACTAAAAGCATTGAGGGCAGTTTAGTATTTAAGTTATCTCTTCATGCATTAAAAAGAATAAAAAGTTTAGTTCTTAGCTTTGGGAAGAGCACCCAATTCTTTTAATCTTACTGCCAATTTTCTTCATTTTGTCAGTAAGACTAAAAGCATTGGGCGCAGTTTAATATTTAAATTATGTCTTCATGCATTAAAAGGAATAAAAAGTTCAGTTCTTAGCTTTGGGAAGAGCACCCAATACTTTTAATCTTACTGCCAATTTTCTTCATTTTGTCAGTAAGACTAAAAGCATTGGGCGCAGTTTAATATTTAAATTATGTCTTCATGCATTAAAAAGAATAAAAACTTCAGTTCTTAGCTTTGGGAAGAGCACCTAATACTTTTAATCTTACTGCCAATGTCCTTCATTTTGTCAGTAAGACTAAAAGCATTGGGCGCAGTTTAATATTTAAATTATGTCTTCATGCATTAAAAAGAATAAAAACTTCAGTTCTTAGCTTTGGGAAGAGCACCTAATACTTTTAATCTTACTGCCAATTTTCTTCATTTTATCCCATCCAAGAAAATATTTTTTCCTTTCTAGTACATTTTATAAAACCATTGTTTTAAAGTCTCTTTTTTTATGGTTATTTTTAAAATTTAGTTTAGCTCATAATAGCCTCGTTTTGCTTCGCTTCACTTAGTTTAACTTATTTTTAGGTCAGCTTAATTGAATATTTTAGCATACTTTAATCTAGCTTCGCTTACGTTTGGTTATTTAATATTAGCTTCGGCTAGTTGAGCTTATGTAGCTTGCCATATGTAAGTTTAGATTAAATTTGGTTACCTCAGCTCATGTTAGCGTAATTCAGTAACTTAAGGTAATCTTACTTGATTTAGTTTATCATTAAATAACATAAGCAAACCTTGGCTAACTTCACTAAGAGAACCTAAACTGAGCCATGTTAATATACTCTAAAATAAGCTAAACGAAGCTAACAAGGCCGCGTAAAATCGCAACAAAAATGTAAAATCTATGTATGTACGAATCGTTTTTAGTTGTAAAAAAAATAATAAATAAATAAATAAATAAATAAATAAAAATTAACAAGTAATTGTGTCATGTGTACACCACGTGAGGAGTTCCGTTTGATATTTTATCAATTAATATTGAAACCGAATTAGCTTCCAGTTTTAGTAGAGAGATTAGAATTCAGATGGAATATATTCTTGGGTCGTTTAATTGATTATAGAAAACAGCTTCTTACAACCATTTTCACTATACTGCCATTAACGTTAGAACGTGAAATGGTTGATTTCTATTTCTTCCGGTTTCAATATCATTACATTAACGAACTTCATTTCTAACTTTTGACCTTCTATATCAAAATTGAGATTTTTTTGCCTCCCGGATGGACATACGGAGAGACAGTAAATAAGATAAATAAAAGAGTTTTGGTTGTTAAACCAAATTCTTGAGAAACTTTCTGCTACAAGTGTGTATGAATAAACTTGTGCCCTAGATAGTACTCCCCAGCCTATTTCCCAACACTCAAACTTTGTAACCTATCTTGTGGTTATATAGTTAACATACGCGCTTTGGCTCTGGATACTCAGGTTACTTTCACGATGAGAACTTATGAAGTTCGGGTTGTACGTTAAGCTGTAAGTTCCACGTAAAAAAAAAAAAAAATAAATAAAATAAAATAAAAAAAATAAAAAATAAAAAATAAAAATTGGAGACAAATGGTAGTATTATATCAATGGCATAGTAGGGACTTATTGACGGGTTTACGGGTCACCACAAATCTACAAATTGCTGTGGGACATCAGGATTAGTAAGAAATAATAATCCCTAAATTCATTTTCAAAAGAAAAAGATGTCAGGTCTCCCCCTAAAAGGAATAATCTGGCGATACTATTGTCTTATAAAAAGGATGCATAACAATGATTTCTTTACGGACCAAAATTCTGCTCTGAATTTCAAAAATTTTCTTGGTTATAGCATTTCAAATCTGTTTAATATAATTTCTAATTATTGTGTTTTGATTTTTTTTTTTTTTTAACCTTCATCACTATTTTCCATTCCCTAATCCTTTACTTCTCTATTTCTTGTTTCTCATTTGGTTTTGAAGGAAAAAATGTTTCATGTGTTATTTTCTTCTCTTCCTAATAGGATACCAATCTCAATAAAATTTGATTGCTCAACTTAAATTGGAAACGTCTCTTCATCTTAATACATAGAAGTTTCAACAAAATTGTACGTAGAAAAATATTGTAAGGCGCGAGTCTCAAACCCAAATTTAATACAAATTACTAGAATAACTTTTTGAAGCAGTACAGTACCAAATTCAAAGTTAGGGGTTTTGATAAAGTAAACAATATGTAGTTATTATTGTGTTATATTCCACCATGATTTGCCTAGTGACATCTTTGCAAATTCATCTAAACGAAAGCATATATTTTGGGAACTGCTTCTTCAAAGTATACACTTAAAACAATTAAAACTGCGCTAATAAATGCATAAAGCTTATATAATGTTAAAGCGTTAAAAAGATTTCTTCTTATAGTAATGAAGAACTATATATTTTTTGTCATATTTTACCTGTGTAACTTTCTGTCATAATATCATTTAAAAAAAAAAATAGTAAACTAAGATCCGAGATGTACGATTTAAACCATTTGTTGATATTTCCCTACTTTTATGGTCCTGTAATTTTGAAAAGCAAATCTCTTAATCAAGCGTATCAAATACTTTGTTAAAATGTAGGAATATTCTGTTGCATATCTCTCATTGTTCAATGAATTTCGAACAAAGAAACGAATAAAGAACAGTCATTCCTAGTTGTTCCTTCTATGTGACTTTCAAATTTGAATTTCACATTAACTTCGAATAGGATCTGGAGTAATAAGATAATTTTCTAATACAACTAGTATACTTACTGTAAAACTTACAGAATTTGCTAATATTAATGATTGCAAATAGGTGGAAAAAGTTATTTTTAATGTAAATATGTAAACAACCTATGCACTTTTTTTTAAGGTTTCGGGAAATCTTATTATTACATCCTGTATCTTGTTATTCATCATATTATAATGAAATGTCTTATCACTGTTAAGTAATAAGTAATATACTATTATATTGGTATTGACTGTTACAGCAGCAGCAGAAGCTCAGCGAAAAATAACCCGTCGCGATTATCGGCAAATTTGATACGGAAAGATAGAAAGGTGTATGGTAATCGAGAATGGCGTCTGTCAGTGATATGACTGAAATATGTGGTTAAAATTGCGTCAGTAAAGTATTAATTTCAGTAAGAACTGTTTGGTTTGATAAAACTTAAGTGTGGAAGTAGGCTCTATAATAATAATGAAACAGAGTTTTGTTGTAATACAAACTGAGATTTATTAAATCAGTACAAGAAACAATTCCATGTGTGCGGACTTAAATGGGTTTTGAAATTTTCCATGGTTGGGTCAACATGCGTGTGAAAAAGTTCTAATTTACAATATTTCCTACCTGATAGTATTGTATTATAAATAATGTGTATTAGTGTTGCATACATATCCCCCGGATCTTGAAACAAGGGTACTTAACTACAATTTTATTTCATGGTTGTAAGATTCTATGGTCGTCATTAAAGATGTTGAGACACATTATGATGGATACCAATATTCAGTGCTATGTTCAAGTAACATCTTTGAAAAGGATCTTCAGGAAAGAGCCTAATAACGTTCTTAGATTCTTACTTTCAAAAACAGTGATTCTTTGAATGCACAAAATTTTTCTCGAGATGTGAAAATGTATTACTTAAAGTGTCTGATTACCACACACATTCCTTCTATCAGACATTGCATAAATAGTTGTTTTAAATACGGGGATTTTAAAAAATTGTGGTTTCTCTCACGCTCAGGAAACGTATAGTAACCTAACTAAATGTTTAAATTGGAGTTTGGACCGTTAGGCTAACAATAAAGATTTTCCCAAAAGACGTACATCAAAAGAAAACAATGGAATTGATGTCATTAAACAAAATCTGATCTCTTTCTTTTAGTTAGTAAACAGCAGAATGCTTCACAAACTTCGTATCAATTGATGGGCAATAAGATTCAAGAAGGAAAGGATAGTGAAGAATCACAGATACGAAACAAATATTCATCTACTTACTCAAGCATTTCATCCTATTCACTACTGCTTCCATTAGTAACGCCTAAAAGCTCCGTTCCTGACTCACCGCCGGGGAAGAAATATGTCTGAGAACTTTTTCTCTAAAATTACTCATAACAATTACCCAGATCCTCCTCACAATATTATACGTATTACTCTAGAATCTTACTCAAAACTAGAAAATATAATTAGTCAGATTCGACAAGACTGTCATGACGGAATTGTCACATGCATTAGTGAATCTTTCAATTACAGTATTTTAACTTAAAAGTTAATAATATTAACTCCAATATTCAAATGATTGGAACAACTGTTGAAAACATTAACATTTTAAATCTTTACATTCCTCCAAACATTAAGCTTAGTACTCAGTTTTGGAATTATGTCTTTCAAAATGATCATAATATCAATTATACACTTGAAGATTTCAACATACATTCAGTTTTGTGAAGCTCTAATAGAAATATACAACAGGTAAAAACTTTAGAGAGGTTCTGTCTAAGTTTTCTTACTTTTTAAGGATGGATTCCTAACGAGAATTTCAGTCAATGGGTATAGTGCCCCAGACCTAATCTTATCAAAAAAAAAAAAAAAAAAAAAAAAAAAATATTAAGTTGAAATGTAATGCAACACGTATTTTAATCCATGTGATAGTGATCACTTTCCAATTATCTCCAAAACGCACTTGTTCAGATACTCTGATGTAAGAAGTAACTTAAATCAATTAACTCTTAAATCTAAACTTCAGATTGGTGTCATTACAAGTCTTTTACAGATAAAATTAACGTCTGAGAATTTCTGTGATAAGAATAATCGTAAGTTAAGTCTCTTCCAAATAATTAAGACTTTTGTGTCTAAATTGTCGAAAGATATGAAACGCTATTTTCAATCAACCAAGAAAGTCAGGAAGTAATGAAAGGAAATAGACAATTTGATGAAATCACATACGCAATCTTAGTCATTTAGCTTTCAAGGAATTTCTTCATAGTAAGTCAAGAGAAGTCTTCATCAATTATGAGTCTTATAAAGCTCATTTCAAATCAATTATCAAAATGATTATCAAAATTATCAAAAGAAGAGTTGGGAACATTTTTGAAATAATTTATCAGAGCATGCACCTTCAATTAAAATTTGGAATTTTTGATAAAAATCATAAGAAACATTTGTTACAAAATGTCATTTTTAATTATTTAAAAGATCTATCGTGTATTGAGTCATTCATCAGTCTTTAAACACCAAACAATGACAAACTATTAATTCAGAAATACTTATTTAACAACAGTAATCACGAGTTAAACAAACCCTTTTCCATGAAAGAATTGCAAGTGGTTATGAAACAGATAAAAAAATCAGCTGCAAGTATTGATGGCATTAGTTCCGTAACAAATATCTACTGGATTCAGGTTTGGAAGAACTGTTAAAATACTTTACTTTCTTTGAAAATTTGATATTAAGTAAATTCATACATACTGATGAAAGGAGGAAACAAGTTATTTTTTTTTTTTTTCACATTAGATCTTTTATAGGTGTGAATTCTGTAACACACAAAGAGTGGAAATGTGACCGACTGGACCGAGACTGGAATTCGGGGCCTCCGGTATATCGTGCCGATGCGTTAACCACTACGCCACCCAGTTCACTTCCCAGAACAGCCACTCTCGAGTTCGGTGCTCTCATCTCGGACCACGTGGGTTGTACCACAGACCCCTGCTTCGATTGGACACACACACACATAAATACATACACACACACACACACACAAACGGTTGTTTCCTTCTTTCATTAGTATATATGAAATCACAATCCTCAAAAGATGTTCGGTATATGGACAGACTTTCATTCAAGTGGATAATCACAAAGTAATATCATACTATACTATAATATCATACTATCATACTATAATATAATATCATACTATCATACTATAATATAATATCGTACTATTATACTATAATATAATATCATACTATCAAATATCTTAGTTTGTATATGGATAAGAAATTAAATTAGAAACATCATCTAAATTATATAATAAAAGAACTAGATAAACTTAATAGCTTGTTTAGAAGTTTGGTACCTTAAAAAAAATGTAGAATTAAACCTTATAGCTTATTGGTTATAATGAAACAATGTGTCATTAATAAAATCATTTATGGTGGTATCTGAGATTGCTCTATAACAAATTAGAACAGATTCAATATGATATGGTAAAAATTATTTTCTCACAGCCCAGATTTTGCTCCAAAACTTTATCAGTTGAAGAATACAACACTTTTCTTATTATATCTTCTTAATGATCCAGAAACTTGCAGGGAATATTATATTGATACGACTTGGAAGAAACAAATCAATAATCATCACAAAATTACAGAACAGTAGAGCACTTACCTCAGGTGCATGAGGTCCTTGCACCCAGTACTCCTGTTTCTACCCTCATGCTTCCCACCAATTCTTCCATCATTCACTTACCTTAATCATCGTCTCCCTTAGCTTCTAGGGTACAATCGCGAGATGTTAAACTTAAAGATTTTAGTTCATTTATAAAATTACACTTCTTAAAATTAATAAATAAAAGGAAATTTCTTTTAAGAATAATTATCCTTGGATTGTTAAAGCTTATTCAAACCTCAAAATCTTAGATACTTTTCTTTTCTTCCTTGCTTTTCGGGAAACTGTTACACTGATCTCATAACAATTAAGGCTTTTTACTGAATCACATTAAATTTGAAAATAAAACACTGCGTAATAATAAATATAATTCCATTTCAAAACATCACGTTCAAAATTTAAATGAAGAGACATTGTTATGATTACCGTACTTCTTTAAGTTTTCAGATCTGAATATATGAGCGGCAGTCTTCATCCCGGATAGGAACATAGTAACGAAATTCAAACTTCCAATATCATGCTCAATATTTGAAGGAGTAACTTTTACCATTCGACAAGCTCTTTTATACCTAACAATAATGTAATTAAAATATATTTTATCTGTACCGACTCATTGAGTATCTATCTTCATTAACAAACAAATTGGAATGCGATGGATACTTGGATAGTTCTTAATGTCAAGGCATTATATCACTCTTTGACCAAAAGAATTTTATCATTCAGTTTATATTTATGAGATCACATGTACGAATAGAATACAGCAATACCATAAATTTGGCGGTTAAGAGTGTATGTAAAAAGAGAAAAGCTTATCCTTTAAAATTGTCTTATCAGAACTATAGATACATTACAATGCAAAAGTTTGAAGTAGATATCTAAAAGTAGAGAAGAAATAACCATAATCAATCAGGATACTCCTTTTCTAATTAAAAAGAAGAGTATTTATCATTGCTGGTATGATAAGCACATAGTCACCTTAAGTCACATCGTATTCGAATGTGGCTTATTTAAATTCAAAAGATGAATCTTGTTTAAATTATTATATCAGACTCTCAGATTTGGACCTCTTTCGATAAAACAAATTTTTGCAGCATACAATTGGAAGGCAATCAAGTTGATAATAAAATTTCTTCTACCTTCTGAAATTTCTACGCTATAAATACAATTATGAATCCCTTTCATTTCAAGTGATTACTAATAAGAATTATATAAGATCAAAGAGGAATACTGGGGAAAAAACCTTAATCAAAGGAATGTCCATTAATAATTCAAAATTTTACTTTATGAATACATGTTTTATAAGTATATATATATATATAGCTACCTATTCTAATAAAAGATTTCTGCGAAGACTTTTCCTTTGGATCTTCAGACTTAATGAAAGTAATGTCAGTATTAAATCTTAGATAGTTAGTCAACGACTGCATGGGAGTTGCATTTCCGAGAACTTCGCATTGATATCCCTACGTTCAGACCTTTATTATTTAGAAGAATGACAGAAGGGCCGAGGAGTACACCAGCAGGAAATTAATGAGAAGGTCAAGTGTCTCAGAAGAGAACAGAGAATCGGCGAAAAGGTCGACGAGATTCGAGAAGCAGGAAGATCTGATGCCAAAGAGGGACGGAGGTTTCCAAAAAGGAAATCAATGAAATCCGAGGAGAAAAAGAGATATCGAGCTAAAGAAGTTGATAAGGTCCTAGATCGGCGAGGTCGAGAAGAAATCGGTGAGATCTCACGGATATCAAGGTCGGGAAGATAGGTTCTAACAGCGACAGAGAGATCGATTGTTAAAGCTAAGTCGAGAATGTACGAAGCAGGCACGTAGTCAGGATTTCTTAAGGGGGGGGGGTCGTGACATGAAATACTGTGCTCATCACACCAGGGGCTCCATCATTCTAAACTATTTTACTGGCAACATATATTGGTTCGTTTAGTCAGGACTTCGTAATGGTAGCGGGGGAAGGGGGGATGACATGGAATACTGTGGTTATCACACCAGGAGCTCGATCAATCTAAACTATTTTACTGGCAACATGTATTGGTTGTTAGGACAATAAAATGAGAATATGTTAGTAAGTATTTTAATAACAAACTATGAAGAAATCTCGAGCAAAAGAATTTAAAAAAAAGTATTGAAAAAGATTTTACAATATTTACGTTCCCTCCTTTGTTCATTCAAATATAACAATTTTCCTTTCATTATTACCTCAACTATTATAAAAGGTACATGTCCACTATTATAAAAAGTACATATTCAATCATGTCTTGTAAAATATTTTACAATATCTGCGTTCCTTTCTCTGTTGAATCAAATGTTTACAAAACTTTCTTTTCATATAACTTTTTTGTTTTCATTATTCCGTCAACTACTGTCTGTTCCAAATGACAGGTTAAAAGAGCAATAGAAAATTGTTTCTGAAATAACGTGTTTGATACTGCAGAGAATCGATGACGAAAAATTATGATAAAAAATGTCCACACTCCTACAGAACGGCACTATGCTTCCGAAAGCTTAAAATTTCCCTGACAAGTAGCAGAAATTCTGAGAATTCTGTGACTTTTCTAGAAATTTCAAATTCCCTGACTTTTCCCAGGACACCCTGCTCATTCGCCACCATGTATTGCAAGTAATACAAATCTTCTCATAAGAAAGAGTAACCAAAAGGCTTGCTGTATCTTTTTATTTTTAACGCTTATTCTTCTTTTCCTCGTTTCTTTGTGTTTCATCCTCCCTTAATTGTTTTCATTTCTGGTTTCGATGGCGGGGGTAGTACCTGTGCGAAGAGAGAGTGAAGTTGCTGATGTTCCAGACGATGAATTTTCTGTTGAAAACGTAACCAAGGAAGATGTTGGATATTGAAAATGATACATTAACTGTTAATGACAATATAGCTAACAGTTGAGGTTTAGCTTTCCGTTCAGCGGTGCGGCTATATGAGGTGGTAGAAGGTGTTTAAAGTTATTATGAATATGTCATATCATTGCTAATCAAGATGTTATATAAGTCTTAATGACTTGTGTAAGCTGGCTTGGTGGGCCCGTATGTTTAGTAATGATATTTACTCTTAATTATCAGTTACATGTTATGCAGTGAATGAAGCTTGCATCTACGTATAAAGCCCTTCCCACTGGTTATAGTGCGTGAGATTTTGTTGCAGCACGTTATCCGTATGGGAGAGCATTCAAATTTGAACATATTACGATGGTTCGGATTCCATATTAAACTCTAGACTTTCGTCTCATATAGTTTCGGTGTTGAAAAGGAACCTAAAGTTCAGGAAACAAGCAAATCTTTGTATAAGTGACATTATAAACACCACCACCATTATCAGTAACATTGCAGTGACAGAAGTATCAATACTCCCGGCGGGAGCTCATGTGGTTCGGATTCCACGTTAATCAGTAGGTCCACGTCTCATATAGCCTCGCTGCTGAACGGGACGTAAAACTCAAAATCAATCAATCAAGAAGTATCAATACTATAGTATAATCAACATCCCAACGTTGTACCCCGAACATATCTGAATGACGATTATAGTCAAACTCATCTAAGACCTATCCTAATGTCTCATCAAAATGACCAACATGCTCCGAAAACATTCAGTTTGTAATTAAAATATAAAGGAAAATCAGTGGCAGAACCAATAAAACCTTAACAATTCACTTTGAGATCCAGCTAGAGTCGAAGACATGCTACATTTCATCACAATGATATTAAAAGACATACTATCTTTTCTCATAAAACATATATTTTGACTCAAAATGAGTTATACAATATAATCTAATAGTGCAAACCACTTACTTAGGACCAAATGTCATTTCCAAATTGTTCATAAATTCGACATGCAGTATTATCCTCATAATGGGTAAAAGAACACATTGAAATTTTCTAAGAAGAAGTAACTGACACCATACGCCTCTTAATTAAATATTTGTTTATAAAATATAAACAAATTGTCTGTCATTTTTATACAAGCGTAAAAAAAAAAAAAAAAAAAAAAAAACCTGATATTTTCTAGGAAAATAACTTATAACGTATTAAGGGTTGTTAATGGTATATTGATTTATGAAATAAAAACAAAATCATTAAAACCGTTGTAGAGAAAATCACAAATTTTAATTTTCAACCTCCTGTATTTTTTTTTTTTTTTTTTTTTTTTAACGCTTGTAAATTACCTCTATTTTTATGGCTACGAGGAAAATTTGAGAAATGCTCTTAGAAATTCTAGAGAATCTGAAAAAATCCGTAAGTTAAAAATTGAGTCTGAACACGTTGAACGGTATGGGCAAGTGTATATACAGATCCGGAAGAACGAATGAACATGAACAGACGAATAGATATACAAGTATACAAGTACAAGACTTGTAAATAAATAACTTTTTCGGTATAGGGGCCGTGAAACATGTAAATTCGTTGATATCTCGAACTCAGTTATTTTCACGAATTCTATACTTTCTTCTTCGATTATTATTTAACCATTATTTGTCTTAGTTTACGAACCTTATCTTCCCAGACAGCTTTATGTAAAGCCTCTTAGATCAACAACAAATATCGTAAAATGTGCAATGTCAAAAATTGTACTATAGAAGGAATGACATAATGCTCGCTGCAGGAAATTAAAGAAAAATGTCCTATTTTTGATAGCGTTGATATTTCTCGTTTTCACTGCATACAACTAAAAATATACGTAGATGACTCAAGCCAGTGTAAATTTACTTTAGATAGATAGCCACAGTACAAACAATGGGTCTTTCAAAATACTTCGTAAAAGAAAAGAAAAGACGGTGGTGTCAGAGGTTTATTTTCCATTCTAACTATTGTTCTTATTTTTAACTGACTTCTAAATAAAATACGGATTGTGCTGGCATACACGTATGTAACTAGGACCCACAACTATAATTTCAATAATCTGAGGAAAAGCAAGACTCTGATGTGTCTCTTCTTATTCCATAAAACTTAAATGTAGTTTTAAATCCACAGTTCTCTTTCTTTGTCTTTAAGTTAATAAACATGAAAAAGTGTTTGAAGTCTGATTTTACTTCAAGTGCATTTCTTTTATATTGAAAAAAACATTTAAGTTGAAACATTTTAGAAGTAAAACACGCAAATAACATGATTATTTATTCAATTTATACACCAATCAGTTTATTCAAGATCAAGAATATAGAAGAGGAAATTGGGGCGCCTTTAACCAAAAGATGGAACAAGATAAAATAAGAAAGTTCATCTTTATACATTTCTCAGGAAGAACAAATAAGTCATTCCTGTTTTCTTGTCTTATTTTTTTGTAGTTTCTGGTCTCCCATTCAGTATTTTTTTTTTACTTCAGTATATTTGATACAATGTAAAAAACGTTTTCCTAGATGGAAACGGTCATAAATTTTCTGAATGCGGGACAAGTGCTGTTTCTGACTAGCTTATATCTCTAAGCAAGGGTACTTTGACCAAAAATTATGTGCTGCCTTTATTATTTCCAACCACATAGAGTTAAAATATTACCAAAGAAAGAAAAAAGAAAGAAATGTACTCGTACTTTTTTTTTCTTTTTCTTTTTTCTTTTTTTTTGTAAAAGCTCCTCAACTATTAGTTATAGCTTAATGAGTCAGTGTGTGTGTTCATCACTGTACATACAAGTAACCCGAATTATATTCACATTATAATTTTTTTCAAAAGGAGGTAATTATATTCTCGTATAATTTTTTGTGAACTTCAGCGTTATTAATGATTTAAAATCCTTCCCATTATTTAAAATGATTATGCGCTCCTTCCCAAGACACTTGTTATCCGTCTCCTCCTCTAATCAACGAACTCAATTCTCTATATCTGTGTGTGTTGTGTTTGTCTGTTATTTGTGAAGTTTTCAATTTTGAGCCCTCCATTTGATAGAGCATCAAAGACTACCTGAAAGAAGTGATGGAATTTTTCGCTTCACTCTTACCGTTCCCGAGATATTAGTCAAAAAAGTTCCCATTTCGGGAGATTTAAGGAGCCATATCTCGGGAACCGTAAGTCATAGAGAGATGATATTGGTGTTGATCAACACCAATATTGATTCAATAATTATTGCGTCCTTGGTTATTGATTCAATAATTATTGCGTCGTTAGTTAATCAAATAAATTTAATATACAATTTCATATAAGTTTCGAATGAAATAATTCTTTTTAAGTTCGTTCTTGCAATGCTCTTGGAACGTTCTCAATTGGTTTTAATCCTGTGTGCATATAATATGTGATTATATCTGCATTATCTACAGGAAAACTGAGCTGAGCTGAGATGATTTGATGAAACTTAAATATTACAATTCACACAATTTTTCAGACCAAGTTTTAGACATGTCATTTTTAAACATGAATTTGTATAAATGTTATGTTTATATACAGATGTTCAGATCATATATATATAATGCAATGAATGGAGGATTTTGAGACATGCAAAAGTATTATCGAACTGTAACATAACATTTGTGATTGGACATTTGAAATAACATATTTTTGGGTTTTATTGTCGTATTTATTAACTTTTATCTCAATAATAATACCAGCGACTTCTCTTATAACATTATTCGAAGAATATACGTATATGACAGACTCTTGCATTTAATAATAATAATAATAATAATAATAATAATAATAATAATAATAATAATAATAATAATAATAATATAGCAACTTTAAATTAAAGGAACAACGTTTCTACAATTGTGGTTTACCTTGTAGTAATGCCCAAGAATCTATTTAATTAATATTTACCAACTAACACATCTCCTAATTTCATATGTAAATTCACCTTAATTAACCCCTTTTCGTAGAAATGACATCCATGTGGATGTCATGAATAAGTATTCCTTATTAAGGGTCGTATTAATCCTGAAGATGCTGAAATTTGTTAGTTGATGCAAGGCAACACTTAGTTCTACTGTTTCTCGTTAGATGACAGCACCTTACTGATAGAAGAAACAAAAAAATGTGTTGTCTCAGGATATGGCAGGCATAGGGAGCATTCATAAATTTTCTGACACATGTGTTTGTTTTGACGATAAACAATGAGAAACTTCGAGATCAATTTCGGGATCGGAAAAGGAAAACCTTTGTCTTTGATCTTCGGTCAGTGTTGCCAACCTGAAGCAGCATAAAATACCTTCAGAACATCATAATTTCCCTTTTTCAGTCCAATTGTTCCACAATGCAAATAATTATTTTTATCAGTAATGTGAATGTTCTCCTCATGCGCGCACAATAACTATGCCCTATATAACGGTGTAGACATTCCTTTAATAGTAAATGAAGCTGGTATTACAGCACGTACATAGGAAAATGACATCTGAAACGTAAGAAGATAACACTTCTTTAAATTTTTAAATTACTTTTTCAACTCTGAAATTTTAATTCCAGTTCTATAAATTAAATTAAAAATGTAATAAAGACATTTAATTTCGAGTTTTTGTTTACGTTAACAAACTGATTTTATGTTCCTAAGAATTAGTTAATTAATATTTATCAATTAGTATATCTCCTAATATCATACGTAAAATCACCCTGATGGTTAATAAATAATAATAATAATGATAATTTTGTTTCCAGGTACGTCGTGGACAAACATATCATGGAATGGATGGAGGTTAATCCAGAGATCCGTAACACTTTTGCCTCACTCGGTGTCTATATTGGAGACTCCTATCATACAAATGAAGACTGCCTCGGTGAGTCAATTCATTTAAAAAATCTAACTGTTATGTGAAATAATATGGAAACTTCGAATTAATATTAATCTAATTATTTTGAGTATTTCAAGTTTTTTTTTCAAATTATCAGTTTATTTAATACGTCGTTGCATCACTGATTTTGTAAAAGGTTCGGTGTGCATTATAAATACATTAGTCTAAAATCAAATGTAAAAAAATAACCTGACGATGACATGATCTTTCAGTTTAGTGAACATGACTGATGTTTCCCTCCTCCCACTAACTTTTCGATGCTTCTGAAATTGGGACTCGTGAATATGTAGGGGGAAATCTATAGGGACGACAATTTTCTTATACAGTGAAACCTGTCTTCAGCGGAATCGAGCGGGACTCGCAAAAATTTCCGTTAAAGACAGGTTTCCGCTTAATGGAGATAGACCTTTCCGTTAAAAAAAATATATATGCTTATAACGGACATAATGAGAAAATATATTGATGTACGCAACTTGTTCAATTACAGTACTTTTTCCTTCTACGGATTAATACCCCCAAAAAATTAAAATAAACACAAAATATGCTGTGCACACTTTCCTTTATTTTTCCCAATAGTCAAGCAGGATTTTTTGCATACATTGCTACTACTTGGCTGCGGTATACTTCAGGACACAGAAAAGCTTTCTCTGGAATTTTGAAAGTCCTCTGAACTCTTTCCTCCTTTTTTCACGACACGTGATGGAGATATATAACTTCTGCTTTACCTCAATTCATTTTTTCCAGAACTTTGTTTTGTCAGTTTTCTTCTCATTTTTGTTGGCTGTCGCTAGTTGCTACACAAGCGGAACAGAAGTACGCCTACAAAGAAGACTGACAGCTGACATGCTACGTAGGACTAGCGAAAAATTGTGGGAACTGAATATGAGTAGTGATTGACGAAGGTCAACACTGCCCATAAAGATTTAACAAAAGAACGAAGTATTTATCGCAGACAGTATATGTTTACCCTCTCACAGGACGTTTAAAATTTTTCTAAACGCTGTAGTCTGAAACTCAGAATTTTCCGTTAAAGGTTTATTTTGCTTTCCGTTGTCCGCATAACACAGTTTCCGCTTAATGAAGGGACTTTAACATGTCTTTTACTCCAAAATCCATGGGACCATGAAATATTTCCCTTTAAGACAGTTTTCCGCTTAATAAAGGGTCCGTTAAAGGCAGGTTTTACTGTAATAAACTTTCCTCTTTCATATTAAAGATAGCTTGTCTTCTTTTCTTAACATGTAGAATTAACCCAATATTTTGAAGTTTTCTTATTCTTGCAATTATAACTTTTTGCGTTTTCGTAACAGTTTGAATGTTAGGTTTTTAAAATTGGTTGACCAGACAGTTGTCTATTCAGGAATTATGTATTATGATATGAATGTCGATATTTTTTAAAAAATAAAATATCTACTCACAAACATAAACTGAAATTCGTCTCAACTTGTTAATCACTATAGAACTTAGCGTTGTGGCTAATTCATTTGCTGGAAAATTACCAACAATTCCGAAAATGGTATCTCTTTGTTTGTTTGTTATAGGTTTAACACTAGTTACTTTGTTAACAATCGTAATTTACTATACTTTATCTATATACACCTAACACCCAAATCCATAAAATCGTCTAAAATATTCCAAATTATACATCGAAAATAGTCTCCGCTCATGGGAATATGAATTCTACAAATAATCTAGTTACATGGGAGCAATTTTACATCCCCATCTATTTAACATATTCCCCAGTTATGGAATTCTGGATAAACAGCTGCCAACTCATCTGCTAAAGATTTGAAAATTTTGGAAAAGCAACTAGCCAGAGATTCAACAACGAGTCTTAAAAGGGCATCTCTAATTTGCTTGCTGATGATATAGTTGAAGTTACTAGAAAGGCAACTGCCGAAAGTTGGAAAACTATCCCTGAACCCATCGAACCAAGGGGACTAGTTGGTCCATATATGAGCAATTCAGTTAAAATTATAATCGTTCGTACATCATACCTTTCTGTACGAATCTTGTGAGTTTGGATACATTCAGAGCTTTTTTTCTGCGTTTACACATACATCCCATAGAACTTACCTAATACCAAGTACCACCGCCTCTGACTTGAATAAGTACCTGGATTCTATTTGGAAGTGTCTCAATGAGATGTTGCACCTGCGGCACATGGATGTGACTCCACCAGCTTATCAGTGGATTCCATAGTTTCAAGAAGTACGAGAATGCATATCTCCGGCGTTTTATCCTTTGCTCCAAATAGTTCCACAGATTTTCAATTGGATCTTTGCAGGTCAGACTAAATATGACAGGGTACCTGAATGTTCCTCAATGATGTACAATTGCTTTAAGTCCTGTGAACACGACAGTTGTCACCTTGGAAAATTGGAGTGTCTATTGCATATTCACCGTAAAGATGCTTGAGACATGACAACATTTTGTCTCGGAGAATGTACAAATAAATATGCTAGTTCATTACTACATTCACCTGCACAAGTAGACCCAAGCCATGATACGAAAAACACTCCGACACAATCACAGATCCTCCTTCAGCATGAACCGCACCTTCCACATACGGGAAGTGAAATGCTTCATTAGTCTTTGGTCTTGGTCTGAGTGCGTAAATGTGTGATTCATATCACCAAGCCTGATCAGCTATCGGATAACTATTGGTTATTACCAATCATAGATAGTCATCTGATTGTGATGTAATAAGTATTTATTTTTGGTTTTATGATCTGTGTATGTGGATTATTTTTAAACAGTGGCAGTGAAATCAATTATTGATCGATTATTGATTTCATCCAACAAGTCTGGAATGATTCAACCTGCTTTCATTATTCTACTCTGTATATTTGTCATTTTTTAAAACAAGAGTTTCATTCCGATCCGAGGATGGGCAGGCCATAGAAGGCATACTTTCTGTGGTCTGAGGTATTTTCAAGTTTATGGAGCTTTAAATCTGTAGAATCGTTGCAGGCTGTATGAGACTATGAAGTGAAATCATAAACATATAAGGTAAGGAAGTACTGGAGGATAATATGATAATAATTTGTTAAAACTGATTCCGTAGTGCTGTCTTAGGGCATGAGGTCTGCAATAAAGAAGCGAGGTTATGTGCAGTATGTATATGGATTGCGGTGGTATATACGGCGGTCTCAATTATATCGGTCTCTGGCATCAGTGCGTTCGCATAGCTAGAAGATGATCCAGTTGGGGTAGGCATATCGTGGTAAAGTCGGAACTTGGTCTAAGAGCTCGTGTAAAATTGGATGTACCAGATCGATGTGCATTTTGATAGTGTTGGTTAATGGAAGAGGTGCGTCAAAAGGGTTGGAAATTGCGCAAGACGATATATTTCAGCAGTAGGAGTATCGAGAGCAAGAGAGTAGGCCAGACATAAGACGTGTCATTGGAAAACTTTGAAGCGCTCATATAAAGTCGGGACTGCTGAGTACTAGGCAAGATGACCGAATGTGGGTGGTGAAAGACTTTGTGTAAGCAGTAGAAGTTTTGTATTGAGACCCCACGTGATGCCTTTAAGGTTTCGTAGTATGTTCAAACAACGGCCGAGTTTAGTTTCTAGTTGGGTGAGATGAAGTTTCCAGGTAAGATGTTTGTCGAAGGGTGTTTGCACCCAAGTATTTGGGATGATTTTGAAATGATATTGGAGAGTCAAAAAGAGTTAAATATAAACGTTCCGGATTGCAATTGTTTAGTATTTGTGGCATTTAAGCTCTCAGAGAATCATTTGAGTCTTATTTGAAATTACCGTGAGCTTCCATTTGAGATACCATGTACTACGTAAGAGTTTGTCCAAAGGTGATTATAGAAGTTGATAATTGCGGTCAACAGAAGATCCCAACACTATGTAAACAGTATTAGCAGCAAACTCAGGGGTATAGAAGCAAAACCTGCTTAATCCATTTTTCAATTTTGTCGGGAAATGAAACAAAAGTGACTCCCTTATGTTTCAGAATTGTTGCACAATTGTTTATATATATATATATATATATATATACTAGATTTCACTCATCTGTATTAAGTAATGACCACTAAACAAAACAATTATTCAACAATTCTGAAACATTTTTGTTTCGTTTCGTGACAAAATTGAAAAATGGATTTAGTAGGTTTTGCTTCTATATCCCTGAACTGTAGTCATATAGTGGAGGTTCATGTTGAGGTATGTCGGCTACGTAAAGATTATATAATAAAGGTGACAGAATTGATCCTTGTGACACAGTGGCGCTGAGTTAAAAGATGCGAGACTTTGCAATGTTGATCTGAACGAAAACCTGGCGTTGATGGAGAAAATTGGCAACTAATCGTACATAGGAATGAAGAAGCAGACGTTTAGTTTATAAACTAATATCTCATGTCAAACAGTTTCAAACACTCGTTCAATATTAAAGGCGATCAAAACGGAAGGTAAACGCTTATTAAAATGTTTAAACAAGAAGGGCAGAAAGTTTCAGTAACTGGTCAGCAGTGCTATAGGATAGGAATCCAATTTAAATGGTTGGGATTTTGTTCTTCACTTGTAGGTAATGACGAAGCCGTTTTAATAAAAGATGTTCTAGTGTCTTGCTAAACACGTTAGTAACACGTTAGAGTGTCAGTATGACGTGTTCGGGATATTGCTCGGGAGAAGGTAGTATGATATGGCGCAGTGGAAGAGAATGTTTAACGGATATTACTGCATAACCACGTGCGATGTTTTGAGGCTGGTCAGGGCGTATTAGATCATAATGTGGAAGATAAAAACGGTCAGATCGTTTTAGAAAACTTTCATTAAGGAGGATGCTGTTTGTGTTGTGCTGAGTTGTGAAAATTTCTAAGAGAACTCGGTTGGTGGGTAGCGAATGAAGATTACAAAATAATATTGAAATAGTCTTCTTCCTCTGTTTTGTACTATTTATGGCGAGTCAGTATGAAAATGGAAGTACGCAGACAGACCAGAACATGTAGATGCAATATGAAGTTGGAAAATATCGAAGGCAGCTTTCGTTGCATGATTGAGAATAGCCTTACGTTGGAAGGGAAATACATTTTGAAGAACTATAGTGATGAACTTCATAATATTTTCGACAGTAGGTGGTGGTAAGATGTTTGTTTGGTTGCCGAGGTACTTGTTGCACGTGATGAGACATGAACATATAGAAGCTCAATAATCTCGGGCTTATCCCGGAGCGGTTTAGGTTTGTCCTTACACTTGTAGAAATAAGTTGGATGTTCCCCATCGCAAGTATTGCATCTAGAAGGTTCGTTGAGTTTAAGACACTCCTTTAATTTATAATCTTCTTTTCAATGTGAGCAGATGGAAGGAATAGTACATTTGTTTGTAGGATATGCAACCTAAGTTAAGCAGTTTTCATGCTGTAATGAGAGAGGCGGAGGTGTGCGTGAGATTCCGCCCGATTGTGGGAACGGTAAACGTAGACACCGTTATTCAAAAGATCATCGACCAGTGCTGAATCATCTGTAAGGAATCTGATCATGTACGTAGGGCCATTAACATTCTTAATACGGAGATCACTAATAGGTTGAATGCTATCCTGATTCAATTCGTCTAGTATGTCTTGTTCTGTATAGGTAAGATCAACTCCACGTATAACTACAGAGAGTAATGGAGTACGCCGAGGCTGAAGTGGTGTTGTGATACATATGGAGTTTTGGAAAGCTGAATTTCGTGCCAACACCAAACATTACTGGTCCGATTTTATAGATAAGATGTTTAAAAAGATCAGGATTTTTCGTTTTCAAGATGATTCCGATAGAATTCTTAGGTAATCAGTAGAGACCGAGCCTGGAACAGTACCGTACCACTTTTATATAGATTTGTTTTATATCCATGAGCTCAATAGGGAGATCAATAAAGAGAAAATGAAATCTTTGAGTTTTACGTTCCACGGTTATACCGGTTAGGCTAAAGCAGACGGTGATTATGAGAAATGAGTGAAATGGTGGGATGAAGAAAGTGGGAGGAAACGGGAGTACCCCGAGAAAGCCCACGAGCACGGTGTTTGCCCATCACAAAGTCCACACGGCGCGAGCTGGGATCGAACAGGGACCCCAAGCACCGGAGGTGAACGCTCTACCACTGAGCCACCGCGCCCCCTATCAATAAAGAGAATAGCACAAATAGAAGTATGAGTAATGTCCATAACATCACCAAAAACAGATGGTGCAGATTGAGACTGTATGCTGGTTGTACGAGTTCTTGGAGGACTGAGCGCAAAGCATTAGTATACGGTGGCTCATTGGTAGAGCGTTCACCTCTGGTGTATGGGGTCCCTGGTTCAATCACAGCTAGCACCAAGTGGGCTTTGTTGTGGACAAACACCGCGTTCGTGGGTTTTCTCGGGGTTCTCCCATTTCCTCCCACCTTCTTCATTCCACCATTTCATTTATTTTCTCATCGTCACCGTCTCCTTTAGCCTAACCGGCATAACCGTGGAACTAGATTTCATTTGCATCAGTATACTTTAGTTTCTTGAGTGAGCATGAGTGGTCTCGGTTTGGTTCTCAAGATGGTGAGAGATTAGAGGAGGATAATGCGTGACAAGATGAACTGGAACGCCAGCATTGGAGCGATTGGTTTGGTAGTAACGCCGGTGATAGGTTCTCTTATAATTCTAAAAAGTTAATGACTGTTCGACTAGCACGCTACATGTCAAAGTTCTGCTGCTTGGCCATCAAGTTTTTGTTAGTGACTGTTTTATCCAACGCGCTAAACACCGAAGTGTTGCTGCTTTGCTACTTAGTTCATGTTGGTGACTGTTTTAGCTAGCACATATGACATATATAATAACGGATATAACGAGGAACTTTGAGGAACGCCGGAGTGCATAAATATAGGATGTGAGAGGTGGTTGTTGATAGAGATATAACTAAGGCAGCAAGAGAGAAGTTGGAAGATGAAACGATGTAACACAGAGGAAAAGCGGAAAGAGAAGAATTTGTAGACAAGACCAAGATACCACATCTTATCAAAAGCTTCTTCCAAATCGAATAAGACAAGACATGAAGGTTTGGATGTGTTGAGCTGTATTGTGATGTGAGTCGTGAGACGCATAAACTGATAATTAATACTGTACGAAGTCCGTAAGCGTGCTTGCGGAAGAGGAAGAAGATTATGAGCTGAAAGATGATGGTATAGACGCGTAACAAGGATATGTTCCAGAATTTTGCTGAATATAAGATTGACCTGAATAGGCCGATACGAAGAGACAGCATGTAAAAGCTTGTTTGGTTTGAGAAACACGAGAGTGATCGAGGATTTCCAATGAATCGGAATGAAGGCTGTGCGTAAAATATCACAGATAGCGACCGGAGTTCCATAGATAGTGGCAAATAAATGAAGAAGGACATATGGGGCCTCTTTGACATACCAGTAAGAAATACCTTTATCGCTTGGAGCCGACTGACGTTTTTGGCGACTGTGCCGTGAATGTTTTCAACCGTAATAGGAGCAGTGAGACGTTGCAGGTAATTGGGTTGAAGATCTGGTGAGGAAAGTTTGAGATTATCTGTTGGATGACGGCGTAGAGACGGATTAGGTGAAAGAAGGGTGAAAATTGCTTGAAGATAATCGACAAAGGCGTTTGCTTTCGCAGTATCATCATCAAGAGGTTTGTTTCTATATAAGAGTGGATGAGATGTGCGAGATGAGAGGCTAGTGATTTGATGGAAACACTTCCAGTACTTTGTGGGATGAGTTGTGATGGAAAAATCATTGCAGGTAGCGATCCAGCGACGGCCTCGAGGTTGCCAGTGTGAGTGAAGTCTTTTTCTAATGTGCCCGGGAACGTTTGATAAGCGTAAAATAGTGAGGAGGAAGAGCTGGTTTGTAAGATTGAACGGTGCGAACGGGGATATTTTGGGCAGAGGCAGTGTGGGTGGGAATAGTAATAGTATCTGACGCAACGTCTTCTGTATTGGGTTCCTGGACAGTTTCTAGCTGATGGTGAAATAAGGTACGGTAACCGTTCTAGTTGACTTTATCAAACATAGGATAAGAGCGAGGAGTTTAAGAAGGAGAGCTAGAAGCAGGACGTAGAATTGTAATGGTAAGAAGGATCGGTACATGGTTGCTATCAAGAGGATCTAGGACATCAAGTTTGCAGCGAGTTTGCAGATTTATGGAAGTGATAGCAATATCTGGCGTCGTATTACTAGGTCGAGTAGGCTTAGATAACGGATGAAAGTGACCGGAAGTATGCGTTAGAAGATATTTGCGAAAATTTTGTTGACGGTGAGTGCGACTGTGAAAATTCAGATGAGCTAGAGTGATGTAAGAGCGATACTTGTCCAAAATATATTGAATAAACTTATACGGAAGTAGGTGTCCAGGAGGAATATAGATTGTTGCAACCGTTACATTAAGTTGTTTAAAATATAAACTAGTAACTACATGTTCAGGTAATGGATGAATGGGAAGAACAGTGCGGCAAAAAGGAAGAGATGGAAAAAATCTTATAACGACGCCACCACATGTCCTTCTCGCTAGAATCTGGTTATCGTGACGAAACATGGTATACTTTGACAATTGGACACGGGTGCGAGCCATAAGATGAGTCTCGTTTAAAAGGAAACGCGCAATATGTCTTTTGAAGAGTTGTTCAAGTAAGGTTTTATGTTGGGGCAGAGAACTAATGTTCAGAAAGAGAAAATTAATATCCATAATGATAAGATGTGTATAGAATAAGAGCTGTGAAGTTGATGTTAAGTAAGGCTTTGGCAGCTTGTTGAATTTGGCACAGACTATGGTTGCGCAGAAACTGATGAATATTTTGTAGCGTAACATTATAAACGACAAGAATTGTGTAATTGTGATCGGCTGATAGACTTTGTGAAGAGCAGCTGTTTGGGTAACATGCGGTTTCAGTGACACGGCTAATTCTGGCAGTAGGTTTAGGCTTGCATTTGTAGCTATAAGTAGCATGTCCAGTTTCGTTACAGGTGGAACATTTAAAAGTTTCTTTGAGATTAGTACAATTGCGGGTGCTATGAGGGCCAGTGCAAAATCCGTATTTAAGTTGATTTGAACACGAAGCGGTCGAATGATGGTTATATACCTGGCAGTTTTCACAGCACACAGGAAGTGGTGCAGGAGAGCGAGAAGGCTCGACACGATGACGTTTTCGATAGATGAAGGCCCCCTTTGAAAGAAGAGAATCGATGATATCGTGTGACTTGGTTAAAACACGAATAATATAACTGTTGCCTTGTGCGTTCTTGATGCGAAGATATTTGAAAATAGAGAGTCCATCAAGTTGTAGTTCCTGACTGATTTCTTCGACTGTGAAGGATGGGTCAACCTCTCGGATAACAACAGACAAACCTAAATGTTTGCGTGGTGACAGCGGTTGCGTTGCTGTTTGAGCGTTGAGTTTAGAAATAGATGCATTTTTGTTAAAGATTTCATAAGAATAAGTATTGCGAGTGGTTGATTCAAATTTATCGTCGGGAGTTTTAATAATGGTGCCTCTGAGCGATACTCGTCCGTAGGATGTATTTGTGATGCGATAATACAGTTTCTTGAGATCGAGATATTAAGGATCATAGTTGGTAAGCAGAAATGAATGAACAGTTGGTTTGACAGAAGTAAATGTAGAAGTTTCAGTGTCCATGTAATTGGATGAGTCTGATGCAGTGGATGATTCGCTGAGAATATGCTGGCGTTTTGGTTGAGGTGACTGAGACTGACTCTGATGAACATCACTACGTGTGGTGTGTTTGGAGCTCTCCTTTCGCTTGTCGGCAGACGCAGACGGAGCGGAGAGGGCTAAGTAGATACTAGAAGAAGCATGAAGTTTTGTAACTATGAAGTTGAGCATTGAGCACAATAAATACAAGACAGATAATAAGTAGTGGTAAATAGGTAGAACCCAACCATTTGGATAATGGTTGGGTGGAGAGATGCCCCAGTGTAATCTGACTAGCAGCCAGTTATGCTGTACTAGATGAGACTCGTAACTGTTGCACTATCGATCTCTTAAGGCAAATCTCAGGATCGAGGAAAGGATACTTGTCATTCTATTTATAAATATTAAAGCAAGCAACGAACTTTCTTTGCATGAAAGCTGTGATCAACTGAAGTAAATATTGCTGATTCATAATTTTTCTTTTCTTTTATATAATATGCTGTAATACTGTTTTATAATTTGTAATAAAGCTAGAAATATCCCGTTACTCGACCCATTTTAACCAAATATCCTCTCGTCTTGGCCATTTTTCAACGATAACAGCTTTCCATTGTGTCTAGGTGAATCTTTTAAATACTCGCAACTGCTTCCGGACTAAACAATTCTCTCCAAAGGCAAAGAACCTATCACAATCTTTTTCTATCTAATAAATTGGACTGGTGCGGAAGGCGAGACTCCGGTACTAGTACTGAGTCCCTAGGGAGATAAAGTTTGATATCTGGCAAATACAGTTATCAGCTAATCGATGAAATATCAACGGAACTTAAAAAGACGAGAACCCAGCGTAGCTTAGCGAACGTGGCCAAATTAAATTGCTGCAGAACGTGAATTTCTATCTTTCCCTAACCTCCAACTTTCCTTTCTCAAGGAATATTCTCTACTATTTTCTTTTCATGTCTACAAGTAAACTTGCTGTTCGCAGCTCAAAATTTCCAAGACAATTTGCCGTCTCGATCCTAGTAAACGCTCTTCTGAGTCGAATTCCCGAATTTCAAACTGGTAGCGTTTGGTTTGAGCTGGAGATTCAACATTCTTCTGTCCGAGACAGCTCTATATTCTCCCAACTTTCACTGTGCTCTTTAATCTACATCTATATCTATATCTGCATCTCTCTCTCTCTCTCTCTCTCTCTCTCTCTCTCTCTCTCTCTCTCTCCATATATATATATATATATCGAGTGTTTCAAAACAACACGGACAACGTTTGGAAGGTGATTCCTGACGACAAGATAAGACAAAAAGTATAGACCAACCTGGGTGTACAAATGCTTCCTTTCGGAGTTATAAGCTGCCGAAAACATGAAAAAATGAACTTTAAAGGTCCATAGCTCCAAAACTATGACACGACGGAAACGTTCTAATGGCGACGGAAACGAACCACTACAGAAAGTGGCTAATATTTTGTCTGGTGTGCTAACATTTCATTATAGCGGTCACTTTCTACTTAACATTTTTGTGTGACTTCTTGTATAAACGTTGTCATATAATGATTTTAAATAATAATAATTTCACTATCTTCAGAAAAAATGAAAAGTTATTTTCACTATTTCTATACAGATTTGTATAGAATCCTTCAAATAAAATTATTATAATAGGAATGGTTATATTACCATAAAATTAGTTTCTTTATTCTTTTAAGATATGAAGACCATTGATAAAAAAAAAATAAGTAAATATTTGATGCACTTTAGGACTTTAAATCTGAGTTAATCGTTGGGGTTCCGAGAAAACAAACGAATTTAAAGAAAGCATGTGGTGAAAATAAAAGGTTAATAACTGCTTTTTATACTATTAGATTATTTTATGATATCAAAATGTGATGATAGACAGCTTATAGCCATCCGAAAGGAATATGTTTCCCAATGGTGAAAGAATTATCCAAATCGGGTCAATTCCTTTTAACAAAGACATAATTATAATATGATACACGTATTATATTGATTCTCTGCAAATTTTACAATAATACGATATATTATATATTGCGTTCTGAGTTTCTATTAATATGCTGAAAGAAATCGTTCGTGACAGGAAATATGTAAATCATGGTTCCTTGTAAGTTAAAATAAGACCCTAATTAGGGTTCTCGTCCTTTCCAGAAACTTTATATTACTTAGCTATATATAGATTTGTATGCTTAGTAATGAAATGGTGGATACAAAAAGAAAAATGATTAAATTCATTATTAGATCTTCTTTTACTTATTTCCTTTCTACGAGGAACAGAAAGTAATCAATATTCCTGTCAAGACTTGCTAAAAGGTTGAAGGAACGGAAATTAAGATTGACTGATCTCCACTGTTTCCGTTTCTTATTTTTAGTAACATTCGTATTGCTTTCTTCAATAATTTATCTTTAGAACTTAATGAAGTTTACCTGTGGGTGTTCGAGAAGTTATTCAGGTCAATGTATTTAACATTTCTTAATATAAGATAACAAGTAACAAAATTGTTTTTGGGTTGCTTAACAATAGCCATCTGTTTGGATTATTTAACATACGAATGATCTAAACTTATATTATTATACGTTTTTCTTTAATTCACAATGATTCAACTGTGTCTGCAAATCTTGCGACCTTAATTTAATTCATTTCCTGACGTCATACAATAATAAATTTTTGAACAGTGACATAAGTCGGTTGACAATACAATATACCATTGTTATTTTCATATATTTATATATATTTAACTAAAAGTAATATTTAGTTGGACCTATAAGAAATAAAATGTAAATAATAAATACGTAAAATAAAATAAAATGTATTTAATTATGACTAAAAGGTAGAAAATAAAATTATATAATTACAAGAAAAAGAATATACTTTCTGTAAAAAATAAAACAAACCTTACTAAAAAGTAAAAAATAAAACAAATCCTACTAAAAAATAAAAATAAAACGAATCCTACTAAAAAGTAAAAAATAAAACAAATCCTACTGAAAAGTAAAAAAAATAAAACAAATCCTACTAAAAAATAAAAATAAAACGAATCCTACTAAAAAGTAAAAAATAAAGCAAATCCTACTGAAAAGTAAAAAAATAAAATAAATCCTACTAAAAAATAAAAATAAAACGAATCCTACTAAAAAGTAAAAAAATAAAACAAATCCTACTGAAAAGTAAAAAATAAAACAAATCCTACTAAAAACTAAAAAAAAAGCGTTCTAAAAATTTAAAAAAGATAATTCTGGTTTCAAGAAAAAATATTTTAAAAACTCTGGTTATGCATGACTGAAAAGAAAAGTTCTTGTTTGTCTTACATTAATATCCATAAGGTGATTGTCTTCCTATGTATGGTACGGAAAGCATGGGAGACGCTCTCATATCGTCGCATGAGAACCAGAGGAACATAACTCCAAAAATGTTTTCGCTTTCTTCATGTTTGGACACAATTTTGAAAGCCTCACTTGGTGTAAATGGAACGTAACGCCATCTGTTCTCCTTGTCGATCATCTGTTGTAATGTAGGTCAATTACTATCTTATTAAAAATACATCTTTCTAAGAAAATAATGTTTTTGTCTTCTCGCTTGTAAACCTACGAAAATGGAGTTACGTTCTTCTGGTTCTCATGTGACGATATAGTTATGCATTATAATTGATTGTATAGTGCTCCCCATGCTTTTAATTTAGTCATGCATAAATAGAATTTTTAGAAAGTTATTTTCTTGAAAACAATAGAATTATTTTTTACTTTTAAGTAGAATTTATTTTACTTTTTACTTTTAGAAGATTTTTTTTCAGTTTTTGGAGAAAGCATTTTTTAAATATATTTTTTATTTTATTAACATTAACTGGAACTAACTTTAGTGTAATGTATCATTTAAAAATTGCCGAAATTTTCAATGGAAATTGTTATTTAGCAGTTATTATCATTCGCAGAGTGTTGTTATCAACGTTAGTCCAAGTTAACGTTTGTAATCATGCTTCGGTTTGGTTTCTTAAGTTGTTATTCTAGTTCGTTACAATCAAAATCAATCTTTAAGAAATTGCAATACCTTCCCTCCAAAATCGAAATTACACTTCTGGACATTCAATTTTTTATAATAACGATTGATGCCTGTTGTGATTCACTCTTCTTTCTAATTAATTGGGCTCGTCTAGGGCAAACCAACAAAATAAACCACAAACAAATATAAAAATACCATAAAAAATAAAGGTTTGCCTTATTCTCAGATAAAACGTAAGATCTGAATAGGGTAAGAATAATATTTATTTAAAAAATTCTAAAAAAAAAGTGATTCGACGAAATCCTATTAAAGCCAAAAATAATAATAAAAAATTAAATAAAATAATAATTTGGAGCTCTCTCTCTCTTCAGAGCCCTATTCCTTATGTCTGTTGTTCATCATTCATTCCAACAGACTCCTATAATTTCCTTCAGTGTAAACTCCACTGATCCGCCATTTCGCCACAGTTTTGTTCAACACCTATCTCTATCAGAAAGCCTGACTACAACTTTCCGTTAAAAAAAAAAAAAAAAAAAAAGTCTGTGGATACTTGAGCCCAAAGACGGTAAGACGGTGACTCTTTCTCTAAAGAGAAGACCATCACTCGGAATTTTCTGTCCTAAAAATCTAAGAATACCTTCGAAAAGTATTTTCCACCTCTGAGGTAAACACACACATACACACACATACATACGTACATATATATATATATATATATATATATATATATATATATATATATATATATATATATAATATGTGTGTGTGCAAAAATCTACTCGTCTCCTATCTGGAAGAAATGGGAATCGTTCATCACAGTAAGCTATCATTGAAGCTTATTCCTGCCTAACTTAGTCTTTAAATTCATTTCAAACTAACTTCATCATCACTCTCACTCAAGGAAATAACTTACCCCTTGCTCTAGTCGTCACTGGGGCTGGTTTTTAATTATTTCTTAGTAATAAGAAATAGCAAAGATTCTATAGCCACCACTCTGGCTCCAGAGAAATCACTTATTCTTTGTCTTCGATCATCATTCAGACCAATCCAACGCCATAACTTAGATTATTTTCTGGGGGGAAAGCATTAATACAAGTATTTGAGCCCCCTAGAAAAGTTGTTTCTCTAATTCTTGGGCCCCTTCTTACCACTCTTCTCTTACTCTTTGTGGGCCCTCCGGAGCCTCTGGGCTCTTCCCATGGCAAAGTCTGCGGGGCCGTTATTTACGCCCCTGGGCTCGTTCTATACATGACAAATTAATTAAGGGGACAATATTGACGAATCTTAAAGCCATACGAATAAATATTATTTGTAGGGCCCTAATAGTAGTTTTTTTTTTTTTTTTTTTTTTTTTTTTTTTTTTTTACTGAAATGGGTCCACGACTCATTTTTGTTTTATTTACCATTTGTGTGCTGTTTTGTTTATGTAATATAGTGAACCTGTTTGATGCATCATTTATAATTTCATGTTCGTATCGCATATGGAGTAAGAAAATTTTGTCTTAAAATGGGCCCTCCTCGAACAGCGGGGAACTTCCCTAGGGAGCAGTTGCCCCCTGCACCCCCACAAGTTACGGTCCTGGACAAGCTCCATAACTTAGATTTTTTCTGGGGGTAAGCATTAATACGTGTATTTGGGCCTCCTAGAAAAGGTTGTTTTCTAATTCGTGTGCCCCTCTTTCCATCTTTCTATTACTCTTTATGGGCCCCGGAGCCTGTGGGCCCTCCCGCACGACAAAGTCTGCGGGGCCGTTAGTTACGCGCCTGGGTTCGTTCCATACATGATAAATTAATTAAAGGAACAATATTGACAAATCTCAAAGCCATACGAATAAATATTATCTCTAGGGCCCCTAAAAGTAGACATTTTTTACTGAAATTGCCCGACGATTCATTTTTGTTTTATTTACCTTTTGTGTGATGTTTTGTTTATGTAATGTAGTGAACCAATTTGATGCTTCATTTATAATTTCATGTTCGTATCGAATATGGAGTAAGAAAATTTCATCTTAAAGTGGGCCCCCTCGAACGGTGGGGAGCTTCCCTGGTAGGGCAGTTACTCCTCCTGCCCCCCACAAGTTACGAAGTTACGGCCTTGCCCTGGACTAATCCCTACAAGATAGACAAGTTAGAAAAAATCTCAATGGATCTTCAACATACGTCAAACAGGCTCTAGCAGCCCTAGCTGCGTCCTACTCGAAGAAACGCTGAGGCTTCCTTTGTATATGATTAAAGAACCTTATCTTTTTAAGTTTACTGATTTTATTTTTTACTTAAAATTCCACCAAAAAAAAAAAAAAAAAAAAAAATGATGGTGGACAATGCGTCCCAGTCTTCTGAAATTTTCCATCAAGTCACTATGTAAAAAGTATATAAAAGAACTTGAATGTTATATACGTTAAAAGAAGCTAAAGGAAAGCAAAGAAATATAGTGTCAAACATATGGACACACATACATGGAAGAAAACAATATTCAAAATAAAATTAAAATACATAACGCATAGTTTTATGAATGTGTAGATATGTACACAGGGTGTTTCAAAACAACACCGACAACGTTTGGGAGGTGATTCCTGACACCAAAATAAGACGAAAAGTATAGACCAACCTGGGTACATAAATGCTTCCTTACGGAGTTATAGGCTGCTTAAAACATGAAAAAATGAACATGTATGGATATGTATGGACATGTATGAATATGTATGGCCAGACTTAACTATATTATTAACAAACTTTAATATTAATATTGATAATATAGGTTAATTAAAGTTTTTTAATTAATATTAAGAAACTTGAATATTAATAATCACTTTCATGACAGTTTCACTAATATTGAATTTATTTTTTTAAAAATAATAACATTAAGGGCAAAGACTCGTCCTTATATGTAATAAGATTTGAATAGAAGTTTGCTTTAAGAAAGCACCGCTGAAGAAGATAGGGGCTCCTATTGAAAATTTCGGTAGTTATTAAACGAGAGACGTATACCAAGGCTAGTTCAAGTACATATTTGAAATCATACGTAGTTAAGTTCCTTAAGATTTTTTTCCACTATTTTACTTATTTAATATATACGTTTGGGAAGGTAAGAGTGATCTGTATAGCTAAATCTCCAGCACGCCTATCATCAAATTGCATGGTCTTCATTCCCATTGTTGGTTCAGAATTTTTTATGTTGACCCAGCACCCTGAGACAACTAGAGAGCTAGTCAATAAGTACCGGTTTCCGAAAAAAAACTGATATGCTGATATCCCTCGGTTAAAAACGCATCATCTGAACTCTTTACATTATGCATAGAGTTCTCAAGTACCTCATCTCACCAAGATAAGTAAATTGGAGTAATACAGACTGTGACTGCAATTTTACAAAAATAGATGCCCCCGGGACTCCTAAACAGGACACCTTGTGGTACAAACATAACACACTATTCAATGCGCCTTATGACATTTTTGTATCTCACTTTTTATATTGTGTAGGTTCTGGACCACAGACACTTAAAATTTTAAAGAGAACTAACCTACTTCTCTTCTGTCTATTTCCACGTTTTTATTTTTGAGACTTACGGGAAGACAATTATATTTATCTGACTCGGCTATGTTTACATACCACTGCTTTTGCAGTTAGAAAATGTCTTGTGTATATAAAAAATTGTGTGTGTGTGTATGTGTGTGTTTTCGCTAGCAAAGGCTGTGTAATTAAGCTGCAATACTAGTAGACAACATAAACAACAGTATAAAATTTAAAATTAAAAGATTTTACAATTTACTTTAAATATAAAAGCAAATAAATATTAACCCATGACTGATTTTTAAAATGTTACAATATTAAATTATAATATATTGCGTGTAAATTTATTTTTATAAGCTTCTGTAAGCTGTAAGAGTAAACTGAGAATGAGCTAGTTACGTTTACGAATATACATGCTTCTACTCAGAATTGCATGAGTAAATTGTATGTAAAACTGTAAAAGAAAATTATGAGTTTTAATAATTGGAATAGAAGCAAAATATCTAGGCTGAGCTAGAGATTTTGTAAGAATTTCAACACTTGAGAAGCTTCAACACTTGATGTTTCGTATGCCACATAAAGGTTTTGTCACCTTTCTTCTCTTCAATCAACCTTTTTACTAATATCTATAACGACTCACCAAGGGTAGTCGTCAACCTGGTTCGATCGATGATATAAAGAACTTGAGTGGTAGTAACTGTTTTCATGTAAAAATATTTTTTTTATAATTATGTATATAATACTATTCTCACCTTCTCTATCAGAATTATAAAGTAGATGAACGGTTTTAAATGGTTTATTAGTTGATACACTTTTAATGTATTTGTCATTCACACTGTCGTGCACATACACGAGAATTAGGTATCCATAAACAATTACATAGCAACGAACTATCTATTACTCTCTAATATCTTACAGATATTAAAAACCTTCTTCTTTTGTTATTATTAAATTAACATTCTATATGGTATAGTGCTTATGTATGAGCACTTTCTACCCAAGGTACAGGTAATTATTAACCTATCCAATATTTCGTTATATAAAAATGTCGCCCGACGATGGGACTGAATATAAAAGTCATAAACGAACTTGGCTTTTATCTTCAAGAATCACTGGTCCGTTTACAATAGAGATCTTACATTACATATGTCCTTTACATTTTGATCGCCCCTCGTATATCTTCATTACATTTCATATATAGATACATTTATAACAAATCTTTCATTTCATTACTACTTATATTTTATTACATTAATTATATTCATTTATTAAACGTCGTCGCTTAATATATAATTTTTGAAGGGTACGAAGTCAAAATCGTAAGAATCAATTACGTTTTAATACATGAATCACCATGATGCAGGGCGCATTATATATTAATTATTTCAGATGATATTTCAAAATAAACATTGGATCTATAAGGCATCAGAATAATGAAGAATCTTATCCAAGATAGTCGTTGAATAATTAGCTTAAAAGAATGAATCTTATACTTAACATAATCTCTGACAATTAAGTTTTCAACACAAGTCAATCTAATATAAATAATCTTTGCTTTTAATCAATTATGAACCGAATTATAATTCCTCATATTGTCTGTATACCGAAGTTATAAGAATTGTTTTCATTATTGATATTAACACATAAACTTAAAAAATAAAAATTCACAAGAATATATAACTGATATGGGTTTAACCCTAACTTCATTAACTAGAATCAATTTAAATTTGTACTAGCATATGATTCTAATAAGGTACATTGTATGGCACAATCTTGATTAGGTTCCACCATATGTTGCATCGTGATTCTGATTTTGATACGAAGTGCCATCTCTTGAACAGCGATTATGTCTATCCACGTAATTTGTCGTATTCCAGGAATTTCGCCATATCTTTCGATTGTTTTTATGTCTACTTCGATCGGGTGATCTGACATAATTATTGTTGTGATTGGTTAGGTTAGGTTGATTTCCTGCATAGCTTTGCCTATTTTGCTCGTTTGGATTGCTAGAATTTACTCGACTTCGGTTGTATTCCGTATCGTTCATACTACGGATATCTAGATTCCTAACAGGTACAAAATGATCTGAATTATTCTTACTTTTACTCACACCTGCTTGTTGATTCAAAGCATGGTATTGAGTTTCATAACATTGAACGAGCATTAACAAATGGTTGAAACTCATACACTGTGTAGAAAACAAGATTTGTTGTAACTTAAATGGGAGCAAATTTCGAATGGATGCTATTATTCTAGATTCCGACTGCAATGGATTAACAACTTTTAATTCGTTGTAGATATTTACAACAAACTCGACAACAGATTTGTGTAAACGAGGATTGAAATGTTGATTTCTAATCGTGGCATCTCTATTTGCAAGCAAAAAATCATTTTCATAATTGGCGATCAGCGCTGCCTTGAATTCCTCATATGTATTGATGTGATCACGTATTGCCTTAAACCATAAGGAACATGGTGGGAGTAATAAATGAGGGATTAGCTTCATATATTGTGATCTATCTATACACATTATATTGCATTCGTCCTGAAATTTTTCCAGGAACGAAGTAGCATTCTCATTACATTTACCACTGAATTTACTCATGGCACGTATTTCACTCATCTTAACGCTTAACTTTACCTTCCTTTTATCGTTCCGAGTACTTATTGGGTGACAATTCCTATCCATGACGTGATGTGTTGTTGTACCGTCTCTTATCCGTCCATCAGTACTCTTCGGATGAATTTCCTCCAAAATAAGGTCCTCATCAGATGTGGGTGGAGGCGAGGTCATCTCTTGTGAATGGGGAAACTCCAAATGATCACTGACCGTATTATTGTGGTGTGCGTTGTCCTTGACCTGTAGCTTCCTCATTTCCTCCTGTAGAGTAGCTATCAGTTGTGTATTTGCACGTATGTTGTTTGAATTATAGGTGACCTGAACCTTTTGCTGACGAACAGAAGATTCCATTACTTCTAAATCCTTTTTTACACCACTGATTTCTTGTATAATGTGGTCGTGATTATCCTGACAATCCTCAGATATTCTATTTAACTTTTCCTCGAACTGTGAGGTGATGTCATCCATCGCCTGGATAATTGATTGTTTCGTTTCATCTGACTTCTGTTCCATTCGTTTACTTAATTCCTCATATCGCTTGTTGGATTCTTCAGACTTCTGTTCTATCGTCTGTTTCAATTCCTCGTATTGCTTGTTGTTTTCTTCGGACTTCTGTTCTATCTTCTGTTCTATCGTCTGCTTCAATTCCTCGTATTGCTTGTTGTTTTCTTCGGACTTCTGTTCTATCGTCTGTTTCAATTCTTCGTATTGTTTGTTGGATATATGAACCAAATTTTGTTCCAGTCGCTTCATGGCTTCCGAATCGTCTTTACGATATTGTTCTTGCCGCTGTAAGGCTAACAAGATTCGGTCTTCTAGTGTCATTCCTGGTGTTACACTATGTTCACCGTTGTCACTATCATTGGGTTCATTCTCCATAGCGTTACCGTTCATTTTTCTTATTATTATTCTACCACTTCTCAGTCTTGTGAAATTTGTATTCATTAACTTTATTACAAAAGTAAATTCACCCTTACTTTGCTTCGGGTAGCGAATTTACAAGAAATCCCGGGTGAGGTAAACCAAAATTTTTATAACGACTCACCAAGGGTAGTCGTCAACCTGGTTCGATCGATGATATAAAGAACTTGAGTGGTAGTAACTGTTTTCATGTAAAAATATTTTTTTTATAATTATGTATATAATACTATTCTCACCTTCTCTATCAGAATTATAAAGTAGATGAACGGTTTTAAATGGTTTATTAGTTGATACACTTTTAATGTATTTGTTATTCACACTGTCGTGCACATACACGAGAATTAGGTATCCATAAACAATTACATAGCAACGAACTATCTATTACTCTCTAATATCTTACAGATATTAAAAACCTTCTTCTTTTGTTATTATTAAATTAACATTCTATATGGTATAGTGCTTATGTATGAGCACTTTCTACCCAAGGTACAGGTAATTATTAACCTATCCAATATTTCGTTATATATCTTTCAAGTCTAATACAGTTTTTAGGGCAATATAAATTTTAGGTTCTTTTCCCATGGTATGGCACCCATGGTGACTACTACATCTAAATGAAAATACTGATTTGCAATAAACGTGACTTTCAATGGTAAAGTTCTTTTGTCAAGATTTTACTTCTCTGTAACCATTTGTAAGGAATCAAGTATAGGATTTATTGAAGTTTATTTTGTTTCTGCGAGTGGAATGTTCACAAATAAAAATTTACAAAAGTTGAAAATGAAAGCAACTTTTTAAACTTCGTATATAGATTTCCCGAAGATTAATCAAGGATTTTATTCCTTTTTTTCACGGCAATTCAGTGTCATAGTGCACTCATGTATGGAGTACAGCTTCGTGGATTCGAACTTCGTTATGCCATGTGGGTGTATGATAGTCAAATATTAATTGTGGAAGCTTTTTGTGTGTGAATTCTCATTTTCTTTCAATTCATTATAATTCCATATATTATTTTGTCAGTATAGCGACTATTCCACATGGCTATATGGCTGGGACTATAAACTATAAGGGAGAAAACTGAAAAACTGAAAACTGAATTATCTCAAACCTGATGCACAAATCAACACTGATCATAGTGAAGAAGACAAGACAAGACAAGAATTATCTCAAAGTACCTAAAATGCCCGTTCTTCACATAAGGAAAATATGTTTATAAGAAATGAATTACTCTCTATAAATTGGAAATTAAATATATGCCAGGGAAACTTTTAAAATGTAAGATCAGATCAAGGAAAAGTGAAATTGCCAGACAGTTAATTGTATGCCAGTGATATATTTAAAACGTAACAACTGAAAGTAAATTGCTAAAGGTAAAACTTAGTGAACAGTGTATTAAATGGAATTATTCCGGAGTTTCTGCAGTCATATAATGAAAGAATTCTGGGGGAGGCGTTTCCAATGGTGTTAGTCGATTTTTTCCATTTTTGCAACACATTCCTGGTGATTCTCTACTGAATTTCTTGGCACAATAGAAAATACAGACTTGATCCATTTTACCAATGACAACGTGTCTGTGTTTGTTATACTCTTTAGTGGGATCATAACGGAATACCTCACCTGACAAACTATAATCTGTACTTTTTCTGCTTCTCACGTCTGGTATAGAAATAAATGAAAATGTAAATCAATTTATATGGCTCAAATTCTGCGCAAGAGGACGGCTGAATCACTCTCACTCCACTTTCATTGAAATATGTATCCTAGAGGGAAAGGAGAGTTAAAATATATTCCAGGAACTCACTCTTCCCGTGTGGAGAACGGACATTTCAACTAGTAGATAATAAAATAGTGTGACAAGTACAACTAAAGAAAGAATCCAAGCCTAAAAAAATAAGGCTTACCATGCTAACTCACAGATACTAGAAAACAAAAGCATTGCAATCAAAGCTCTCTCTCTCTCTCTCTCTCTCTCTCTCTCTATCTATCTATCTATTTATATATATATATATATAATCAGACTAATAGTTTCATACAATGTAGAAGTATGGACGTTTACATAAAAGAACGCAGTGAAATTGTCAGTATTTTTCAAGGAAAGTAATAAGAAAAAGTTTTGGTCCAGTTATAGAAAATGATGAATGGAAAACAAGAATAAATAAAGAAAAAGAATACATTCTAGAAGGGGAGATATTGTAAGATATGTGAAGGCACGGCGGTTTACAGCACAGAAGGGGAGATATTGTAAGATATGTGAAGGCACGGCGGTTTACAGCACATAGTAAGGATGGAAGAAAAATGGCTCCTGAAGAAGATGTTATAAGAAAAGATAATCTGTAAAAGAAGATGAAGAAAATTTAAGCAAAACTTGTGTTGTTAGTTTCTGTTGCTGTTTGAAACGGAGCTAAAATTATCATAAAAATACACATTCATTATTTATATTAACTATGGGCTTGAAGGGCCATGCAATGCATTTTATAATGAAAAGTTGATTAGATATATCGCAGAATAGATAGATTTTTTCGATCCGATACCAAACTGTATAGCCATTAATTAAGTACATAACAAAAAAAAAAAAAAAAAAAAAAATACTTAATCGGAAATAGAAGAAGAAGAAAAATAAGCAAATAAATAGAGAATGAAAAGAGCAAACATTGTTCTACAATTGCCTGACCATGCTATAACGTATTCATTTACATCTTGTCTTTCTTAACATTTGTTCCTTGACTATCCCGAATTTACATAATGTGTTTCTCCGTTACGTAGGTATTTTTGGGACTTCAAGTGTTCCGCTTTCCGTTCAAAACATATCATTCGTCAGATTTTTTTTATAAATCCCGCTTTTATTAGTCACCTATATTCAACCGGGAAACAATATATTCTCTGTCACTTACTTTTGGTGAGTGTTGACCTGTTATTTATTTAATTCTATTTTCATAGGATATTCCGGTTTTTAACATCTAGAAATATGGGAGTCTAGAAATATAATTATGTAGCATCTTTTGTTCAAACTCAGTTTCCACTATATGCACTAAGTCTATATTCATCTTTGTGTAGTACAGATTAATAACGCCTTCCTTATTATGAAAATGTACAGTTATCAAAAAAAATAATAATAATAAATAAAAAATAATAAATAAATAAATAAATAAATAACGTATTTTTTGTATAGACTATGGTTCTTTGTCGCAAACTCTACAAGTTTCTGTGTCTTCTCTACATTTATTAACATAATTATGCCATACTCTTCAATTTCTGCCTCATTTCACTACTCATTGATATACCCTGCTCTTAAGGGTAGTTACGCCGATAAAAATTTAAATCTTATTTCTACAAGGTGAGAGAAGAAAGTTACTCTAATGTGCTAATCCATGCATATAGCTTTCTGAAGCTGTATGAAGCTATCTTCCCTTAAGAGTCTTCATCCCGGCGAAATACCGCTAATTTTACAGTAATTATGTGATATCTTCAAATAAATAAAACATAACTGAAATATGGAGTAAGAGCGCCCTAGACAATATTATTTTGCGTGAGGTACCGTTATCACAAGTCACCTAGCGGCTTTCCGTTTTCAGCTGTTTAGAAACGCGAAAATAAATGCCGATTTTCAAAATGGCTTGAAATCGAAAGCAGATAAGTGAGTCGTGATAACGGTTTCTCATGTAAAATAATATTGTCTAGGGCGATCTTGTTCCACATTTCGATTATCTTTTATCTATTTGAAGATATCACATAATTACTGTAAAATTAGCGGTATTTTAATTTCGCCGGGATGAAGACTCTTAACTTGTTGCGATAAATTTTAAATTTTTACCAATGTGACTTTCCTCAAGAGCCGCAACTGTCTGCTTATCAGATTTCTCCACAATTTAATTACTATTACATCCATTTACTCATGGTATTTACTGAGCCAATTCTATCTCCTTCATACTCAAAATGATTCTTCAGTTCAAGACTTCACGCTCAAAAGACTTTCGGTTAACTCTTCCATCTTAGTCATCACCCACATTGTTTTACTTCTTATCACATGAAAAGTTCAAATAATTATACTATTAACTAAAGAAATCTTCCATACTCAATGCATCCAGATCTATAACTTGGAGTGATAGCTTAGTGTTTTCCATTCTTATCTCAATATCAATCCTAACTTGTTCCGTGCTGGATTTTACTTCTCATATATTTCCTCAGACAATAATATTGGACAAAATTATTTAAAACTTGACATATTCAACACTTGTCATTGATGACCCAATAGTTTCCCCAAGAATGATTATGGCTGCACGTTAAACATTTTATTTCATACAAGGTGATTTGAAACCTTTGTCCATAGTTTGGGATCGGACTTCCTTACACCCGCTGAGACTGACCTGTCCTTTGATAAGCGTTTCTCACTGTCATCTCGTTATTGATCATGAGAAATTCATTATAAACTAACGTCACCTCTTCGACTAAGAGTTTTAGTAAACCAAACTCCTTAAAAAGAGCAATAATAAATAATAGGCAAAATTTCATTCCCCATTTCGCTTAAAAATATTGACCAAAGTTTAAGCTATGTTAATGAGGTGATTATGATCGGGACACACCTGGAAAGACCATACAACCAGTATAAACTGGTATCAGTGTGATTTCCATTCTCTCAATAGCTTTTAAGAATTAAATGGTGGTATCTTCAAGCATGCTCATTTTGCTTCACCGTACTAAGATTTATACGTTTGTGAGTTTTATTAGTTTTGCTTATAATACGTCGTAATTATTATTAATTTATAACCAAATTTGTTTTAATTTCAGTGTCCCTTGGTGAAATACTGAGTAAACTTTCCGTTGAAGACAGGACCCTCCGAACTTTCCGTCGCTCTTTAGGATTTTCTCAAGTCATAGAAAAAGTAAGTGTTTTATTTAGCTTTTAATAATATTGTTAATAGAAAGAAATGACTTTTCTTAGACTGAGATATTAACGGTCGCAAACATATAATGTAGTCATCTAACACTGTAAAATGTACATTGTAATTACATAATTAATTTAAAATAAATAAATGTAGTCAAAATGATATAAATATTGAAAAACTATTTCGTTTTGGGAGTAAGGATATTTTGAATTTTAAAATCCAACCAAACAATTTCATTTATCTAAACAGTATTTACGTAACAAGGAAACTAAAGATTCTGTTATGATTGTTTTCCCTGACATTTTAAGAGAATGGTGCAAAATTATAGCGTATTTCTTACAAAAGCAAAATTGGTCGAAAAGAATAAAGAAAGGTTGTTAAGTCCAGTTTTTGTGGACATTACAAGTTTTGGATATGAGCACTTTACGTAACACAGCATACATCCAACCTATAATTAAGTTCTTGGCCACGTCTAACGTATCCTCGTTTATCTGCTTCACTGCGCTAAAGATTCATTGCTTCAAACCTTCCAGGCCCTATGGCAATGGTGGAATGTATACAGAATCTTTCACAAACCCTAACAAAAAGAGGTCGTAGGGCATCTGATCTCGAGGAGCAGGTCAGCATAGCCAAATCGTAATCATGTACGACTGATACTAGGTTTTAGTCGGGCGGCATTTAGGTACTCGCAAAATTAAATTAAATTAAATTAAATCTTTCAGTTTAGCGTCCCACGATTATGCCCTTGAGGCTAAGGGAGACGGATGATTGGGGCAAGTGAATGATGATAGAAGAATTGGTGGAATGAGAATGTGGGAGGAAACTAGAGTTCTGCGGGAAAAGGGCACGATGTTGTCCACCACAAACTTACTTGGTTGAGGATTGAACTAGAGGCTCACGCACCAGAGGTAAGTGCTTTATTACTGAGCCATTGTGCCCCGGTACTGGAGAGAAGTCCTATCCTGTTGAAAAATTGAATTAAGAAGATCTTTCAGTTGATAACATGTCCACGTAGATCTGGCCAGTGATATTGACCTCGACAAAAAAGAATGGTCTATGTACTTTGCGGGTGCTTGTCGCGCAAAACACGGTCACTTTTGGTGAGTTTCTTTCGTGTCCTACAATGAAATGAAGCATTTTTATCTCAGATCCTAACGTTACAGTTATCTCGCCCTACTTTTCTGCTCAAATGAAAAGTCGTGTCATCACTAAACACTAACCAGTTAGTAGCCCTACCTGTTGATCTACAGAATAGTGGCTAGCGTGTGTGCTTTTGGTGCATGTGATCCTGGGTTTGATTCCCGGTAGGAAAGCATAAACAATAATTTCACAATTATTTACTTTCATTCATCATCCGGTTCCTTTCCAAAGGGCGAAAACATTGGAAGTTGAACTTTTTAAAAAAAGTCATTTCACTAACCTGTCAGCGAATTAATCATCTTCTAACAGGCTCTGCATTTTAGTATGTCTGTTGGCTTAAGTGTCTGTTGCAATTTGTATGGCTTAAAGCATAGACACCGTCGTATAATGTACCATATAGTGGTTTACTGCACAATCAGGTCTTAATTAGCTCGGGATGTCGATTTTCTTGGATTCCCTTTCAAATGCAACATGGTTCCTATCCACTGTCTTCTTCGACGTTTCTGGTCGACCAGGTCTTTTTATAGAGCACAGACATGGACATGGAGGGGGCTCAAAATTCTTCATCCAAGCTAAAATGTAGTTGCTATCCGTACTTGTTTTAGAATGTTGTATGAAAATGTCTGCACTGTTTCGACAGACTCTGTTCGTGCAAAATTTCATCACACAATACGCACGCTCTATCTTTGTGGTCACTATTTGCATTGTTAGCTGTTTACACAACTACAGCTTCTACCGTTTTGATGTAAACTACAAACACAGACTACAAAACTTACAACCTTCTTTTGTTCTTCCCTTCCAATTTTGCTTTTGTATATCGTCTCAGTACAAAATAAATATGCTTTAGTTTTGCACCATTCTTTTTGAGTAGTCCTGTATTAATATAAATTTATATGTAAACTAGCCTTCCACTAGCTTGGAACTTCACCATCAGATCCCCGAATTTGCTCGGCCTACTACCTTGCATTTCATTGTTCAGCCTACCATTATTCAAATGGCAAGAATACGTTTATGGCATCATTCTTTGTGAAAACTTAAACCCCTGCCTCCTTAGAATACTTATTTCAATCCAAGTGAAATGATAAAAATCTATATCGACCCAAGTACAAACTGCATTCAAAAATGTATTTCAAATTGTTCGCCCCTTCCTTTTCCACTGATGATGAGACTGAAAACTTCGAAGTCATTTTTATATATTGAGGGAAAAAATAGAAATTCTCTTATTCAAAGCAGAATTACTGGGAATGCTGTGGCATATCACCATTTGTTTTCAATAAGGAATGTACTATATACCAAGTTCCACATACTTAACATGTCTCTAATCTTAAGAGATTACAATATATTACCATCTTATTATGACAATTGCAACTCCGCCCTTTTTTCCTCCTTCCAAGGATAACATCGCTGCAACATGATTTTAGTTATTGTAAAGGAAAAGTTCAAATACCAAATTGCATGTCTCTAACTTTAAGGGATTTCGAGATATGGTCACCTTATTTTAACAATCTTAACCTCCATCCTCTTCTTCTTTCTGCCTTTTTTTCTTTGTAGGAGAAATATCAGAAAGCGCTGAAACATGTCCTTATTATTTTAAATGAATGTATAAATATCAAATTTCATGTCTTTAATCTTCAAGAATTTCGAAATATGATCATCCTGTTCACCCTTTTTTTCTCCTCGCTTCTTTTCCTTGTTTTACAAGAGCTTATAATGAAGTTTACTTCATACAGTATTTCGAAAATTACAAGCTATGCTTGCTTTCTTTTCAGTAATTCTTGATTAGAAGTTTATTAATATTAGTATTCGTTTTAAACTTATATTCTTTTGTTGTTGAAAGATTCTCATTTAGAAGTTCAAAGTGGTTATTCATTTAACAGGTCTGTCTCGAAATTACACTTCTGTGTGCGTATTTTTTTCTTAAAGGGACCTTTGTGAAATTTTTGTTGTACATATCAGTAATAAAAAAAAAATGTAATTTATTAGAAAGCAATAAAGTTGTAAACTGTTAGAATCGAAGCACATAGAATTTATTTCCTAAATAATACTTCGTAGCTAATGTTATCGAACTGACAAGTACTATTTAACAAATTGAAAAATACAATTAAGTTACTCTATAACAAAATGCATTACCAGTCATTTATCTTCTTAAATTAAATTTTCTTGGCTTTCTTTTCAGGAACTTCTTCCCTTACTTATTCACGTTAAAGATGATCCCAAGATTATAAACGCAGCTGTGAGGTAAGTCAATGATTGTTTAAGAAAACAACTACGTTGATTTTATTTGCTTTATTTTTTCCATAAATAATCTTAAATTTTGTGTGAATAAAAAGGTTAACTTTGAGATTGCTAATACCATAAAATTTGTAAAAAAAAAAAAAAAAAAAAAAAAAAAAAAAAAAAAAAAAAAATCAATTTCTCAGGAATTGATAATATTATGAAGTTTGAGGATATCTGTCCAGGTCTTAGCAAATATATAATGTATTTTATTTATGAGTTGTCTATGTTTTTGTGAGAGCAAATTTCTTGTTTTTTATACTGTGTTTAAGAAATAAAAGCAAAACATAAAATAGTCAAAAATTGTACTCAGATTCAAATAAGTGAGAGTCCTTTCCTTTGAAGTTTTATACTATGATTTCTAAGAAATTAAGTATATAAAAATTCAAATAAACAGCAAATACAAATAAATATCGAATCTTGCAGAGGTATATAAATACTTATTTTGAAATTTATTAATCTTCTACAAAATTTCTAACGCGAATTTTCTAAAATTTAGGACAATAGCTTGATTATTTCTATTTAAGGAAAGAATACAATATCTACAATTAACTTCATATAAGTGGAACAAATTTTGATTCCTTAACTGTACGTGATTGTAGGAAGAGAAAGGAGAAAATGAGAAATTTAAAACTCAAAATAATTTAACAATTAAAGAAAGGGAGCAAAGTAGCATGCAATAATATGCATTTAATATACAATGTAAGAAATATTGTATATTAAATACGTATGACATGTATGGGATTTAATATACTTTAAATATTTTTGTATTGCGCAAAAGTAAAATTTGTGTATTGCGAAAATTTTCGAAGCAGCCAAACTATAATATGCTCTACGTTCTCAAATCTAGTGATAAAGTTTTTAGTGCTCTACTAAAATGTAATTTTATGAATTACTACAGACCACAGAATATCATATATATATTTTTCAGGCTCTTGGTGAACCTCACAATACCTGTAGAATGTCTGTTGCCAATTGAAGCTATGTCCAGGACTGAAGCAGGAAGGAATACAATTTTCGAATTAAGCAAGTTGTTGATATGTGCTAAAGAAGCTTTTACGGATCCACGCTCTACTCGTGCTATTTTAGATCATATGAAAGGGATACTTGATAAGGTAAGAGATTCTTGTACCTACAGCAGCAACAGTTTTTAATTCATTTCTTTTAATCTAGTAGTGTTAAAATAATTAATTCTAAAGTGTACGTCCTCCTTTCGTCTTCCGTACAGCAGTGATCTGGCAAGGATTTAATAAGATGTTAGTAGTCGTCCGCTGACATGAAACTGAGCTGTATGTAATGCGTTCTTGAAAGACGAGATGGAGGTAGGAACTTCTCGAGAGACTGGATAGATCGTTCCATGACATCATATGTGTGTTAAATGAAGTTGAGATGCCGGGAGTTTAGGTGTAATAAAAGATGTTGGGAGTCCGCATTGTGTGTTCCTCGAATCATTCCTGCACATGACATACTCGATTGCTGGGGGCTTTATCATCCTCGAAGATCCATTACCATGAGGCGAAAGTTGGTATACACCTAGTCTATCATAAGATGGCAATATTGGAACCACATCTTACAACCGCCACCAATGACCTGCACTGTTAACACTATGAATGAACTCCAGCGTCTCATGAGATTTCCGCCGAACACTCACACGTCTCCATACGAATAAAAATCGTCACCCAGCAGACATTCCTTCTAGTCCTCTATCATATCTAACTCATGTGTTCATTGCACCAGGCAAGGAAAATCTACTTATTTTCTGTTTTAAAAGGATACATATTAATATAGACTAAAAATCAATAATTTCATGATTTGACTTCAAAAATATTTACATATTAACTACATTGATCAAATCAACTTGCAATCTTAAGAGACAACCGCTTCGCCTTCTGCTTTCATATGCTTCCAATGTTGGCAAGTCCTTCAACCAAATAAATATATTAATACAGATGTTTAATTTTCAAGTGATTAGTAAAAAATAAATTTAAAACTGTCTTTCTTGCGTGATAGTTTCAAAATATTCATTTGTAAATTTGCCATTAAAAAAAAAAAAAAAAAAAAAAAAAAAAAAAAAAAAACTATAACATAGATAACAGAGCTGTTATTCCTTAAATAAGTGTTGGCAAAGAAAGTTTGGTCAATTGTTATTGTCAACGTGTCTTCATGGTCACTCCGGGGTTGGTAGGAGGATTTTCAGACAAGATCAGTTTTCAGCCGTGCACCAGAGCTGCACGATATCCCTATTTGAATAATGGAAAATACATGTCTACAAAATTTTGAAACTTGATGGATATGTCGAAATATTGGAACTAACGAAATGTCGATTCTTCTAAATATCGAAAAATGGGAATATCAAAACAACCAAAATATAACAAATATCGAAAACATCAATTGACTGAAATATGTCGTAATTTCGCACAGCTCTACTATGTACGGTTGTTTTTCAGCTCTAAGACACCAGAGCTAGAAAGACATAGCAACATATATTGTCTCACTGTGGAGTAGGATAAACAGTAGTATAGTAAATAATTATATTACATAATTCATAATAGGCATAATTACATTTATTATTACTATTTAGATCTCTACAATAAGCATGTGCTAAATGAATAGCTTAGATATCTTATTGAATTTAATCTACTTAAAGGAAAACCTGTCTGTCGAAGATTGTGAAACGATCAACAATTGCTTACTTCTCTTGCGGAACATCTTACATATCCCAGAATATCGCACTGGCGGATCACCAGGAGCAAGTGGCAGTTACTGCAGCAAACAAAATCAAATTTTATGGAACCTGTTTACTCAAAATGTGGATAAACTTTTAATTCATCTGATGTCATGTCCTCACAAGGTTAGTACATGTTTTACCTAAATAATTCTTTGATTTACTATTCGATGTTTCAAATAATGATTATTATAATATGTTTAATTTTCGTAGTGAAATGTTGAAGAAAAGATAACAATAATGCTTTCATTATGTGTAAAATTTATTTCAACTCAGTTCTCTGTTTCGAAATTTTATGAATAGTAGTATTGTTTAAGTGTTTACATAAAAGGCTTCATCTTCTTACAGTATTGCATTAAATTGAGTTTTTTGACGTTGTAGCTGAGATATGAATTTTATTCATATTTAGGATTTATGGATTAATATTATCTTGTAACTGTATTGTAGATGATAATTATCTCAATTCAAATTTTAGTTCCAGCATAATCTTTCTACTTACTAGCTTTTAGGCCTCTCCTTGAGCTCCTTTTATGGAGAACAAAAATAGGATTAAAAGAATAAGAGATATTAACAAGCAACTGATTTTGCATATAAATAATTTTCAAAAATTAGTTTCTGGGTTTCGGTTTTGGGTGGAAATAAAATTTTTGGATCTATAATATTATATTGTATCTCTTACAGATGTTGCGATAAACCTGAAACGGGGTATTGCTTTCTCACTTCCAATATGTTCTTTGACATTATTATTATTTTGTCATTTCTATATAGCTCTGCTGAAAAAAGAAAAACAAAATCTGGCACACCATTCATTTGCCAAAGAAAAGACCTGGCCTCGCCATTCCATAGCGAGTATTTATTTACGAGTAAACTTCAAAATGATTACACAGATATATGTATGTATATATATATAGATGACATGATGTTCTACACTGATCTTCCTCGGCGAATCCGTATGTTTTTTGAACTCTTGGTGTTTTCACTGTTTTTATTCGTACTTTTATTCGTGAACAAGGTTCCTACAGAGAGCCAAAATTTTAAAAGCACAAGGATTACTCGGAAATTTTATTGTATTGTATATTTGACTTTTATGTCGTACGATTCTGCTCTTTAGGTTAAAGGAGACGATGATTATGAAAATGAGTGGTGAAAAGATAACGTATAATACCCATGCTCAGAGCGGGATTCGAAATCATTGCAAACTGGTTTTAAAATCACCAGTCTGACACCATCCGATCATGCCAGTCGACTGTTTAGAAATTAAAATTGACATGATTGGTAATCTTCCTGAGCATCGCTCATACCGTTTGATGTAGATGGTAAGTGTTCTTTTCTTGTGTCAAGGAACTTGATACTAATGATATATGTGTACTAGCTGAAATTCCCGTTCTTTGCATGGAGAGAAGGGGTTGGTGGAAAGTATTTGAACTCTCTTTACCCCTGGGATACGCTCTTCAATCAAAGTGCAGTGATAATACTCCAGTTGTTTTCTACTCAGTGACGGTTTGAGCCACGTTAAATAATTTCTATTTATTTTTGAAGTGTTTCCACTGGCTATCTTCATAGCGACAAACGGAAAACGAGATTTTTAAAAATATAAAACTTTCCGCTAGAATTCATCTTTACAAAGCCCCAACCTTTATTACTTTCCGAGTTAGTAATCTTACAGTTGTGTATTTAAAGGAGAATTACAATCGGTTTTATACAACAATGACGTTAAAAATAATAGAAATAAAGTTTAAATGTGTTTGAGAAGGAAAAGAAAACTAATTGCTATGTAATTCAAATAACAAAATTGTCGTTAAATTTGACCCCAGATGTTAGCACTGGATTGTCGTTGTTAGGGGCGTTTTTTCCCTCTAGAGAATTCGCTCGGGAATATTAACGTGATAATACCTAAGTTAGACCATGGTCCACTCATGTGCCTACCAAAAATCATAAAAATCGGTGCAGTGGTCTAGGCGGTGAAGTAGGCCGCCAAACATCGTTACATTCGTTTTTGTTTATGTAAATGATATGGCTTTTGCTAGTGTGTTTATGGTGCAAAATGGTTACATATTTACATAACCATTTACTTTTTATATTTTATTCATAATTCAGTACAATAATTTAAATTTATTATTTTATTTTTTCTTTCTTTCTTAAAAAAAATATTTTCTTCCCATACTAACCAAAATAGTCCAATTGGGGTGTCACAATGGTTCAACTCATAGCTTTGGCGTATAAAGATCAGCATGTAGGAACTCTGCATAAGCTTCTCAATCTATGGCTGGAGTCTTCATTGAGTGAAAGTTCGGAGGATAATGAAAGCAACACATCACCCCCGGTAAGCTTCCAAAGCTCAATATTATTTTGAATTTTGAAAACGTTTTAAAAGCTTATATATTCCCAATTAGAATGAGAAATTCTTAGTAGGTTGTACAGACAAAGGCATTGAATTATTTTTTATCCGTTTGGATAGTTAATCCATACCATTAGCGAAGTTTGATTGTCGTTTTATTATTACGACACGGAAAGGTGCGAAATTTTATATTGTGAATTGTTTATTTGTTTAGGACTTAGTGTCCTGTTTCAGTTTAACGTAGATTCCGAATCACGTATACGCTTTCCAAACTGAACATCCTCTCCCAAATCGGACACTTTAACCATTTAGCAATTAGAGAGTTTAGAGAGAATTGTTTGTGGTTTCTAGAATTTTAAGGGATCTAAATTGATTTACTTTAAAAATAGATCAGAAAATGCTATTTGAAATCCTTTTTACAGTATATTACAAAACACGCGGTACAGGAAGTTAAGACATTTCTAGTATTATCAATATAATATATCAATAAAATATAAATTTGAATTTCATCAAATTTAAACTATCATGTAATATCACTCACTATATTTTTGAGTTGTGGCAGAAGTATAGATTTTTTTTGTCTTAAAGAATAAACACAACCTCTCTGTCTTTTGTACAAAATAATGGGGAAAAAGTCTTAATGACAACTTTTAAGCGTTTACTTCTGTAATTTTTAAACTTCACTTACTTTACTTTTGTTTTTCTTTTTTAATTTTAAGAGTTAGAAAGGAACATATAACATACTAGTGTTTTATTGTTTAAGGATCAAGGGTCTGGAGATTCATCGCCCATGTTAACATCTGATCCAACATCTGATTCCTCAGACACTGGTGGAAGTGGAAACGGTAACGGTAATGGAGGAAATACTTTTGCCCACAAGGTGGATTCGGAGAACAAACTTCAAAATGGTGAAAACTCAGGAAAACAGGTATGATTGTAACGTTAAGTAAGCCTAAATTTATAACATCATATCCAAATTCTTTATTTTATCTTTCTAAATACCTTCTTAAAAAGTGGAGTTCTATGTAATTAAGAAAAATATTTACGTCATTTGTTAGCTCGTGTAAAATTATATAGCGTTAGTCACTTTAATCACAGATTATTATATAGATTGTCAAAATATGTAAGATAATACAAAGGACAATTGCATATCTTGAGATTAAACTATAATATATAGATAGCAAGCAGAGTTTGAATTGTTAATACAGTGAATTCAAGCACGAAATGAGGCTATGTTTATTTTCAAGAAAGTGAATGATAAAAAGCTAAACGTCTATAAAACACTTTTATTTTTTAATATATATATATATATATATATATATATATATATATATATATATATATATATATATATATATATATATATATATATATATATACGGGGTGTTTCAAAACAACTCCGACAATGTTTGCGAGGTGATTTCTGACACGAAGATAAGACAGAAAGTATAGACCAACCTGGGTGCACAAATGCTTTCTTTCGGAGTTATAGGCTGCCGAAAACATTAAAAAAAAAAGAACTTTAAAGGTCTATAGCTCCAAAACTATGAGACCTACCGTAGTCGGGTCAAGACTTCACTTAGGAACTAATATGTGCCCTATCCAAAAATCCATGTTTCAGAATCCTGTGGTACACAACAATTTTTTGGAGGGAGTTTGGCTACGGGCATGTAATTTGAAGTACTCACAAACTACCTCTATAAAAATTGTTGCGGAAGTGCTGTAGGATTTTGAAACATTGATTTTCGGATAGGGCACATACTAGTTCTTAAGTGAAGTCTTGACCCGACTACAGTAGATCCAATAGTTTTGAAGCTATGGACTTTTAAAGTTCATTTTTTCATGTTTTCGGCAGCCTATAACTCCGAAAGGAAGCATTTATGCACCCAAGTTAGTCTATACTTTTTGTCTTATCTTGGTATCAGGAATCACCTCTCAAACGTTGTCGGTGTTGTTTTGAAACACCCTATATATATATATATATATATATATATATATATATATATATATATATATATATATATATCGGGTGTTGCAAAATAAGTGTTACAACTCTTGGGAGGTGATTCCTGCCACTGAGACAAGAAAAAAACTTCTCTTCAACTTTCTGCTATCGGACATAGTTTCAGATCTACAAGGTGCCGAAAGCGTGGGAAAATGACTTTCGGACGCCAATAGTTTGGAAACTATCCAACATAAAGAGCGCGGGTAAAAAATTCACTGAAGAAGTCATACCTGCTCTATTGAATTTTGCATGTTTCACTATCCTGCCGTGCACGCGCAAGGGATTCCCCAAAGGAACGTAGGGAGTCCCGGATAATCTGCCAAATGAAACTTGGTCTAAATGGATATGAATTGATAGGCTTTCTACTAGGTAACAATAATTCGTTTGTCTTAAGTCGATATCTGGAACAAATACAAAATGGCGGACACCTTTAGGCTCGTTGTGTGTGGTTGCATAATCTCCAGGTACGGATGCTGGCCAACAGTGATGTTCTGAGTGTTAATTGTAGCGAATTTGTACTCAAATGCTCTAGAAAGACATCTGGAGTGTCGGTAGAGCATAACAGATGAAGCAGGGTGATTCACATGTGTGGAAACACTTAACGAAAAATGGCCAGAAATGCACTCATACTCAGTAAACGTGAGTTCAATACGTGGGAAATGTAAGAATTAGCGTCAAGAACATGAAAGCCATTGTCAATTCACCAATAATATTCCTTCAAACCGATGCAATATGATATGCACGGTTGCATACCAATAAGGATGCAACAACTAAGGCCAAGTTGAAATTGTGCAATTGGACTCACAAAGAAACTGGGTAAACTAAATGAATGTCACTATTGCGATCGCATGATTAGCTACATGTTGATATCAACACACACATTGGCCACATTTCAATATCGATCATGCGATCGCAATAGTGACATTCATTTAGTTTACCCAGTTTCTTTGTGAGTCCAATTGCACAATTTCAACTTGGCCTTAGTTGTTGCATCCTTATTGGTATGCAACCGTGCATATCATATTGCATCGGTTTGAAGGAATATTATTGGTGAATTGACAATGGCTTTCATGTTCTTGACGCTAATTCTTACATTTCCCACGTATTGAACTCACGTTTACTGAGTATGAGTGCATTTCTGGCCATTTTTTGTTAAGTGTTTCCACACATGTGAATCACCCTGCTTCATCTGTTATGCTCTACCGACACTCCAGATGTCTTTCTAGAGCATTTGAGTACAAATTCGCTACAATTAACACTCAAAACATCACTGTTGGCCAGCATCCGTACCTGGAGATTATGCAACCACACGCAACGGGCCTAAATGCGTCCGCCATTTTGTATTTGTTCCAGATATCGACTTAAGACAAACGAATTATTGTTACCTAGTAGAAAGCCTATCAATTCATATCCATTTAGACCAAGTTTCATTTGGCAGATTATCCGGGACTCCCTACGTTCCTTTGGGGAATCCCTTACGCGTGCACGGCAGGATTGTGAAACATGCAAAATTCAATAGAGCAGGTATGACTTCTTCAGTGAATTTTTTACCCGCGCTCTTTATGTTGGATAGTTTCCAAACTATTGGCGTCCGAAAGTCATTTTCCCACGCTTTCGGCACCTTGTAGATCTGAAACTATGTCCGATAGCAGAAAGTTGAAGAGAAGTTTTTTCTTGTCTCAGTGGCAGGAGTCACCTCCCAAGAGTTGTAACACTTATTTTGCAACACCCGATATATATATATATATATATATATATATATATATATATATATATATATATATATATATGTATATAGATAGATATAGGTGTAGATGTAGGTATAGATATATATAAGAAGACCTGACTGACTGATTTATCGATCAACTCCCAGGCCAAACTTCTTAAGCTAGAAACTTGAAATTTGGAAAGGGCATAAGATTTGTGATGCAAGGTCCCACTAAGGAGTATTTGTGGAAATTCTACGGGTAGGGAGGAAAAGAGGAATGCCAATTATTATTTTAAAATGCCCATATCTCGGAATCTCATATTGTTAGAGACATGAAATTTAGTATATGAGTTCTCATTTAAAATAATTAGACACATCTTTCAGCGTATTTTGATTTTTGATCCAGAAAGGAAGAAATGGGGTAAGAAGAGAAAGGGGTGGGAATTATTATAATAAGATGTCCATATCTAGAAATTTCGTACGGTTAGAGACATGAAGTTCGGTACGTGGACCTCTTTTTTAATATAATTAAACACGTATTTAACGTTTTTTTTTTATATTTGCACTGGAAGGGAAGAAAGAGACAGGGAGAAAAATGGTGGGGTTGCAATTGTTTAATTAGTTGGTCATATTTCGAAATACGTTAAGGTTAGAGACGTGAAATTTGGTATTTAGATTTTTATTTAAAATAATTAATGACTTGTTTCAGCGGTTTTTGATATTTTTCCTTACAGGGAAAGAAACAAAGCGGATAAAATATAAGAATGGGGGTTGCATTTGTTAAAATAAAATGTCTATATCTCGAAATCCGTTAAAGTTAGAGACGGTCATTTAAAATAATTAAATAATTAAAATAATTAAAGACAGATTTCAAAATTGGCGTTTATGCTTTTAATTTAAAATAATTAAAGTCACGTTTCAGTGTTTTTTGATGTTTCCTTTAGAAGGGAAGAAAAAGACGGGAAGAAAATGGTGGAGATTGCAATTGTTAAAATAACATGGCCATATTTCGAAATTTCTTAAGAGTAGAGGCATGTTAATTAAAGATGTGTTTCAGCACTTTATGATGTTTTTCTTAGAGGGGAAAAAAGGGAGGAATTAAGAAGGATGGGTCACAGTTCCCGTTATCCCTTAAGATTAGAGATATGTTAGGGATATAAGTAGTGCAAGGCCGTAGGTCGAACAAATTCGGGAGTCTGGAGAAGTCCTCAGCTAGCCGAAGGCTAGTCTCTCTCTCTCTCTCTCTCTCTCTCTATATATATATATATATATATATATATATATATATATATATAAGAGAAGAAGACCTGGGTGACTGACTGATCAACGCCCAGACCAAACCACTTAAGCTAGAAACTTGAAATTTTAACAGTAGATAGGATTTATGACGTAAAATACTACTGAGGAGAAATTTTTGGAAATCCGACGCGGTAGAGGGAGAAATGTTTTTTCTCCCTCATTTTTCTTCCCTTTTAGAGAAAATATCAAGAAATGATGAAACATGAATCATTTTACGTGGGAAGTCCATATATCAATTTTCATGTGTCTACCGTAGCAAGATTAGGAGATACGGACATAATCTTCTCTACAGATAAAAAGAAGATATCTTGAGTGAATGACTAACTGATCACCCACAAACCAAACCGCTTAAGATAGAAATTTGAAATGTTATACGATTTGTGTGTTGGCCATAGGTCAAACAAGTGCGGGAATCTAAGGGCGAAATCTTAAGCTAACCGAAGGCTAATATATAATAAACGCAATAGATAGTTAGATAGATATAGGACGTTCTGAAACACTTAAATATTTGGGTATGTGTGTATGTGATTCCTGACTCCAAACAAGAGAATAAGTATAGAACAACCTGGTTGCAGGAATGCCTCCTTTCGGCTCTGTAGACAGTCGAAAATTCGTCGAAAAAAATGCGACAATAGTTATAACTTGGAACTGGAACGTCGAATCAAAGACGAGTAAAGGGTGCGTTCATTATTTTTAGTCGTAGATGTCATTACAATTTGATGGATTCGGGAGTGGCGCAAGTGTGGCCTCCAAGAAATTAGTGGATTTCTTGGGTATTCTACTAAAAATAAAGGCAATAAATAAGAAGCACCTCTATCCATTGTATGCAATATGGGGCCCAAGTGCTGGATGCAAATCAGTTTTCACACTTATTAGACTTCATCATATGCAGGAAAGAGTGTTAGAATATAACACCAAAGAACTTTGGGAAATGATTCCTTACACGAAGATATATATATAATTGTACCATTATAGGTGCACAGGTGCGTAGCTGTTGCCCGCCGAAAATTTGACAGAATGATACTGAAAAGCACCATAGTACGCGAAGTGTCGGATCAAGGTTAGGTAAAAAGGATGAGCAAGTATTTTCATTTCTAGATTCCACTAATGTACCAGTGCATGTGGAACAGGGGCGGCGTAAAATTTAACATCAACGAGAAGAAGGGAATTTTCGATCTTGAAAAGAACCACTATTGCTGAATATTTGCGGTTCATCGTCTATTTTTCATCAGAATGACAACCCTATGCAGGAATTTTTCCCAGCTATTTCATACATTCAGAGAAACGTGTACTCGAAATTTCAATTCTGATTGGCCGGTGTAACTCATGTGCCACCCATGAATACAACTGTGTAACCTTTCCGATTGCGCAGGAACATTGAACAACAGTGGTATTGTATATGCCTAACTTATCTGCAATTGCAAGAACAATTTTCCGAGAGTTTGTTTGCGTGGTGTTTCTGAGGAAATCACCAGAGCATGATATTGGTCGGTGGCCATGGAATTCATTTATCAGCGTTGTATCACCAATACTAAATTTTACAAACCAAAGACGTCCATTCACCACCATACCAGATGTCCAGAATACTCCAGTTTGAACTCGTAAATAAAACTGAATAACAATTGTGATCTCCATGATACATTTTCATGCAACTTTGTTTAACAACCTACTGCGTACTGAGTTACTGGGCACCTCTTCTGAACAAGAAGTTGGAATTCGTATTCGCGATATCAGTTCATCCATTGGTTGCATTTCATCTTAGTAGCCAACGCTGCTCTTAGCTCTTAAGTGAAGCGGTCATTGGTTTTATACGCGGCAGGACTATATTGACGGGAAGATGTACACAATATTATTCAGATTGTGGATTCCCTGGTCTCCTTTCGTTACATAATGCAAATACTGGTTTGATATCTTCCCTAAACCCCAGGTGTCTTCCTTCTCCGTACATGCTAGCTAAGGAATGACTCGTCCCTCGGATGTAAGTATGATGACTTATAGTAATAGATGCCTTTATAATTCTACAACGCACTTCGCAATAGTTTTGCCATTATGGCCCCCTTCACCCCCACTTACACACATGCACACACAAGAGGCGTCCAGAGCACAAGAGAATTCAGTTTAATTACCAAAGTTGCGAGAAAAAGAGACATGAAGTTTGTACGGTGCGCTAAGAACATGGAGAAGGTAACACTGTTTTTAAATTATATAAGAGCTTTTTTCAGTACCTGGACATGGATCTTGTAAGCTTTGAAAGAGGCTTCAGTTAGAGATCATAAAACTAAAATATATCCAAAATTACTAAAAATAGTGGACTTGATTCCTTTGTACACTGAAAGCACCTTATGCAGTGGTACTTTCCTATTTCGGCCAATGTCTGTTTTACATATTTCACTTGTTACATACGTGGCACATTCGTATTTATTTGTCTTTATTCCAATTCGTTTCGTTACGATAATAATTAAAAAAAAAAGTGAAACAAATTTACCGCCCTGCACTTGTGTCCTTCAGCCAAAATAAGATACATGATTAATGAAAGTGAATAACTCTAAAAAGATTGGTAGAATGAGAATGTGGAAATTGAAGAATTGCGAAAGAAAACACAGACACGATATTGTCGACTACGAATTCCTATGACATGGGATCGAAGCAGGCCCGTAGCCAACCCAAAAACTTAGGGGGGGGGGGGCTGAAGTTGGGGGTCCCGATCCAACCATATGATAGTTCATCACCATATTGATGAACCATCACCATAATGTTCTTTTGCAAGCCTAATGTAAAACTTTTTGGGGGCCAGCAAAAATTTAGGGGGTGGCCCCCCTAGACCCCCCCTGGATACGGGCCTGGATCGAAGCAAGGAACGAAAGCACCACAGGTGACACCTGAGCCATTATGTTCCTGCAATAATATCCATTTGTGACTAATAGATTTTCAATCGTTGTTTCTCTACTTAGTCACAGTACTAGTAAATATTTCGAAACAATTCAGTGTTAGTATTTTCGGATTTATCGTAAGTTTTTTCGTAGAAAACCTCATAAATTTCACCCGCTGACACATTAATGGAATCTAGGGATGGAAATAATTGCTAAACCTTTTCACTCGAGTTTGATCGAACACTTTGTTCTTGCGCTATGGTTTTTTTTTTTTTTTTTTTTTTTTTTTTAGCATCATCTGTCAATTTTTTGGCGAGCAACAACTACGAAATGACGCATTTGTCCACCTACGTTAGTCCATAACTTATTTACATGTATTCATGTAAGGAATCATTTCTTAGAGTTCCTTTGTGTTGTACTTGAATACCCTCTTCTATGTGTGCTGAAGTTTTGGTACGGGTGAAACCTATCTAGCACTTAGTCTTCATAGCCTATCGTAAAGTCTAAGGGATGCTGTTTACTTTCTGCCCTTACTTTTGGTAGAGTATCCATGAAATTCCTTAATTTCTTTGGGGGTTAGCCTTGCGCCGCCCCTGTACCACATTCAATGTGCATTAATGACATCTACGACTAATAATAATGAACGTCCCTTTTTATCTAATTTCGATCCAACGTTCCCTTCCCGAGTTATAGCTGTTCGCGCATTTTTCCGATAAGTTTCTGACTGGCCATAGAGACGAAAGAAGGTGTTTCTACAACCAGGTTTGTCTATGCTTTTTGTTTATTTGTCTTTTTGTCTTTTTACTTTGCTTTTTGGTGCCAGGAATCACTTCCAAAAGGCGTTAAAGTTATTCCCAAATACCTTGTATGTATTTAATTTTATATTTCTTAATTATTTTGAAGTGACTAATAGATTTGGTATTATTTGGCAACTTTTTATATCTCCTTAGACAAATATTGTAGAGGCACGAGAGATCTGCATTCGATTACCGACCGTACTCATGTGGTTAATGATATTTTTCCAATGTTTCTGATGTTACGCTTCATAAAATAAAGTTTTTCAAAAAATAATAAGTTATGGAAACACTTTTTTTTTTTTGGTCTTCTGTGGTGTCGTTACTACATCTATTGGCCTTGTTTTTCATTTTGGAGAAAGAATTGCGCGTTATAACAACGAAACTGATTAAGAAATATTTTCGATATTGGAAAGCATATTAAATTCTATACTAGTATTTATATTTATTTGAATATTGTTCATTAATTTTACTTTTTAAAAATGAAATCATTATCTAAAAGTACGATTTTAAGACATTTAATTGGTATTATGAATATGATGTTTTAGTAAAAAAAAAATTCTTAGTCTTATTTTGGAACGTTTTTCATTTCAGAATAACTGGACATCTTCACATGGCGACTACAACAAGAACATTCCAAAAGGTATGCTGAAATTAATTATATCGTTATTGCTTAGCAAAACTTGGTAAATAACACAAATTATACCATAAGCTCCCTGGAACAATCATTTTTCTTATGGCCATAATTATTTCCGAAAATATAATGATATTTAGATTACAAAAATAAAAATATCATCTAACACTTAATATTCTCTTAACTTTGTTGTTATGGATTAGAGGAATATGTGTCTTTGATTACCTGGTGTAATCTTTCCCTGACTTCACAGGTCAAGGAAAGTGTAGGGAGGACAATTGGTAGGGATTTTTTTTCTAATACTGAGTACTTGAATTTATTGAAGCTGTTTGTAAATCTAATGAAAAACCTACTGGCAAGAAAAAAAGAAACGATAAAGAAATGTATTAGGCATAAAACAAAGAAAGATGCTACTATTTTCAGGTTTCTCGAAATATTTATTAGAACAAGAATATAAAATTAGAATATTATATTAAGGTATATAATATATAGTATTATAATAACGTAACTATATTCTTATATCCTTATTCTAATATCCTAGTATTAACCTAATGTTCTCTATATTACCTTAATATAGAGAACATTAGATTAATACTAGGATATTAGAGTAAGCATATAAGAATATAGTTACGTTATTATAATGTAATGCCAAATAAATCTAAAACTCAAATTGAATATTTTTAATACATTTTATGTGGAAACAGGAATTCATTCCTGGATTTAGGTCATGGTAATTTCAATAGAAACTATTATATCATTGATAACTTTTATAATAATTACTAAATGCAATATTCATAAACATTCATAGGAAACTTTTATTTTTTTTCCTGCCCTACTGATACATAAATAAATACACCTAATGTGTGTTGCAAGGAATTTAAATAGATAAATAAATAAATCAGTAGACAGAAATAAAATCTTTTCAACAGATATTTAAAGAAATGGGACATGTAATTATATTTTCAAAGAATTGAACACATATTGAAATCAAAGTCTGATGGGTGAACTATACGAAAGATTTTGAACCTATCCCAGGTATTTCGTTAGTGTAAGATGAAAATATGCTGAGTTACAGAAGTATTATATGGATACATGCCTTATACCTATATTGCAGCCATACGTAACACTCAATATAATCTGTTACCTAAAATTTAAAACAATTTTATTTAGTTAATTAAAATTTGTAATTAATTACTTGCTATTTCAAGTAATAAAATGTACATTACGTAAATGTTGTAGGTGATCTCGAAGTTTCAAAGAAGTCACAGAATAAATCTCCGAAACCTGTGAAAAATTGCAGCAAGAAAGATCGACAAAGTGATGCAGATAGTGGTGTTTCGTCAATGGCGTCCCTCTCTCTACAATCTTCCTCAGAATCACGTGTAAGAAAATAGTTTCTTTTAATATTTAGATGTGTTTATAATTTAAATCCTGTGACGATTTGAAGGGCATCTTCTTATTACAAAAACAAATATGTTACATTAATTAAAGTTTTTCTGCACCTAAGTAGCTAGCGCGCGTAGTCCCGGATTTGGTTTTCGGTGAGGACAAAATTTTCTCTGCAGATCCGTAATAGTGAGATAATTAGATAGCTACCTTAATTAAGTGGTAGCGAAATCCAGTCTGAAAACCAACGAATCTTCTTGCAGTAACACTTCATAAAACGAATTAATCTCAGATTCCATTATGTCAATTAGGAATCAAAAGTAGAATTATCTTCCTATGCATGTAAGAAACGTTTCTAGTCTTACGTTGTTCAAAAGTAAGTACTATAAACTATTTCCGTCAAATTTGATCAATTTCAGCAATATTTCAGTGCCCATTATAGTCGAGATTCATATTAACTTATTTTATTTCATATATCATATATGATTTGTGAAGCGTATTGTTCTATTGGTTTTTTTTTTTTTTTTTTTTTTTTGAAATTTAAATGAGGGGAAAAATGCCTCAACTCTTCCATTATAAATAAATATATGCTTGTAACGCAAAATCTAACACACACGCATATATATGTGTGTGTTAGATTTTGATCTTAGTTTTCAGCTAGACTGTTTTAATAAGTTATTTTAGAGATAAGATATGTAATACTTTTATGAAGATGAGGCATTCTACATAGATATGTAAACCTCCACGGTGGTCTAGTGACTAGCACGTGCGCCTTTGATGCATATGGTTCTGGGTGCGATTCCCGGTAGGAGAGCACAAAAATTTTAATTTCACAATGATTGACTTTCACTAATCATCCGCCTTCTTTATGTTAAAAGGCGTAACCGTGGGGCATTAAATAAAAATATTTCATTTCATTTTCATAATACAAGTTAATACGAATACTTACGTATGATCATACTTCTATTTAACATATATATATATATATATATATATATATATATATATATATATTATAGAAATTAAGCACACAAATACATATTGAATGTTCACGAAAGAATTACTACCTATTTCTTTTATGATCTACTCATTTGCTACGAATTCCAAATGACAGATTTGATTTATTAGATATCATATAGTTGTGCAGTTTATATTATTTTATATTGCTTAGAATAATGCATTGATGACTTCGTAAATTATTAATTGTTCGTATAACTTTGCCTAAATACAGATGGTGATCAGAAAAATGGAAACACCTGAACGAAATTGCAATTTACCAGATTAATATGGTGTCGGGCCACCTTTCGCCTTCAGAACAGCCTTGATGCGACGTAGGATGGAGGCATAGAGGTCGTGAATGGTAGCAAGTGGAATTTTACACCATTCCTCGTGCAGGGCATCGGCCAGTTCTGAGAAAGAGGATGGAAGTGGAAATCGTCGCCGGAGTCGTGTTTCCAAGACGGACCACAGATGTTCAATTATGTTGAGATCTGGGGATTGGGCGGGCCAGGGGAGGTGTTGAACTTCATCCCGATGTTCCTCAAACCACGCTGCAACAACTCCAGCTGTGTGAATGGTGCATTATCATCCTGGAAGATGGCGTCATTGTCCGGCAACAACATCCGGACCATAGGACGCAAGTGGTCTCCTAAAATTGCGACATAATCGTTGGCAGTGATTCGTCCGCTAAGTGTGACAACAGGACCCAATGAAAACCATGATATGGCGGCCCACAGCATCACCGAGCCGCCGCCATGTTTCACAGTTAGGCGGAGACACTCAAGATCATAAGCTTCTTTGGGCGTTCTCCACACATAAACACGGCCCGTGGTTGGGAATAGAGTGAAGGATGGCTCATCCGACCATACCACACGTTTCCAGTCCTGAACGGTCCAAGTTGCATGGTCGCGGCACCATTTGCGGCGTGCGAAAGCGTTATGGTTCCTGATGAGCGGTTTGGCCCGTGCAACACGACCCCCTAAGTTCATGTCATGTAATTCGCGGCGGACCGTGATTGTCGAAACAGGGTGGGGGAGGTGCTGATTGAGTTCCTCCGTCACTTACCCCGCAGTGGCACGACGGTTCTGCGTGACAATGCGCTTTAATACCCGGCATGACCTGTCACTCATGATTTTCTTCCGCCCACTGTTCCGCTTCCCCGATGTGGCTTTCCCGTGTGTTGTGTAGGCCGTCATCACCTTCGACACTGTCCCACGCGACACACCTAACACAGTAGCCACTGCCGTCACGCTCACTCCACATAACCGCGCACCAACAATTTGCCCTCTTTGAAAATCTGAGAGGTCTCCCATTTTACACTACCTCCGTCTATGTTCGCAAGTTTAAACCCGTTTTCAGAAGAATAACGCATTAAAAAAGAATCTTACTTTCTGGAGTAGGTATGCTTCTTTTAGAATCACTCGTATAAGAACATAAAGCAACAATTACAATCTTTTTATCTACTTAGTCTCTCTGTATGGCCAAGTGGCTAACACGCAAGCGGAAGCCTCATAACTTTCCCACATTTAACGAAAATATGCGATAGAAACATAATTAGTAAATAGTAAGTATTGATATGTAAATTACTTGCGGGACACCATATTTACTAGAATTGATAAGTCCACTTGCATATAGGTATTTTGATAACCTTATTGACAAAAACTAATGTCTATATTTCGATAACTTTCGACTGTCACTTAGATCAAAATTTCCATATCGATTGTCACAAAACTCAATTTTTTGACGTTCCCATTGTATTTCGTGTATTATTCTACTGAGCTCAACAATGATAACGTTGGCAAGTTCTTTTCTGCGGATTTTGAAGTTATATTTTTACTTTAATATGTTTGATCATTTTTGCTTGGAATTTAAGTGCTGTACTCAGTCTTCAGGAGGAGAAAATACTGATAGTGCACATACTTTAAAAAATAGTAGGTTTGATTCTGTGATTTGTTATTCAACAGCCTATTTGAAGCAAGATGTTTGTTATGTGTATTTAAATATGTTAATAACCTTCCTAAATGAACAATCCTTAAAAGTGTAAATCAGATCTACTGTTTTAAAATATTGAAACCTCATATTATACATCGTAGTGAAACTCTTTTTATGATGTATACTTCTTTTATAATGTATACTACTGTTCATAATGTATACTTCTCCTATATGAAACCCTTTTCACTGAAAAACTCCCATTTAAGAAAAAAAATCTCTATGTAATACGTTAAATAGGGGTTATATTATATTATTATTTCATAGAGACATGTTTTAGATGATTTAATTTTATTAGCATTTTTGCAAAAGATTTTTTAGAGTTTTTAAAAATATTTTAACTTACATAGAAATTTGATTCAATAATAATTATATTACATGTTAATTAATTGCAATGCATTCCCAGATGAACCATTTTCAACACACATCGAATTGGCATTGTGAAAATTCGTCTGGACAGAAAAGAGAATGTACTTCTTCTGAGGTATCTGATTGTGGTTACTCCACTCAACTGGAAAATCAAGAATCTATCTCCACATCCAGCAATGAAGATGAAGGTCCACATGCAAAGAGGTAAGTACAGTAATTAATGACTACCCTTTAATTAGTAAAAAATTATGAAATGAAACTCTCATTCATTTACTTCTATATATATATATACCAAGTGTATTAAAAGATCGGGGCCATAGCCCAACTTTGTTATGAGAAAAAGTATGAAAAAATGGAAAGAGAGGAAAGTTGTTGGAAATAGGTGGTTTCCATTCTAAAATGGTGGAATTTTTTCCAATCGCATCAGCAGTTTGGGCTCCACACTGGTAAAGCCTCCTATGTTAAATGAAAAAAGTATCGTTTCCAATTCAGTAGGTTATTAGAACGAATACGAGTTAGTTTGTCATAAAGAATATTAGCTTCTTGTTGGATAATCGCTGAAGAACAAGTAATGTTAAATATACATAATTTTAGTCTTTGGTACCCAATATAAAAATATTAATGACATATTGTTTGTCACTGAAAAATGTAAATATAGAACTTATTCATTTTTTATTAAAGAAATGTGAAACTTGTCCATCAAAAACCACACACAATGGTCCAGAAAGCTCGACCTGCGAAACCAATTCAGACACAACAAGACAAGAACGAATCAAGAAGGAAGAAACTGGTTAAAAGGAGTAAAACACACATGTAAGTTTGAGGTTATTGGAAACTAGTTACCTTAATACTTTGGAAAAAGCTTGTTTCAATGCAAATATCACTTTCCTTATCTATACACTGTTCATGGAATCGTATGTGATTTATGTTGAAAATATAGTTGCTATTAAAACCATATGTATAAACTTCTAGTTTGTGAAGTTCAGGACGTTCTGAAATATTTCAATAACTTATGTAAGATGTTCATATATGAAATAATATCTATGTACCGTTTAAGAGCACGTAATTGATAAATTTGAAATAAAGTAATAGAACTTGTGAAATTTTGTGTGTTTGAATGCCATGTTTTATGTATAAAACTCATAGATATTAAATACCACTCCAATAATTTACTTGACATACATAGTTAATAAGTAATATAAAATCGTTATACTCAGTTGTTTTTACACAACAATCTAAGTAAATATTGATCCACATTGTAAAATTAGGATTCATTCTAATTTGATTCATATAATATAGAACTTTTGGTATACTTTAATAAAGCTAGATACTCGTAGCTTATTATATAATTTAATACCTGTGTGAAGAAGTGAGTTTTTTAAATTACTTATTGAGCAATGGAACACATGAGCGTATAATAATAATGCAATGATTTACCTATAATATTCCTTCACTGCGTTTTTTTTTTTTTTTTTTTTTTTTTTTTAAATCTACATTCCTATTGCTCTAGTGGACAATTTTCACCAAGCCAGAAGATTTAAATTATTTTCCGATGTAGATCTTTACATAGTTGTTTGGAATTCTACGACACACAAATTACGAGTCATATGAATTTCATTATTAATCTGAATCTCACTAATTAAAGCATTTTGTAAATAATATACAAAGGGGAAATTATAAGCTTTTCAAAATATAGTTTGAATGATTGTCTTACCTTTGTTTCTAACACAATACGTTTTTCGTCTTTTAAGTGTTGATATAATATTCTTTACCCCTTGATGTATACTTAAGATTTCAAAAATATTGTTTTGTTACTTGATAATTTGATACTGATTAAGAATTGTTGAAATTCAGCTTGATAACTTGAATGTTTCCGAATTGCGATCTTCCTTTTTGAATTAACTCGTACCATAATTTATTCGTATACTTTATCACAAGCAAATTCTATATTGATTCTCTTTACCGCTTTCAGTTAGTTTGTTTATTGTGTTGTAACTAATAAGAAAAGTAGATATACAATAAAACTAACTTCTTACATTTTTTAAAGGATGAATATCAAGGCGTTAGTACACCATACCCCGACGGATGAAGATATCTCCAATCTGTTGAAGGAATTCACTGTGGATTTCCTTTTGAAAGGTTATGGATCACTCGTCGAAGATCTACACAATCAAATGCTGTCAAATCTTCACTTACAAATAGATACTTCACATTTCTTCTGGCTGGTGACTTACTTTCTTAAATTTGCCACTCAACTGGAATTGGAACTGGAACACATAAGGTGATGTGGTTTTTGTTTAGTTTCGCACTTTTAAGTAATACAATTTATTTCTTCCATATTAATAAGTGTACAAGTATGTGTTAATCTTCTTTAAATATTTGTAATCAAAATTTAATTTAAAAATGTTAAAATTTAATGTTTGTCTCAGTTCTTTAAACTAAATTTTCTTTTTCTTTCAAACAAATAAAATTAATTATTATATTCACTCTTTACCATTATTGTTATATTATTAACACGATAGTTATATGTTTAGCTAGTTTTTCTTAATTGTGTTAAATATTTCATCATCTAATTCGATGATTTTTCACCATTTCTTGTTCGATATGGATTCCTTGATTTGTATTATGTACTATCCAACTTGAGTTCTAACTATCTGTTTTCATTTAGTTTAAAACACTGCACAATATTTAATAAAGGACTTAATTGTAAGTACTATTAATACAAAGAATTCTTCTTTCGACTAAATCAAAAGTAATATAATTATTTCCACACCTCCAATTCTTGTCAAATTTTTATCAAATATTGTGTTTTTTGCTTTAAAAATTGCAGGATAAAAAAAATCCGAGAAGTATAATATATTTCGTAATGTTTAATGGGTAATCATTGTACTTGTAAGTATATATCATAACTTGCACATTATACATATACACATTTATCACAATATATACGCATTCGTCTACATTATACCCATTTTCAATATTCTTATTTTTCACCATAGTTACTGGCATTAATTTATTAACGATTTTCATTCGCTCGTTTCGATTTGTTTCAAAATATTTTGATTCTGAATATTTACATTCAGTTATATTGTAGTTTGTTTCTAAGCATTCACTTCTACATATTTACATAGATGCATTGGTTTTCGTGTATGTTCAGTTGTATAATTTCCAATTATGATTTCGATGTAAATGTATTTGATTATTCTTTCATCCTATGACCTCCATGTTTTTATCAATTGTCGGAATTATAATTTATAAAACTATAAGTGATAATCTTATTATGCTCTCCTGTAGTGCCATTTTAATGATGACAACAATCAAATTACTTACATAAATTAACCAATATTGTGTAAGTTTAATAAAATAATATTAAGAATTCTAATGAAAATCTTCAGCCTTAACTTACCAGATATTTTCTCGTCTATTCTGTCCTTCATTCGATTTTTTTTTTTTTTTTTTTTAAAGAAGTAGTTTCTTGCGACTTACATCATTTTTAAGAACAAAGTTAGATGTGTATTCATTAGGTATGTCAAGCTATTTTCTTTCTTCACTATTTTACGCAATATATTGTTCATTTTCATATAAACAAAACCTACTTTCAGTAGGGTACAACATTTATTCTTCTTAAAATAGCATGCAATCAAAAGTCTACGAAGTAAATGCAAATGTAGCTATATACGCATAGGCTTGAAGGAAAAGTCACATCAAAGAGCTTGTCTCAGAGGCAATGAAACCCTTAATTCTGACCTTTAAAACATTGTATTGAAAATATACTCAGAATTTCCAGAATTCAGATTTTGAACAAAATAAATTACATGAAAGAAAAACACAGAAGAAAACAGATATTATCTTATTACATAAGTGTCAAAGATGAAAACAAAAAGAAAAAGGTTTGGGATGAAATTATTGAATGTTCCACAGAAAAAGTTTTCAAAAATACTTATTTCAAAAGTAATAAATATATATTTATTTCAATATAATTAAAAAAATACTCATTACAAATTTTCCTACTCAGCGACTTTTCGGTAACTAAAGTTGAGTTACTTAATGTGACCTGGGAAGAAGCAATAAAATAAAATTATATACGCAAACAGATAAATAAAACCGTAAGAACTAAGCAAGTTCACAATGCACATTGTGTAAATTGAATTTTAAAATAAAGGTAATTAATTCTCGGACTACCTTATTTTCAATTTAACCTAAAATAAATCTATAGCATAAGGCTCGATGAAGACTGCAACCATAAAAGTTGAAAATTTGCTTGCTGAGCTTGTACTGGAATTAAGTTTTATTTATATTTTTATTATTGTTGAAACAAAATTAAATATATGAACGAGAATATAGAAAGGAACATGCTACCACAAACTCTCCTTCATTAGACCTATGTTCCTTTCCATTTCCTTCAATCGAATTTACTATATATATATATATATATATATATATATATATATATATAATGTATAGCGTTTTTCTAAAGCGGTGTCGCATCGCAGCTTGCAACACAAAATCATAGAAATACGATGCAAACGAAATATTGAATCGCAAAATGTAATGCACTTGTGATTTCGGTTTATTATCCGAGTTAGCTGAATTAGAAAAGAAAAAAAAAAAAAAAGTAGTTCGATGTCATATGCTTGTAAACATTCAGTGATAAAGTTTAAGTGTATTTTAGGATTTTAATAATTCACCGTTCTGAGAGACAATCTGTATAATGCTTGGTGGGACCTTTCAGTGAGGGTTTTCTTCCAACCACTATTCCGTGAGTTTTGTAGGACGTCATAACCTTGGACACTATCCCTCGCGACACATTCAACACGCTTGTCGCTTTCATCACGCTCGCAC